>NC_048222.1:123735809-123970237 GCF_002007445.2 Ailuropoda melanoleuca
CAGCTACCCTATGATCCAGCCATTGCACTACTGGGTATTTACCCCAAAGATACAGACGTAGTGAAGAGAAGGGCCATATGCACCCCAATGTTCATAGCAGCATTGTCCACAATAGCTAAATCATGGAAGGAACCGAGATGCCCTTCAGCAGATGACTGGATTAAGACGTTGTGGTCCATATATACGATGGAATATTACTCAGCTATCAGAAAGAACGATTTCTCAACATTTGCTGCAACATGGACGGCACTGGAGGAGATAATGCTAAGTGAAATAAGTCAAGCAGAGAAAGACACTCTCATCTATGGAACATAAGAACTAGGAAGACCGGTAGGGGAAGAAAGGGATAAGGAAAGGGGGGGGGTAATCAGAAGGGGGAATGAAGCATGAGAGACTATGGACTCTGAGAAACAAACTGAGGGCTTCAGAGGGGAGGGGGGTGGGGGAATGGGATAGACTGGTGATGGGTAGTAAGGAGGGCACGTATTGCATGGTGCACTGGGTGTTATACACAACTAATGAATCATTGAACTTTACATCAGAAACCAGGGATGTACTGTATGGTGACTAACACAATATAATAAAAAAACATTAAAAAAAAAAGATTCTCTCAATTCTCTCTCCCCCTCTCCCTTTGCCCCTCCCCCACCTCTTTCCCTCTCAAAAAACAAAACAAAACAAAACAAAACCATCAGGTAGGAACAAATCTTTGAGGAAGTCTTTCAGATTATATTCACACTTTTGTTTTCAGACTACTCATCTCTTAAACATTAATGCAAATGATATTAACCACATTGTCCAGCTAAGAATGCACTAAAAACAATCAATTCTGCATTATCTTGAACCCATTTACTTAAGCACTGTAACCAGAAATCTTTTGAATGATATACCCTTCCCCAATATTTTTTTTAAAGATTTTATTTATTTATTTGACAGTGAGAGAGAAAGCCAGCGAGAGAGGGAACACAAACGGGGGGGGTGGTTTGGGGGAGGAAGAAGCAGGCTCCCAGAGGAGGAGCCTGATGTGGGGCTCAATCCCAGAACACCAGGATCACGCCCTGAGCCAAAGGCAGATGCTTAACCACTGAGCCACCCAGGCGCCCCACCCTTCCCCAATATTCTACAAACCTGTTCCATTCGGAGTTAGACCTTGGAGTAGATACTCCTTGACCTCCCCCAAGACCTCAAGAATAACACCTGTCCGAACTGGCATGTGGGCTATCTCCACCAGTGGATTCGTAATTTGGGAGTGCATTTTCAGTGCTCCCTACCCTGAGTCAATGGTTATACTGAAGAGGCTGGGAACCCCATACATTTACCTATTTCTCTCTAAGCTCCTGCTCTGACTATATAATTAATGTTGGGGCTCTTATGACTTATTTTCTAGAGTTAGCCCTAATTGGACTGACCCATATTTGTCTCAGTCATTTTTACCTCCACCCTATTTTATCAAAAGAGTATTTACCAAAAAAAAAAAAAGTCCAACTTAAGAAGAAAAAAAATCACAGCTAAATGTGGGTTTAAAGCTGAAGAGACTTGAGATTGAAAAACTGCCAGTTCTTACTGCTCACTTACTCACATGAGGGTTTACAGCTCCTGAAATCATGCCAGGACTTTGAAAATGAAAGCTTGCAGTTAGAAAACGATGGCTCATGACAGCAAAGATCAGTCATGTGATAGGCCAAGCGTTTTCCGTCATTGCCTTCCTCAATCAGACAGGGCTCAGAAACAGAGGTTAATCGGTCAGATAGCATCCACAGAGGCTGAGGGCAGCAGAATCAGACTGCAGCAATTAATCATTTAATTGCTTTCTGATTCACTTTAAATGTCTTTTAAAAAGATATTAAAGAAAAACATTATTGAAAGGACATTTTAGACTATTTAATAAAGACCCAATATACCCTTTGTGAACCAGAAAATAAATGGATCTCTGGCCCAACTCTGCTCAATGTTTTCTTGGGCAAAATTTACTTATATAGAAGAAGGGGTGACAGCGTCTCTGCTCTAGGCAGGAGAAAAAGCATGTATAATGTACTTAGGAAAGAAAGCATAGGTGTAAATAAAAACAGGGTTTTTGTTCTTTTGGCTGCTTATTTTTTTGGCTAAAGAGTAGGATGTGTGACCAAGATTGATAGGAAAGCCTAGATTTTAGAGGGCGTTGAATGTCAAGATAAAAGAGCCTGGACTTAATCTATTAAGCAATGGGACCCACTGAAGGTTTTTGAGGAGAGAAAACAGTATGAGTAGGGAATAGCATGAACTATGGGGTCCATCAGCCTGGGTTATAATTCTAACTTTGGCTCTCATTAGCTAATATAAGCACATTATCACCCTTCTGGAGCCTCTCAAGCTATACAGTGGAAGTGATAATACCATTTCCACAGTTACTGCAACATTAGAAAAAATATGTGTAACACACCCACCCCAGGGCTAGGTGCAGAAAAAAGTACCTATTAAACAGTGTTAGCTGTTACTACTGCTGTGCTCTCAGTAAGAAGGTCAAAAGGGAAGAGATGGGTGGAGGGAGACCAGAGAGGTCCACGTAAGAGATAGAGGGGCTGGACTGGATAGAGTTCAGGTAAGGGGAATGGCAAAGAGAAAATGACATAGAAACCAAAGGACACGACAAAGGTAGAATCCATGGAAACAGAAACTAAGAAAGATTAACTTCCTCAAAGCCATTTGACAATGACTGGACATGACCAAGGGAGGAGGCACAGCTACAGAGACTCTGCAAAGCCCTCTGAGATAAGTATCACACAAGTCAGAGAGATTCAAACTGCTATGAAAATCTAAAATAGATAATAAACACAATAAATGCCTAACACTGAACTTGGATTTCTAGAATGACTAGAGGAAGAACCAAAGCCATATTGCTGGCTTCAGTGATCTCATCTTAATTCTTTTTTTTTTTTAAAGATTTTATTTATTTATTCGACAGAGATAGAGACAGCCAGCAAGAGAGGGAACACAAGCAGGGGGAGTGGGAGAGGAAGAAGCAGGCTCATAGCAGAGGAGCCTGATGTGGGGCTCAATCCCGCAACGCCGGGATCACGCCCTGAGCCGAAGGCAGACGCTTAACCGCTGTGCCACACAGGCGCCCCTCTCATCTTAATTCTTAATCATAAAGAGCTTCCCTGAGAACAATTTTCAAATCCACAGGCCTAGATGATTTGGGCCATGACATTACCTAGCATTGTACGCTAGGCAGTGTCCTCTTTCCGCACACCTTCGCCATGGCTCACCCCTTCATGTCACCTCTACTACAGAAGTCCCCACCATTTCCTCAGGCACTTCCTAGTAGCTTCCTTGTTGTCACTCATTTTATGAGTGAAACTTTATGATCTTCTCAGCACAGATAACTGCTGATGCACTCCTCTGGCTGCAAATGCCTTCCCCACAAGATTCGCCTACTTGAATAACAGGTAGAGAAATACCTGGCACTTCAGAACAGCAGAGCAGCACCTAATATCTCACCGCACCTGACATTTTCAATATGCATTGTGTTAGAAGTTTCTTCAGGAAGTGGCCTTAGTAATTTTTCACCACTCTACTCTGTGGGGATTAATATTACTTTCTTAAACATATGAGCCACAGCCCCTTGTCCAGCACAAGCTTCTGTCCTCACCTGGGTCATTGTGGGTTTCAGCCATGTCAGCTCCATATAATTCACAAAGGAATCAACCCACAGATATTTTCCAGCCACATTTGTACCTGCAAGGACACACAAGGGAAACTTTACAGCTTATATAAATGGACTTTAATATTGCAGTATACCTTTTGGGATGTATGTTTAATTTGTTAGAACATATAGAAAAGCTGAGAAGCCATTTTGCACCTTTCAGGAAGCTTCTCCTTTGCACAGGCTGCCCTAAAGAAAGACAGGACTGCACTGTCTCCCCACTCACCACCCTCTCGCTCTCCCTACAGGATCCCTCCGACCTGAGCTCACTCCTGAGTACACAGAAGTCCCCATTAGAAGATGATGTAGGAATTGTTTTCCTCTATCACTTTCTTCTTCCTTCACAAAGGTTTTTTTCTTTAACATCTCTGAAAAATACTGAATACGATTTCATTTCATTTTATCATTAACTTCAGGACAAATGTCATACTGACTTATTTCTGTTTAATGACGTAGTACTTCCTTGTGACCTGACTGGCTCCAGAATAATAAAATTCAAAATATGGTGTTTTGTAGGTAAAAATGTTTTATGCTTTACAAAGAGAAGCAGAACTTGGGGAGAGACTTGATGACACTATGAGGTCAAAAGTTTTTAGAAGTCAACTCATCATAAATAGGAAAGTGTACCTTTTGGATTCTTCACAATATTCTTAATCTCAGGAGGACTTGGCACAGGGCACTAAATAGGCCCTTCAAAGAGCTGATTCTCTGATAGTGTGCAAATATTTCTCTTTATCCAAGGTACTCTTGGTTCAGAATAGAGACTGATATTTATGGTTAAAGTTTGTACTTTTTCTTATCTCTGTATACCATAACAATATAAATGATAAACACCCACTATTTATTTAGTGCTACTATTTCTATTTTTTTTCAAGATTTTATTTATTTATTTGACAGAGAGAGAGAGCCAGCAAGAGGGGGAACACAAGCAGGGGGAGTGGGAGAGGAAGAAGCAGGCTCCCAGCAGAGGAGCCTGATGTGGGGCTCAATCCCAGGACTCCGGGATCACGCCCTGAGCCGAAGGCAAACGCTTAACGATTGTGCCACCCAGGCGCCCCTACTATTTCTATTTTACTCCTTTGTCACGACTTTGTGAGATAAAACATTATTTTTACAGATGAAGAAACTGAGCCTTAGAAAGGCTAACTTATCCAGGGCCAGATAGCCAGTAAATGGGAAAGTCAGAACTCAAATTTGGGTCTCTTTTATACCAGAGTTAGTGTTAGAAGTCATTATAATTCACGGGAATGATGGTACTCACAAATGACATTCCAGAAGCACCAATTCCAGCTTGATATCCATGATAAAGAAAGAAAAAAGCCTCAGTACTTACTGAATATATGACTTACTAAGTAATACTCTGTATTACTTACTGACTCCATACACACTTATGAGCATGTAATGACCTTCACCATTTCAGGAAAAAGTACATCAACTCTGTGATATTTATTGACTTTTTACTCTATAAAAGGCACACGGCTAATTAATCACTAAGTGGGGGAAGTTGAGAAGAATAAGATGTGGTCCATTTCTTGGTGTACCTACCATCTAGTTGGGCAGATAAGCCCTAAATACATGCTATGTGTATATTCAGATAATACCAAAAAAAGCAGTACAAAGCTGGATGAGATTCATTACCAAATTAACAATACAGAGCAAAAGTGCTAAGGTGAGTCAGGTGAGGGAGAATTCTCTCCAACCAGTAGGAATCAGGTAAGACTAGATCAGAGAAATGGGACTTGAGGTGGGAACAGATGGATGGGGTAAGACTTGGTGAGGTTGGAGATTGCTGAAAAGTGGAAGGGGCATCCAGAAGAAGTGAGAAGGAATCCCTGGAGTAGGAAAGAGGCTTCCTTGGCTCCACAGTCTTTCGTCATTCACCACAAGGTGCTTGATTAGAATACAGTGTGAACCCAGATAGTTAAAGCACAATGATACATTATTACAGGCTGAATTGTGTCCCCTTAAAATTCATGCGTTGAAACTAATCCCCAGTGTGACTGTATTTGGAAATAGGACCTTTAAAGACATGAGCTGAATTAAATAAGGTCATAAGGCAGGCCCCTAATCCTATAGGACTGGTTGGTTTGTTTGTTTTAGGACTGGTGTCCTTATAAGAAGAGATGCTCAAGTGTAAAGACCACGTAAAGACACAGTAAGAAGGCAGCCACCTACAAGCTAAGGAAAGAGGCTTCACGAGAAAGCAAACCTTCCAACACCTTGATCTTGGACTTCCAGCCTCCAGGACTGTGAGAGAATAAATGTCTGTTGTTATTTTGTTATGGCAGCCCTAGTAGACTAATGCACACACCTTCAGCTATTTCACATATAATTTCCCTGCCCTGGCTGGACCTGCCACCCCTCTCCTATGCTACCCTTGATCCTAACTCTCTTAGAGAGTTTGAACCTGGAGTAGCAGATTTCTAAAGAGGGCAGCTATTCCATTTTGTTATCATGAACTCTGTTGGAATATTTGGACCTCTGAAATCAGCTGAAGGTGATCTAAGGCAGTGCACTTCAAATTCCCTATAGTGAAGGACCAATTATCCCCCATTCCTTTGCCAACAGATACATGATCCTACTATACATGTCAGGTAGGCAGCAGCTGTAAGAAACTCATCACACAAATTTAACAATACTCTGTTCAAAAATGTCCCCTGATCAGGTGCATGGAAGTTGCAGCCAAGTAGCAATGTGCTGATAAGTTCAACCCCAGTTTTTAGGGGTGGGAGGAGTCCTGATTTGTAGCATTTGTGCATTTTTGTGATAAAAATACCTTCCACAAGGCTGATTTCAAGTTACCAACATGAAGTCACTGAGCCACAAAGGTGGAAAGAAATGCCCACACCAGCTCTCTCCAGCCAGTACCACCCACCTCCAGTACATCACTGAGCAATGTCTGATTACTATAAAGTTTCAAAATCCTGTCATATCTGTACATTTGCAGAAGGCAAATGACATTTTGTGTAACACTAATCTAAATGCTTTAAGTGTAAGAGTCCCCAAAGAGGTCCTCCAAAAGTTCATTAGCTCACTATTTTATCAGGATAAATTCCAGACCCACAAAAGTCCTAAGAAAAGATTTTCAGAAAGGGCCTATTTACCCACAGTTAGCTATGAAAAAATGGCAGGAGTTCAGCTCTTGCCTTCTTTTCCTCTTTTCTTCTTCCCTCCATCTAGAAATATTATCTCAAAGACCTCCCTATCTCCTTGTTGATTTTTTTCCATTCTCTTGATCTCCCTTGCCTAAAGGATACTTTTCCCTGACCTTTGCCTCTCTTCAACATCATAGTCAACTCACATTTCCAACGGTCCACTGTCTTTCTCCCAGAACTTGGTTTTATTGTGGGGATGGGATCCTAGGCTTTGTTACACAGAGCAATGAGAGGATAAACCCACTCAATAACTCAAGGGTAAAACCCAAAGCAGCCAGCATATTTAAAGAGCCCACAGGATTAAAGGCAAATAACGCAAAGTTACATTAGCCCTCTTTATCCTCACTTTCCCAGAACCAATTCAGCTTTGTTCTTTTCTTTTCTTTTCCTTTTTTTTTTTTTTTCCAAATCCAGAGCGAGCCATTAGTAAAATATTCAAAGCCTGTGGCATACAGGAAAGGGATAAACAGTGATTGGAGTGGGAGTGACCAGCCCTGAAGTCCAGACAAGAGGTAATTAGGGGTGACCTTGGGAGGTGGCCATGAGAAGAGAAACAAAAACACAGATACAAGTCATAAAGCCATATTTTGAAGTAAAATCAACAAGATTGGACCACTGATTAGAGATGGAACAGCAAGGGCAAGGGAGGAAAACGGCGCAAGCTTTTAAATACGGACTGCAGCCAGATGAGTCATTCTGGAGCTCAGCTCCAACTGAGTTACTCAAATGAGGAAAAAGCTTTTGATGGCTCCAAGCCCATGGCACACAGAATAAAGTCTAAATTCCCATATAAGGACTGCCACAATTTTGCACCAAGTTATCAGCAAGTTTGGACTCATTCATTCAACATTCATTGAACAGCTAGTATGTATTATGCTGGATCAGGGAATCAAAATGCAGAAAAATGCACAATTCTTGACTTTAAGGAGTTCAGGGCATAAAGGGGGTAACCTTCAAATAAATTAATACACATGCATACGCTCGAGCTCTGTTCACAATGTCCTCTTCATCTGAAATCCCTTTTTTTAAAAAGATTTTATTTATTTCAGAGAAAGAGAGCATGAGCGGAGGGAGGAGCAGAGAGACAAGCAGCTCTGAGTGGGCAGCCCAACAGGGCTTGATCCTAGGATGCTGAGATCATGACCTGAGCTGAGGTCAGCCATTTAACCGACTGAGCTACCCAGGCGCCCCTGAAACCCCTTTTGTTTACTGAGTTCCTACTATATACCAGAGACTGCTTTTGGCCCTAGAGAGTCAGTCAAGTTATTTCTTTCTTTTTTTTTTTTTTTAAGATTTTGTTTATTTATTCGACAGAGATAGAGACAGCCAGCGAGAGAGGGAACACCAAGCAGGGGGAGTGGGAGAGGAAGAAGCAGGCTCATAGTGGAGGAGCCTGATGTGGGGCTTGATCCCACAATGCCGGGATCACGCCCCGAGCTGAAGGCAGATGCTTAACCACTGTGCCACCCAGGCGCCCCAAGTCAAGTTATTTCTATCCATTTTCCAACCAGATATATAGATATATTGATTCGGGATTGTCTGCATAGGGACTTGAGGCCACAGGGAACCTCAAAGGGGAAAGACTAAAGAACAAGAAGAGAACCAACATCAGACTCTCAGAGTAATGCCTCTATTTCAAGGACTGGGAAAGAGAAGAGCTAGAGTGGCCAGAGGAGTAACCAGAGAGGGGGGAAAAAAAACGAATGAGTCACAGAAGCTGGGATTGGAGAGTTTCAAGAATAAAGGAGAATCAGAGCTGTATTCAATAAAGCAAAGGCTAAGGGAGAAAAGACTGAGAAAGGCACCACGTGGCCACTCATTTCAGGTGCTAGATGGCAAAGATTAATGAACTGGCTAAGGGAAAGAAGTTTGTAGAGAAGGACTGACTAAAGATGCACAACAGAGCAAGGGGGTGCTTTACAAAGACCCTGGAGCAGGAATTGGGAGGGTACGGAATTCATGGACACAAGTGGAAGGGATGGCTTTGGAGAAAAGAGAGACACTTCTTTCCCAGATAAATATGCAGAGACACAGAGTAAAGGGAGGTTAGAGAGGCCCCGGGGTGGGTGGGGTTTGGAGTCAGATAATCCTATGTTGAATTCCAGTTCTGCCATTTACTTTCTGGCTAGTTGCTCAAGCTCTTTGATCCTGAGTTTCTTCATACTTAAGATGGATATAGGAATGGCTTTCTCATACGTTTGTTGTGAGCATATATTGAGAAAATAAATATGCCACCAGTTTCCCCCTTACCTTACTAGTATAAGGTACATAAGCGATCATATACATAAATCCTACTGGCCCCTGCCCCTATCTGCTCACACAGAACTGTAGCCCTCTGCAAAGTACTCTTGGAAAAAAGGTGCTCATAAGCAAGCCCACCTTGCTGAACTCCAATGGGTCAGCCAAGCCTCTGCTGTCATCATACTGCTACAGCTGAGGTCCTGGAACAAATATGATGCTAAATGCAAACACACTGCCTTGTACGGTAGAGCTTTGCTGAAGCAGCCTTTTTGGTTTTTACTTACAGTCTTCCTCCAACCTACCCTTCACCTGTCTCAGCCAGGGCCTGGATCAAAACCTGAGTGACAGGTGCAATGCAAACCTGGCATTATCCTTCCTCTCCCACAACCAGCTTTGAGTCAGGCTCAGGGAGCTCTCTATCCTTCAAATGAACACATTTTTGTTGACCCACCCCATTAATTTGTAACACACCTCCTGATATGTATCAGTCCCAGTCTAAGTTAGGATAGAGCCAGGCATGCAGCAGGGTCTCACTAAAAGTTAGGTCCTTTCTCCCTTAATCCAGCACCATGCTTTTATTTATACTTCTGACTTGGGATGTTCCTTCTCGCATCCTCAGTCACATTTGGGTTTGACACAAGTGCACATTTGGGATTGACACAGGTGCACTGTATGTGGTAAGCTGCTATATGTTTAATAATCAGCTCTCTGGGAAAAAAAGCATGATTTTGTAGGGTTTGCCAGTTTCCATGGTGTAAACACTACCACCATGGCCAATTTCAATCTACCAACATGACATCAACCACCTTGCAAAATTCCTGAAAATCAGTTCTCCCAAGCTGGTATGAGTTATCTCCAGCACACCACTTGATAGGTTATTTGGAAGTCTTGGCTAGCAGCATACTGAATCAGCTCTTAAGTTTCGTCCATTTAATTAAGTTTCATGCATGCCCAGTTACTGCTCTGTAAAGATCACATCCACCCCAGCTGCACTGCAGTTCATGAGGACGTACCACAAAGGCATCAAGTCTCATTTAGAGATCTTCACTATTTTCATGTGGTTTTGGGAAAGGATTGTACTTAAATGGCATTTTGGCATTTTGAGGGAAACAGACACACCCTGACGGGTGAAATCTCAGGGATGATCAGTGAACAAAAACACTGTCACCAAGTAAGTAAACAGTGACAAGTTTATAAGATGCTGTTGGCAGTAGCTGGATTTCTCAGTGCTGAACACTTGAGTTGGGCATGGTGGGAGCGGCTGGTTAGCCATTTGTCAGGCAAAGTCAAAACAGCCCTCCAGCTACAGCACAGACGGCAGACTGCAGCTCGTCAGCATTTTATTTATGACTTCTAATTAGCAAGCAAAAAAGGAGGGAAGAAGTTCCCAGCTTGGGATATACATACTTATACACATATATTTTGCTCAGAAATTATCTTTGTCAAAATAATTTAAATCCCCACAACCCTGAGAGGGAAATATTGTAATTTACATTTTATAGACAAGCAGCTCCATCCTAAAAGGTAAGTGTAATTATCCTAATTTTACCAATGAAGATTCGGAAAAGTCAAGTGATTTTTCCATGGTAGCTCAGCTAGAATGTGGTAGAGCTAGGACTAACAATCTTCAGACTCTAATGCCAAGGCTCTTTCCTTCTTCTTTTTTTTTTTTTTAAGATTTTATTTATTTATTTGACAGAGATAGAGACAGCCAGCGAGAGAGGGAACACAAGCAGGGGGAGTGGGAGAGGAAGAAGCAGGCTCACAGCAGAGGAGCCTGACGTGGGGTTCGATCCCATAACGCCGGGATCATGCCCTGAGCCGAAGGCAGACGCTTAACCGCTGTGCCACCCAGGCGCCCCGCCAAGGCTCTTTCTATCACATCATGGTTGGCTCTTATCTGGCATATTAGTAACAGTCCTCTGACTTGGGTTAAAAGAGAGCTGACCACCAAACTCATTACATTTGTGAGTAAATTTCTTGTTCTTATAGTTAGAACTAATTCTTTGGAGGGAGGGGAGTTATTGAATGAGTAAGGAACATAGGATGACTAAGTGAATGAGGTCAACTCCCTGATGACTGCTTTTGAAGAATCTGGGGTCTTGCTTTGTGACTGACAGAGTCTAATCAGGCATAGGACAGGGAAAAAAGAGCAGACGCCCATAGCTCATGAGTTTGAAGTGACTCTGCTCTGTGGAAGAATCCTTGAGTGTTTGTGAGGTAAAGGAAGGAAGCATCAGAAGCACGAACAGGCCTGGGGAACATAAACAAAGCACATTGCTTACATCAACCATCTATTTACAGATAGCATTAGGAAGAGTTGCAAACTATTACTTCCGAGCACTGATTTGACAAAAACAAACAAACAAACAACCCCCCCATGGATATTTACATAATATAGGGAAAAATTTCTTATTGACTTAAGTCATTTTTATTACAGGCTTATTTTGTTTTTAATTCCTGTGAAACCCAAAGGATAAAGTGTGTCTATTTATTCTCAAGGGGTCCATGCCTCACTAAAGAATGAACTGGAAGACAGAAACTTTCAAGCTCTCTGAGGAGGTGTGGTCAGCATTATGGCAGTCACTGGTATTTCTGGCTCTCCACCCTTAGTGGCACATGGAAGGATGGCATTTCTCCATTCCCTTGAGGTTAAGCATAGCCATGTAACTTACTTTGGCCAATGAAATATGATCGGATGTAACGTGTGTCACTTCTGAGTGGAGGAGTTAGTTAAGAGTCAGTGCACAATTATCCATGCTCACCTCCTCTGCAGCCGCTATTGTGGCAGCACACACTGTGAGAACAGGCCACCTGCCGCTGGGTCTCAGAGCCACTCTGTCAGGCAGAATCTCCACCAAGTTTTGGAAGCTGTTGTTATCCCAGCATGACTTCACCTATCCTGATAGGAGAGAAGAATAGTTTGGTGGATGAGGAGGTTAACCAGGAGAAAAAGTGAAAAGAAGCCAAAGGCTAAAGGGTCCTGGACATTTTGAATTCTACTGGAAAACTGGGACTCTGAGTGCTGGAAAACTCAGTATCTAGACTGCTATTCTTCCTGAATTGGGCAAAAGAAGGTAGAAGTTGACAAGCTGAATGGATCTGTACCTCAGGTTACTAAACGGATGACTGGAAAAGATCTAGCTTCCTAAGGACCTAATACAAAATCTCCCGAGCTGAATATGAAATTGAGAATGAGTCTAATCAACTTAACAAGTATCTACTGAAGGCCTACTCCTTGTAAACACTGTGTTCAACATCGTAGGAGATGCTTAAGAGTACAGAAGTCCCTTCCTTCTTTCAAGGAACTTACAATCTAATGAGTGAGCTCAAACTTAACGTCAGTTAACATCAAATAATGAAAGTTTTAAATAAAAGCCTCACAGGATAAATGTGTTCCCACAAAGTAGTGAAATTAGTGACCAAATTCACCATATATAGAAATCCCTATCAATGACCTAAAGGGACTCAGTGACCATCAAACACTTTACCATAGTTTGTATACTGCTTCATCCTCACATTCACAGTCAATATATTCCTGTCAGAGCCTTGTGGTTGACACTGGCCACAAGCAGAAGAGATGGAGAGGGTGTTCAGGCTTTCAAAGAAAATAGTGGAAGAAGAAAGGTTCCTCAAGTTCTTGGTGGCTCAACTAGAAATATTCAAAAGCAAAAAAGCTGCATTGTAGGGACTGCCTTGTTTTGCTGCATGCCCTCAGTGTAACAGTGAAAGACCAGAGGAAGGCCAAGGCCAAGAAATGCAGCAGCTATCTGGCTATCATATTCATGTGCCCCACCTGGCCCCCACCCCTGCTCCAGATGGCTCAGCTATAACAAGTAGGAATGCTGCCAACTCACTGGGCAACAGGTAAGGAGCTCACTGCTACATATGTCATGGCACCTAGAGGCAGCACTTGAGAATCTGTCTTTGAATTAAAATATAAGTTTGAGATCTTATTAAAGAAAAGTTGATACTAAGGAGACTAGTATCTCATCCACTTCCCTCCCGAGCCTGGCCCCAACAAACCTGTGCTGTACAAAATTACATGACATCAGGGTTAAGATGAAGGTCTGTTCCTCTTTCTCCAAGTCTCTGGAATCATTGAAAGTTGAGGGTAAATTCCCACCCCTAAGTGGGTTCTTCAAGCTGTATGCCTGAATGCCTGTAAAGAAGTAAGAGGTGAAGAGTTCATTTCTTACTAGAATTTGAGCAACCCACCAGGTAGCAGCATCATTAAGTCTGAGAGAACACTGTTGCTTCTTCCTTTGTATAAAGAAAGGGCAAAATGGCAAAGTCAGTGCTATCTACATCCACAGACCTCCTGAAGGGAGGAGCAATGCCCACTGTCCAGTCTGGGGAGCACTGTGGGCAGGTCTTTAATAAAGGTAACTCAAGAACTGCCAATCATAAACTGGGAGGTGGTCTGGCCTCCGAAGCTCTGTCTAGAAAGAGACTAGGTAACTATGTGATTAATTGAGCCAATGTGTCTCTCCCATACTCTCCTCTCTTTCTGGAAATTGAATGGGTAATACAGGGAAGATAGTCATTGAGTTGTTAGTGGGAACAGAAGCTAAAAAAATGTATACAGAGAGCACATGCCATGTTGGAAAGCTATGGGACAGAGGGTATGAGAGTGCCAAAGTCAAGCCTAAGCTGAAGAAATGAGCTAAAGAAGAGGTACACAGAGCTGAAAGGTAGGCCAAATTGGTGGCAACAGTTGAGGTGGACACAGAGGCCAAGTCAACTATGATGGATAGGGAGGGGGCAGGAACTCCCAAGGCTGAGCTGTGCTGGACCTCCCAGTTCCAGGTTCCTCATGGCCTCCTGAAGACTAGTTTCCCATGAGACTCCTGTCTCCTGTTTCCTGCCAATAAACCCCATCAGCAAAGTTGGCTTGGTGTGTCCCAGCTCTTGTCAAATTGCCTAAAACACATACAGAGGGCCAGGTTCTACAGACACCTAGATACTGGCCAGTCTAGACCAGTCCTGATGCTCCTTCACCCATGTCACCAGATGTTTTTCATCCTAGGCATTTGATGCATAGCATGTCAGGTTATATTGTTACTTATTGGTATAGGTTTTGATGCTGTCTCAACAGCTATTTGTGCTGTGGAATATTTTTAGCATGAGATGGGGGAGGTGCTAGAAGAGCAGTTGGTGAAGAAGAGAACTATCCTAGGTGGGGATGGTGTTACATTCTCCGTGCTGTGTTAAGTGTTTTGCACACATATATGCTCAAAAAAAAAAAAATAAAAAGGTTGATGATGGCATGTCAATCTCACCTCCCTGTGTTTATAAAAGACAAGTACAGGCAATTGAAAATGAGGTCTCAGGGGATCTCTGGCAATTGAAACTCTTCCTCCTTCAGGGAGTAAACCAGAGAACACATAAGGGTATGCATGTGGTCCCCACAGGAAGATATCACATAGGGCAGAAGATTTCAGGAAAAGAAAGAGAGGGGGGGGGCCTTTTCAAATCCATTTAAAACAATCCATGCAGCTGTTTCCTGAACTCTCCGGAAGAACTGAGATGCAAAATGCCATATCTCCTCTCCATCCCCCCTCCCTAGCAAACTGGCTTTCAGGTGACGCAATGATGAGACCTCTGCTGTGAGCTGTCTGGAGGGATGCTGCCAGCCAACAGAGCATGGGGTGCTGCCACCTCTTGGATATTTGTAGCCAGAGCAAGTCTCTGTCCCAGAAAGGATGTATTTCAGTGATATTATGAAATGTTAACGGGCAATCTGTTCTGAAATAATTGCTCAGTGTGTTGGCCTCCTTTTCCATTTTAGAATTTCAAAGGCATTGCAGGCGGAAAACAGTACCAGCCTGTTAGTGGTACCTACACTGATTAAATCTAGCCCATCACAACCACAGCTACACAAAAGCTCTTTTTCTCAATTAATAAAATGCAATTAATGGCATCATTGAAAAACTCCTGAGACTTCAATTTAGAGCTATTTAGAGCTTTAATTTAGAACTATGTGCAAATTTTAGGATATGCATTTTTTAGCTGATATGATGAACGGCACCTAATTTCTGGGATACTCCCAAGTTTCTGCAGGGAAAAAGAATGTTTACCAGAAACATACGCAATAATGACAGCTTCTTTCCCTTTCTTCCTTACACACACACACACACACACACACACACTCACACATGTGCAACCCAGTTCAGTTCCAGTTATGCAGTGGCCACACCATCTCCCTCGCCTGTGGGAAACCTAAAACATCCACAATGGAAATATCTAGGGTACTCTGAAGTAGGATACAAATTCTAAAGCCTTTATTTCATGATGGTCCTTTTGAAATATTTATATTGATCAGCCCAGTTCCTGAGAGGAAATAGATTGTTTCTCTTATTCTCCCAGGTATAGGTCACTTGAGCAGTTGGGTTGTCATTTTTTTAATCTCCCCATTTCCCTAAGGACAGTGAGAGGATGATTTAAACGGCAACATTAGCTGCTTTAGGGTAGATTTTCAAAGCTACACCAGGGAGTTAAAAGCGCAAATCCTGTTATTGTTACAGGATTAATGCACAGAAGTCCTAGAATACCACTTTGGAAATGTAGCCAAGGAATATTATTTTAATGTACTGTATGTTATTTTAAGACTCAGCTATAGCCCAATTATCAGCTGGTGTATCAAAAATGAGACAAGACAGATAGCTGTCTTTAATCCAAAATTCTAATGAGGTTTTTGGTGTTTGTATTTTCTCACCACTTAGAAGTCTGGATATTTGGAGGAAAAAAGTAAAAGACAGAAACTACAGCAGCTACCTCCTACCTACTTTGTTGCTATAGAGGTTGCTACTTAGAGTACTGATTCTATAGAATATTTTAGTCTTTTTTTTTTCCCTAGGAGAGGCAGGAGGTAGGAAAAGGGGGTATTGAATCATGGGGACCTCTTGACCACACTATAAAAAGCTGCAAATCAACCACAGCATACTAATGATTTCAAAGCAGCAAGTCAGGGTTCCTGCCATCAGTCATTTCTATTTCTGTTTTTACACATCTTAGACTGTTGTTCAAAAATAACTATCTGCAAAAGGTCTTCCAGTTGGAGTAACTTTGCTTCCAAGTTGCCCTGTGGGCATCAACCAACATTTATTGATTCTCTAGATGCCTGCTGTTGGGTTTTATTAAACTGAGCTTGTCTTTCCTTTTGGCCTCTGAGTAATTGCATAGATTGGAGATGACTACATCACTGTCTCTAGGCTACAGCTAGTCTGTTAGATGATGGCCCCCAGAAGAACTCCTGCCTTTCTGTTGGTCAGGAAATACTCTACACTAACTTTCAAATCCCAGAGTATCTTCCATTATCTCAAAAGGTATTGTGTCTTTCTAAAACGTTCAAGCATGCTTGCACAGATCTGTTTCTATGTGGGGCAAGGGGATGGGGTGTATCCCCACTTCAATAAACTCTGGGAGTTCACTATATCAGTAGTTCACTATGTCAGTAAGGAGAGTTTCACTTGGAACGCTCCCTGTCTTTGGCTGCCAAGGACTTGTAGACCCCTTGTAGCAAACAAAATAGGACTCCTTTTACATCATCAGTGCCGACCTTGTTTTTTGGAGTTGTCAGGAGGATTAAATGAGCAACATTCTAAGAAGCACTTAGCAAAGTGCCTGGCATGTTGTAGGCTCTCCTGAGTTGAGGAAGCAGCAGCACCAACAATTTTTAAAATTTACCTTTTATACTTACAAGCATTTTTCGATTTACAAAATTATTTTTGTATATTATCTCACCAGCAATACACTGACAAATCTCTTTAATATCTGTTGTGGGTAAGCACGTGTTTAATGTAGGGCTAACCCAAGTTACATGTAAGCTTTTCCCCATGTAGTTTGTACACAGAAGTCGAGCTATAAATAGGATTAGAATGAAATTTTCCATTTCAGTTTCTGGGGCATTGTCCATATCTTAACCACCATTCATCTGTGTTTCTTAATCTCTGAAATGGAAGTGACTGGATCCTATACACTCAAAAACCAGAACACTGCTCCCAGTTATAAATTTGAAAAATTTAAAAATAGATCAATAATTCTTATGAATATCCACTATTGGTATAACACAATAATTAGACACTATGATATATATACCTTATGAATAGTTCCTCCTCTCAAGGAAAATTAATTTAAGAACTACTAGGATACTTGTATACACCTTTATTTTACCAAGAACAAAAATTCACCAGCGTCTAGCAAAGAAGCACACCTAATATCTTTTAATTCCACATACTCATTATACATAAATGAATAAACACTATGAATCGCTAAAGATGAATTTCAGCATCAGTTGGTGCAAGTAGAAACCTCCAAGAACTTGTTGCCCCATCTGCAAAAAGGGAGGACTAGCACTGCATTGGGGAACTGTAAAAGGATAAAGTGAAACAACGTATGTGGAGGGCTGTGGTAGGCAGCCTTCTAACTGGCTCCCAATGATCCTCACCTGCTGATTTTCATGGCCTATATAATACCCTGCCCTTAAGTTTGAACTAGTGATATGCTGCTAACTAATAGAATAGGGCAAAGGTGATGGGATGTCACTTTTGTGATGAGGTTACAAAAGACTGTGACTTGCATCTTGCTAGTCCTCTCTCTTGCTGGTAGTCTCCCTTGCCCTTTCGCCTATGAGAGGCTCACGTGGCAAGGGACTGAAGTGGACCTCTGACCAACAGCTTGTGAGGACCTGGGGCTTTAGTCCAACAGCCCACAGGAAAGGAATCCCACCAATAACCCAAGTGAAGGCAATTTCTCCCTTAGTCAAGGCCTGGGATGACCACAGCCCTGGGTAACATCCTGACTGCAGCCTTGTGAGAGACCCTGAAGCTAAGGACCCAGTCAGGCCCACACCAGGACTCCTGACCCACAGAAACTAACAGAGAATAAATGTTGTTTTAAGGAATGCCATTTTGGGTAATTCGTTATGCTGCAGCAACAGGTAACTAATACAAGGACCTATTGCACCATGGCCACATTAAAGTATGCAAACATATAGTATATAAAGTATGCAAATATAGGAGCCATTTTATTTTAGAGTGGGATTGTAAATAATAGTGGGCTTATGTACAAGACTAGTTTTTAAAGCTAGCAAAGAGAATCATAAATTTGACCTTACTAAGGAGAAGAGCTAACTCGTTAGTCAATGGAAGGGAGTGACTGGGCTCCATTCTGCTGACAATGTCAGCAAATTGGAGGAGATGGTCCTGTATGGCAACCAACACCAAACAGCAGTGATGAAGGAATGTCTTCAGTTACACAACTGGTAGGCAAAGATGCACTTAAATTCATCACTGCTGAGCAGGGGTTAAAATGGCAGTGGCCTCCTGGAACCACTTCTGTAAAACACTGGGAAACATGGTTGCTTAGCATGAACCCTGGCCTTGCAGAAATTAACTGATTCCTTCAGCAGTCCTATTTTGAACTGTTCTCATCGCCTGCTGTAGACAGTTGGCTCTCAATCCATTTTATAGAAGCACTTTCTGTTCCTTGGATAAAAGGAAGTACATAAATTTCAAGTGCCATATTACCATACATGCATGGTTCTGTTTGGGCACAAGCATGTTGTTCTTGTCATAAATTCTGACTCAGAATGGGAGCTTGGGATTTACCATCTCACTCTTTATAGTTACAAGATCGACTAAACTGATTACAAGAAGAAATATGTAAGCTTTGAAACTGTTCACACCAGTGATGTGGTTCAGTAGCTTGTAAAAGTGGCAAATAACAGCAAGCCAAAAGAAGGGAATTTCAGGAAAGACAAGGCTCATAAAAACACAGGGATGGTCATGTTCAGAATCCAGAAGCAGCTGGTTCTCTTTGGAGCCTGGGATACTCTCTCTACTGCCTGTTATTGGACTATGGTCCTTGGAAACATGCATTTACTGCCCTCTAGTCCTTTCTCCATCATACCAGAGTTTCTAGAACCCCCTCTCTGAGATATGGCACTCCCAATAAGTGAGAGACAGTCATTCTGGGGAATGGAATTTTCTCAAATTCTCTAAATCTTCAGCTGCTCTGTGTGTGTGTGTGTGTGTGTGTGTGTGTGTGTGTGTGTATGTGTGAATATGTTGGTTTGGTTGGGCTGTTTTAGTCAGTCAAGAGCAATCCTGAGCCCCATTACAGTCCTCTTTTTGCCCTTCTCCAGGGCTTCAGGCAGGTAACACAGCCACTAAAATGGAAAGCTGTGTAGGTAGACCACAAGGGTATGAACTCTACCTATACTGTTTACTAGCTGTGAGGCCTTGAACAAATTCTCTAAATCCCCCAAGCTTTACTTTCCTCATATGAAAAAAAGTATGATATTACCTCCCTCATAAAGTTAAGGTAAAGATTAAATGTGACTTAGCACTGCACCTGACACATAGTAATACAATGTAAATGTTAATGTTTATATAGTATTACTGTTTTTTAATTTTGTTAACCCTCTTTTCATGTGTCAAAGTGTTAGCTCTTTGAAGACAAAAAATGTTGGGATTTGGACATGGATTTTTACATAGTTGGATATTTTTGAGTGATTTTTCAGTGAATGTACTGTACCTAGGCTAAAAAATCCCTGCCAAGCAGTCCTGAGAATGTCCTCTTTTCTATTCAATCTACATTCCCTCCCTTGGAGATCTCATCCCCTTGTGACTTTAAATACCATCTGCTTGCTGACAACTTCTAAATTTACATCTCTAGCCCAAATCTCTTCTTGAACTCCAGATTCTGGTATCTAACTGCCTACTTGACATCTTCATTAGGATGTCTAGTGAGTATCTCAAAATCCACAGAGTTCCAAAGTACAGTTCTTGCTCTTCAAAAACAAACAAACAAACAAACAAAAACCTGCCCACCCATAGACTGTATATCAGTTGGTGATAATCTCATTAATTCAGGTGCTCAAGCCAAAAACCTTGGAGTCATTCAGTTTTTATTTCATAACCTATGTCCAATTCATCAGAAAGTCCCATTGGTTCTACCTTCAAAATCTGGCCACTTCCTACCAATGCCATTGTCAGCTTCCTGGTCTAAACCATCATCTCTCACCTCCAATAGCCTTCTTTTAGAAATAAAATTATTTTTAGGGGTACCTGGGTGACTCAGTTGGTTAAACATCGGATTCTTGATTACGGCTCAGGTCATGATCTCAGGGTTGTGAGATCCAGCCCCGCAGTGGGCTCCACGCTGGGTGTGGAGCCTGCTCTTAAGATTCTCTCTCCCTCTCCCTTTGCTGCTCGCGCTTACTCGTGCTCGCACTCTCTCTAAAAAAAAGAAGAAAAGAAAAAAAAGAAAGAAACTATTTGAAATTCTTTTTAGGGGTGCCTGGGTGGCTTAACAGGTTGAGCATCTGATTCTTGGTTTTGGCTCAGGTCATGATCTTGTGGGTGGTGAGATCAAGCCTTATGTTGTGCTCTGCACTCAGTGGGGAGTCTGCTTGAAGATCCAACGCCTCTGCCCTTCCCCCCACTCACATTCTCTCTCTCTCTCTGTAAAATAAATAAATCTTTTTAAAAAAAGAAAAATTTTATTTTTTTTAAAGATTTTATTTATTTATTTGACAGAGAGAGACAGCAAGCGAGAGAGGGAACACAAGCAGGGGGAGTGGGAGAGGAAGAAGCAGGCTCCCAGTGGAGAAGCCTGATGTGGGGCTTGATCCCAGAACGCCGGGATCACGCCCTGAGCCGAAGGCAGATGCTTAACGACTGCGCCACCGAGGCACCCCTAAAAAAAGAAAAATTTTAAATTATATATTCTGAACTCTTTTTTTAAAAGATTTCTTTATTTAGAGACAGAGAGAGAGAGAGAGAGTGAGAGGAAGTAAGAGCAGGGGGAAGGGCAGAAGGAAAGGGAGAGAGATTATCCCAAGCAGACTCCACACCAAGTGGGGAGCCCAATGTGTGGCTTGATCCCATGATCCCGAGATCATGACCTGAACCGAAATCAAGAGTCAGATGCTTAACCACCCAGGCGCCCCCATATTCTAAACTTTTTGAGAGTAAGTTCTATCACCCCAAGAATTCTCTAATGTGTATTTTTCAAAAACAAATATAGTCTTATATACAACCAGCATATAACTCTTTGAATTAGGAAATAACAATACAACACTACCATCCAATCTCTTTCAAATTTTGCTAATTATCTCAAGAATGCTCTTTTTCCTCTGTGGGCCAGGATCCTCTCAAGAACATGTGTTGCATTTAGCAATTATGACTCTTTAGAGTTGTTTGCTCTGAAACAACTCCTCAGTCTTTCCCCATCTTTCATGTACTAGACACTCTGTAGGATGTATTACATTCTGTAGGATGACCTCTGCCTTAGTCCATGCAGGCTCCCCTAACAAAAGTCCACAGACGGGGTAGCTTAAAAACAACAAACATTTATTCCTCACAGTTCTGGAGGCTGGGAAGTCCAAGATCAAGGTGCCAGCATGGTCATATTTTGGTGAGGCCCTCTTCCTGGTTCACAGTAGACACCCTCTCACTGTGTCCTCATATGGTGGGAAGGGATCTAGGGAATCTCTCCAGAGCCTCTCTTATAAGGCACTGACTCCATCCATTAAGGTTCCACTCTCACGATTTAAGCACCTCCCAAAGGTCCCACCTTCTGACATCATGTTGGTGTTAGGATTTCAGTATGTAAATTTTGGAGGGACACAAGCATTCAGATGTTAGGAACCTCCAACATGGAACATTTGATGTTTCCTCATGATCAGACTCAGGCAATTCCCTCTTGGCATGAATCCAACAAACAATGCCATGCTCTTCTCAGTGCATCACATCAAAAAGCACACAACATCAATCCATACCACAGTGGTGATGCTAACGTTAGTCGCTTGGTCATGTTGATGTCTGCCAGGTTTTTCCACTTAAATTCACCATTTTTTCCTTTTGTAACTGATTAATATTTTATGGGGAGCTATTCCTAGATTATGTCAAAATACTCTATTCCTCATGAAATCTTCACAAAATCAACCACATCTGTGACGTCTGCCAAATGGAAATTCTCTGTTTACATGATTCCTTCTACGTTTATTAGTTGGCATCCTACAGTTAGGACAAGCTTTCCCTTTTCATTTATTTATTTATCTGTATGGATTTATGAATTCCTACTTTATTCAATGGGTTATAATACATTATTATCATATTTTATTTATTTTTTTAAAGATTTTTAAATTTCTTTATTCGACAGAGATAGAGACAGCCAGCGAGAGAAGGAACACATGCAGGGGGAGTGGGAGAGGAAGAAGCAGGCTCATAGAGAAAGAGCCCGATGTGGGGCTTGATCCCATAACGCCGGGATCACGCCCTGAGCCGAAGGCAGACGCCCAACCGCTGTGCCACCCAGGCGCCCCATTATTATCATATTTTTAAAGCTAAGTTGTCCCTGATTTGGTCAGTAGGACCCCCCATGTCCTTTTGAAACATCCACACATTCATTGAGCAATTCTTTATTTTCCAGCACAAGAAGATGTTCCAGGCCCATCTTACACTTTCCATGCCCTCCACCCTGGAATCAGCCTTTGGCCATTTCTCCAAGGACCCTGGCTTCTTTCAGTACAGGGTGGTATTTAGAAACCAATATCTGGGTGCTTGCTGTACTAAGTGCTCCTAGGGTTCCATTGCCTCTAAGCCCTCTCAGTGGACAGAGCCAAGAGATTTGTATATGTATATTCAAAGACACACAGAAAGAGAGAGAGAGAGAGAGCAATTGAGACCATGAGTTCATTCTGATACCTCCAATTCTAATCCAACACTTTAGAGTTCCTACTAGCCTTTCCCCTTTCTATGCTCATAAATTCCTCCTCCAACAGTGAGACTTGGCTCCTTTTATCCTCAGTCTATTTACTTATATGTGTAAATTAATTTGCTCAATATAATGAACCCTCCACCATGCTGGCATCTTTTTGCCTACCACCTCCACATTATCCACTCTCTGCAGTATTCTCTGCTCCTGGTCCACCAGTCTATACCTCTCCAATCCTAGCCCATGTCTCTGCATGGCTCCCCAAACCCTCTCACATCCCCACATCTTCAGCTGCCATGCTGTCTCCACCATGTGGCAAGGAACAGAAAGGAGATGGAGTTACAATAAAACCCTCCACCCCAGAGTTGATCCTCACTCAAGAGCCAGCGTTAACTCTGATAAAATATAAGTCTAATCACACTCATCCTCTGTGAAAAAACCTTCCATGACTCTCCATTTCACTCAGAGTAAAAATCAAAGCTCTGACAATGGCCTAGAAGGTCCAATATGATCTGAGATTTGTTACCTATCATTTTCCTTCTCACTCAATCTGCTTCAACCACAGTGTGCTTACTGTTCCCCAAACATGCCTGACTTATTCCCACCTTTAGGGTCTTTGTACTTGCTCTCCTCTTTACCTAGAATACTTCTCCCTATATAGCTACACAGCTCACTGCCTTACCTCCTTCAAATCTTTGCTCAAATGCTACCTCAAGGAGGCCCACCCTAACTATCCTTTAAAAAAGCCAATCCTTTCTAGTGGAAGCTAATAAATAAGCAATTGTGAACTGTCCATTATATTAGCATTCTTTAGATTGGCAAATTTATTAATACATTTTATAATTTCTAGAAACATATTTCTTTACAGTACACTCTTTCAATAAAGAACAAAATGTGGGGGTGGCTCAGTCGGTTAAGCATCTGCCTTCTGTTCAGGTCATGATCCCCGGGTCCTGGGATCAAGTCCAGCATTGGGCTCCCTGCTCAGAGGGGAGCCTGCTTCTCTCTCCCTCTGTCTGCCTGGTGCTCTGCCTGCTTGTGCTCTCTTTCTCTCTGTCAAACAAATAAATAAAATCTTGAAAAAAAGAACAAAATGTGTTTATTAACAAATCCAAAAAATAAAAAAATAAATAAAAAGCCAATCCTTCCAAGCATATTTGATCCTTTTTCCTCTGTTTTCCAACTATATATTTTTCTATGCATTTATCATCTTCCAACATGCTATCTAACTTAAGTATTATGTTTATCATTTATTATCTTTCCTCTTCTTTACCACTTCCACTATAACATAAGGTCATTTGGGGCAGAGATTTTATTTTTCACTGATTCACCCAAGCACTTAGAAGAGTACCTACACATAGAAGGAACTCAATACATAACTGTTGAATAAATGAATTAATGAATAAATTAACATAAGCATTCTTATCTCCATTTTACTTATGAAGAATTGGAGTCTCAGAAAAGCCAAAAGAATTGTTCTAAAGCTGACAGGGGTTAAAATAAATTGCTTAAGGTCACATACTATTAAGTTATTTCTGAAATTATATTCCCAAATTGTTTAATTTCTGAACAATATGGCAATTTAATAAATACTGATCTATTTGATTAACTCAGAATGGGCACCTCCAAGGCGCCTAACTTATAACCAAAAACATTATAAGAACTATGACAAGATGATTTACTGTGTATTACATACTGGTATTTCCTCAAAAAGAAAAACTTAGTTTTGTTTTGTTTTTTAATTTTAATTCCAGTGTAGTTAACATACAATGTTATATTAGTTTCAGGTGTAAAATATAGTAGTTCAATACTTCCATGCATCACCCTATGCTCATCACAACAAGTGCACTCCTTAATCCCCATGACCTATTTCACCCATCTCCCCACCTACATCTCTTCTGGTAACCACTAGTTTGTTTTCTATAGTTAAGAGTATGCTTCTTGGTTTCATTCTCTCTTTTTCCTTTATTTTTTTTTAATTCCACATATGAGTGAAATCATATGGTATTTGTCTTTCTCTGATTTATTTTGTTGGCATCATACTCTCTAGCTCCATTCATGTCATTGCAAATAGCAAGATTTCATTCTTTTTATGGCTGAATAATATTCAATTGTATGTGTGTGTGTGTATCACATCTTTTTTATCTGTACATTTATTGATGGACACTTGGGCTGCTTTTTGGCTACTGTATATAATGTTTGCTATGAACATGGGGTGCATGAATTTTGAATTAGTGTTTTTGTATTTTTGAGGTAAATAGTGCAATTACTGGATCATAGGATAGTTCTATTTTTAACTTTTTGAGGAGCTTCCATACTGTTTTCCATAGGGGCTGCACCAGTTTGTATTCCCACCAACAGTGCAAGAGGATACCTTTTTCTCCACATCCTCACCAATACTGATTTCTTGTGTTTTTTAAATTTAGTCATTCTAATAGGTTTGAGGTGACATCTCATTGTAGTTTTGATTCTCATTTCTTTGATGATGAGTGATGTTCAGCATCTTTTCATGTGTCTGTTGGCCACCTGGATATCTTCTTTGGAGAAATGTATGTTCAGTTCTTCTGCCCATTTTTAAATTGGATTATTTGTTTTCTGGGTGTTGAGTTGTAAGTTCTTTATATATTCTGGATACTAATCCTTTTACCAGATATGTCATTTGCAAATATCTTCTCCCATTCTGTAGATTGTCTTTTAGTTTTGTTGATTACTTCCTTTGCTATGCAGAAGCTTTTTATTTTGATGTAGTCCCAGTAGTTTATTTTTGCTTTTGTTTCACTTGCTTCAGGAGACATATCAAGAAAAATATTGCTATGGCCTATGTCAAAGACATTACCACCTGTGCTCTCTTCTAGGATTTTTATGGTTTCAGGTCTCACATTTAGGTATTTAATCTATTTTGAGTTTATTTTTATGTATGGTGTAAGAAAGTGGTCCAATTTCATTCTTTTGCATGTAGCTGTCCTGTTTTCCCAAGACTTTGTTCAAGAGACTGTCTTTTTCCCATTGGATATTCTTTCCTTCTCTGTCAAAGATTAATTGACCATATAGTTGTGGGTCCCTTTCTGGGTTTTCTATTCTATTCCATTGATCTATGCATTTAATTTTGTGCCAGTACCACACTGTTTTGATTACTACAGCTTTGTAAAAAACTTGAAGTCTGGAATTGTGATACCTCAAGCTTTGCTTTAAGGAAAACTTAATTTTGTCACAAGGAGCAGAATCAGAAAGAGGTTCTTGAGAAATTAACAAAAATCTCAGAGTCACTGAGATTCTCAAGATGATTTATTCTATACTTCCTAATTCTATTTCTCTTATTGGGTCAGGCCAGAACTCCTGTTAATGAAGCACTTCCCTAAGACTAAATGATTTTCCATCTTCCCCCATAAAGAAAAAATCCCAGAGTAAAATGGTTTTATATACAAAAATGTTCATCATGACATTATTTATTATAGTAAAATAGTAAAAGCAACCAAATGTCCCACCATGTGAGAATGGTTAAGTAAACTGTGGTATATGTTTTTGTTAATAATTGATTTGTACTTGTGGTCCTCCAACCAAAATCTATGTCAGATACACCCAGATTAAACTATAACGACAGATAACATTTATTGAGTAGTTATTATGTGTCAAGCAACGTTTCAATAATTTATATGTACTACCTCTTTTAACCATCACAAGAACCCCATGAGACAGAATTTTTTTAAATTAGATTCAATTAGCCAACATATAGTACATCATTAGCTTCAGATGTAGTGTTCAATAACTCATCAGTTCTGTATAACACTTGTGCTCATCACATCACGTGCCCTCCTTAATGCCCATCACCCAGTTACCCTAAACCCCCACCCACCTCCCCTCCAGCAACCCTCAGTTTATTTCCTATAGTTAAGAGTCTCTCACGGTTTTTCAAGACAGATACTATTTTTAACACTATTTTACAAATGAGGAATTTGGGGCTCAGGAAGGCTAAGAGTCAGGGAGTAGGCTAATGAGGGAAATGGCTTTTCCATCATTCTAGAAAGGTAGAGACAGAAATACCTGGCATCTTACTCTGATCACTGCCTTTTATCAGCCTGAGTCCAATCAGGAGAAAAACACAGTACAGTGATTTGAACAAGAATGTTTAATCTAAATAGTTATTAACTGTATTAGGAGATTGGCATAAAAAGCAATTGGCTACTAAGAAGTAAAAAGAATTGTAAAGAACATGGTAATAAGGAGCATTCCCTACCCCTCAGGGCTGAGATACAGTGCCCAACCAGGGTTGAAATCCAGACCTCAGTGGAGAGGGCACAGTCAAGTCTCAATGAATAGCAGAGAAACTGCCATGGTGCCATGTTAACCAAACTTACTGGAAATCTACTCTCTGAAACTTGCTGAAAATACATTCTCTAGGATGTTGGGAAGCTGTTCATAGGGAGATGTCTCAATGAAGGCATTCCACTACAAAACCAGTAAGATAAGGTAAAAGGGTAAGTTGCTGCCACTGGTTGCTGCTGGCTACCATGCATGGCAGGAGCCAGGTGCTTGAGAAGCCACAGGCACTGCAAGAGCATGTCTAGGGAACAGGTCAGAGTAGGAAGCAAATTTTTCTTCTCTTGCAATATCTTTCTACTGACAAAGCTTAACATGCTGCCACCTGGTAAAGAAAAACTATCTAAAGGGCCTATATCCATTTTCTCAGAATAGTCAACAAAGAGTGAATCTGTAATTGCAAGGCAATAAATTGGTAACTGACATAGCCTCCAAGACAAGAACACCACTTTTTCTTGTTGAGTGTGGTTCCAGGAAAGTTCGATGTTGTAATAACTATCTTCAACAAAAGTGCATGGTTTGTTGGTGTAAATTCTTCCATGGACACAAAAGGGTAGTGAAAGGATTCTGAAACCTTCTAGATCCAGAGACCTACTATGGAGAATGTCAGCTGACACTCTGTGCCACTTATGGATCAGTACAGAGCAAGAGAAGATATGCTAAGATATACTACATCCACCACCATCTTCTGAAGACATCTTGTTATGTCTTCAGAATATATAAGGTTTTATATTCCTGCTTAACTAATTTGGGAACATAAGCAAAGCTGACTCTATGTGCATGTTGTAGTATCTTCCACCAAGCTGTGTCTTACCTGAAATGTTACAGCACTCCATGGAATGTTATGCAACCATTAAACATGTTATTAAAAAGAGTTTGTGGTAAAACAGAAAAATGCTGATATTATAGTTCAAGTGAAAAAACTAGGGTGCAATACTGTAATATGTGAAATAAGCAAAAATGCATAAGAAAGTAGAAAGGAAGAGAAAAAAAATAGCACCAAAATCAGTCATTGTCTCCAGGCAGAATCAGAGTAATTTTTTCCTTTTCCTATCATTTTTCTATATTTTACAAATGTTGCTATAGGGCATGTATTAGTTATGACTTTGGGGCAAAACAACTTATCTAACTATAACAACAAGAAATACATATGTGTGTGTGTCTGAAGTCTTAAATTGAGCCAAGGTTTGGGATCCAGAATTTGACAAATAGAGTATCTGAACCAGGTCTCTATAGTCTACCCAAAGTAAGTAACTGGTACCCATATCAGTTTGGCTACCAGGCTATATAGATTGTCTACCCTGGATGAGCTCGAAAAGGACAATATATTTAGGAAAAAAAATGAATTCCATTTCCTGAACCATGAAAGTTACTGAGACCTATACATATACCTGAGTAGGATAGGAGAAAACACAAAATATAAAGAATTAACCAGCCAAAGATTGAAATTCAGCCATGTCTAAGTAAAACCAGCAGAATTTGAAATGTCAGCAACTTTCTTATTTAAGAACTAGACAGGCTGGTAAGAGCAGGGGAGGAGGGATCCTGAGCTTACCTCCTCTCACAGACACATCAAGACAACAACTACATATAACGCAACTCTCTCTCTGAAAATGACCTGAAGACTTGGAAGAACAGATCTTCCATAGCTAGACATAAAGAAGGAGCCACACTGAGAATGGTAGGAGGGGCAGAGACATGGTAGGGAACTAAGTCTCTGGTGTCACAACACCCAAGTGGGAGTCATACCACAGGCATGGAGGTCCTCTCTGAGGAGCAAGGGATTTAAGCCCTAAGTTGGGCCCCCGGCCTTGGGAACCTGCACTGGGAAGATGAGCCCCTCAAAATGTTTGGCTTTGAAAATTAGCAGGGCTTAATTCTAGTGGGGCTTATTTAGAGACAGAGGGCAATAGGAAATCAAAACTCCACTCTTAAAGGGCCAGCACCCTATACTATTCAGTTAAACACCCAACACAAGAGCAACAGTTTGAAAAGTGTTTGAGTTACATGTGAAAGAAATCTACTGACTAATTTTAGGGTCTGTGCCAGAGGGACAGGGATCCGTAGGAGCCTTTTCCAGGAACAGAAGTGCTGGGTGCCATCTTTCTTACCCTCCTTCAGCCTAGCTGGCCAGACGTTTGTGGGAGCCAATTCTGACAAACTCTATCTACCTTGCTATCACAGCTTACCCTGCTCTAGCATTTCCTTGTGGATCTGCCCCAGCAGACACCCTTCCAAAGCTGTTCCCAATCTACCACACCTGGCAGGCAGACTCAGTTGGCACCAGGATTCCCCAAAGTGATTACTGCTCTGCCACACCCAGTGGGCAGCTCAGCCAGGACTAACACCTCTCCAAAGCAACTTCTGTCCCATGGAAGGGGGGCAACACTGCCCACCAGCACAACAGCAACAGTTACACTGGACCTCTTGGCCAATGGCACCAGGGGCTGACCCCACTTACCAACACACCTGCAGCAGCTACAGCTGGACCGCTCAGCCAGCCACACCAAGGGCCAGCCCTGCCTACCTGTGCCAGCAGTGGCTACACCTAGGCCTCTCAGCCAGCCACACCAGGAGCCCTGCCTACTAGTGCACCTGTAGTCACCATCAGTCATTGCAGACAGCTTCACTAAGGACCAGCACTGCCCACCACTGCACCCACAGCAGTCACAGTCAAGTCACAACAGGAGGACACACAGCCCACACAGGGGACACCATTGGAGCAGTTGGTTCTGGTGACCGGGAGGGACTGTACTACTGCGCCCCATACAACACCTTCTAAATAAGACTACAGTTTTCATCTGCCTTTGGCTCGGGTCATAATCCAGGGTCCTCGGATTGAGTCCTGCATTGGGCTCCTGCTCAGCGAGGAGTCTGCTTTTCCCACTGCCTCTCCCTCACCCCACACATGCACTTCCTTCCCACCACCCACCCTCCCGCCTCTATCTCACAAAAATAAATAAATAAAATCTTGAAAAAAAAAAAGGCACGACTTTCAAGTCCAGGAGACATAGCTAACCTACCTAACATAGAAACAAACACCGAGAGTCAGACAAAATGAGGAGATAGAGGAATGTGCTTCAAATGAAAGAACAAGACAAAACCCTAGAAAAAGAACTAAATGAATCAGAGATTTAAAAAAATCTTCCTGATAAAGAGTTCAAACTGATGGGCATAAAGATGATCACTGGACTTGAGAGAAGAGTGGATGTACTTGATAAGAACTTCACCAAAGAGATAGAAAAAAAAGAACCAATCAAAGTTAAAGAATACAATAACTGAAGTGAAAAATATACTAGAGGGATTCAATAACATGATTAGAGGATGGATCAGTGATCTGAAGATAGGGTAGTGGAAAGCACCCAAGCTGAAAGCAAAAAGAAAAAAGAATTTTAAAAAATGAGGATACATTAAGGAACCTCTGTGACAATATCAAATACAGTAACATCCTCATTATAAAGGTCCCAGAAGGAGAAGAGAGAAAGGTGCAGAAAACTTATTTGACAAAAGAATAGCTGAAAACTTCCTTAATCTGGGGAAGGAAACAGACATCCAGGTCCAGGAAGCACAGAGAACCCAAACAAGATGAACCCAGCAGGTCCACACCAAGACACATAATGATCAAATGGCAAAAATTAAAGATAATAAGGGAATCTTAAAAGCAGCAAGAGCAAATTAAATAGTCTGTACAAGGGAAACCCCATAAGGCTATCAGCTAATTTTTTTAGCAAAAACTTTGCAGGCCAGAAGGGAGTGGTATGATATATTTAAAATGCTTAAAAAAAAAAAAAAAACCTATAACCAAGAATACTCTACCTGGCAAGGCTATTATTCAGAATTGAAAGCAAATAGAAAGTTTTGGGGCACCTGGGTGGCTCAGTAGTTAAGTGTCTGCCCTCTGCTCAGGTCATGATCCCAGCGTTCTGGGATCAAAGCCCTGCATCATCGGGCTCCCTGCTCAGCGGGAAGCCTGCTTCTCCCTCTCCCATTCCCCCTGCTTGTGTTCCCTCTCCCGTTGCCTCTCTCTCTCTCTGTCAAATAAATAAACAAAATCTTAAAAAAAAAAAAGCAAATAGAAAGTTTAAAAAGTTCATCACCCACTAAACTGGCCTTACAAGAAGTGTTAAAAGGACTTCTTTAAGCAGAAGAGAAATGGCCGTAACTGGAAGATAATTATGAAAGTGGAAAATTTCCACTGGTAAAAGCAAACATATGGTAAAGATAGAGATCAATCACTTATAAAGCTAGTATAAAGTTAGGTTAAATCAAAGGTAGTAAAATCAATTATATCTACAAATATTAGTTAAGAATACACAAAATAAAAAAGAGATAAAATATGACATCACATATATAAAACATGGAGGAAAGGAGTTAAAAAGTAGTGCTTTTAGAATGTGTTCATACTTAAATAAATGACTATCAACTTAATATAGAATGCTATATACATAGTATGTATATATAAACCTCATGGTAACCCCAAACCAAATACCTACAATAGATACACAAAAATAAAGAGATATCCCATGCAAATGGAAGCAAAATAACCACAAAAAGCAAAACAAAACAAATAACAAATAACTAGGGTAGCAATACTTCTATCAGTCAAACAGACTCTAAAACAAAACTTCAGCAAAAAACAAGGGAGGGCATTACATAATGATAAAGAGATCAATCCAACAAAGGGATATAACAACTGCAAATATGCATCAAGCATAGGAACACTTAAATATATAAAGAAAATATTATAGACATGAGGGGAAAATTGACAATAATATAATACTAGTAGGGGATTTTAACACCCCACTTACATCAATGGAGACATCATCCAGACAGAAAGTCAACAAAGAAATGGTAGCTTTGAATGATACATTGGACCAGATGGACTAAACAGATATATATAGAACATGCCACCCAAAAACAGCAGAATACACATTCTTTTCAAGTGCACGTGGAACATTCTTCAGGATAGATGACATGTTAGGCCACAGAATAAGTTTCATTAAATGTAAGTAGATTGAAATCATATCAAGCATCTTTTCCAATCATGATGGTATGAAACTAGAAATTCATTTCAAATCAGAGAGGGACACAAACCATAAGAGACTCTTAATCATAGGAAACAAACTGAGGGTTACTGGAGGGGAAGGGTTTGGGGGATGAGTGATGGACATTAAGGAGGGCATGTGATGTAATGAGCACTGGGTATTATGTAAGACTGATGAATCACTGAACTCTACCTCTGAAACTAATAACACACTATATGTTAATTAATTAAATTTAATTTTTTTAAAAAGCATGGACAGAGGTATGTTAAGCAAATGCAAATAAAAAGAAATCAAGGACTATACTACCTTTATCACACAGAAAGCAAAAGACTTTAAAGCAGACACAGACAGTCACTTCATCATGATGGAAGCACAATCTGGTCTACCATGAAGTTGGAGCTGTCACAAACTTATTGTGGGCCAAATCATGGAGCACTGAAATCGCAAGTCCAGCCATGTGAAACAGACATTTTTATGTTGAAAGGGCTTGCATATTGGCAATTTCAAACAGATCAGCAAAGCAAAATATGTTTGTAATCATTCCACCATGTAAATACATGTTTTTTATGTATTAAATGTATATTTGATATATTAAAAAAACAAAAACAAGCAAACAAACAAAAAGAAATCCATTTCAAGAAAAAAACTGCAACACATACAAATACATAAAGGCTAAACAACATGCTACTAAAAAAACCAATGGGTCAATGAAGAAATCGAAGAGGAAATTAAAAAAAATACCTGGGGAGCAACGAAAATGGAAACACAATGGTTCAAAATGTTCGGGATGCAGCAAAAACAATTCTAATACAGAAGTTTATAGTGATACAGGACTGCTCCAAAAAATGAGAAAAATCTCAAACAATCTAACTTTATACTTAAGGGTACTAGGAAAAAGGAGAACAAAGCCCAAGATTAGTACAAGGGAGGAAATAATAAAGTGCAGAGTGGAAGTAAATGAAATAGAGACAAGAGAAGGAAAGGAAATGGAAGGAAAGGGAAGGGAGAAAAAGGAGAAAGAAAGAGAAAGAAAGAAAGAAAGAAAGAAAGAAAGAAAGAAAGAAAGAAAGAAAGAAAAGGAAAAGAAAAGAAAAAATGAAGGAAGGAAGTAAAAAGTCTGGGAGGGAGAGAGGGAAGGAGGGAAGGAAGGAAGGAAGGAAGGAAGGAAAGAAAGGAAGAGACAAGACCAATGAAACTAAAAATTTTTTCCTTGAAAAAATAAAATTGATAAGCCTTTAACTAGACTGATCAAGAAAGAAAAAAAAAGAGAGGACTAAAATAAAATCAGAAATGAAAGAGGAGAAGTAACAATCAATACCACAGAAATACAAAGGATTATTAGAGAATACTATGAAAAATTTTATGCCAACAACTTGAGTAACCTCTGAGAAATGAATGAATTCCTAGAAACATACACTCTTTCAAGATTGAATCAGGAAGAAATAGAAAACACACTGATTACTAATAACAAAATTGAATCCATAATCAAAAACTCCCAACAAACAAGAGTTCAGTTACCTTGATACCAAAAACACACAAAGACACCACAAAAAAAGAAAATTACAAATATCCCTGATGAATATAAAGGCAAAAATCCTCAACAAAACCATTTTCAACAGTACATTAAAAGGATCATTCACGGGATGCCTGGCTGGCTTAGTCAGTTAAGCATTTGCCTTTGGCTCAGGTCGTGATCTCAGAGTCCTGGGATCAAGCCCCACATTGGGCTCCCTGCTCAGCGGGGAGCCTGCTTCTCCTGTTCCCTATGCTGTTCCTCCCGCTTGTGCTCTCTGGCTTTCTCTCTCTCTCTCAAATAAATAAATAAAACCTTTAAATCAATCAATTAATCATTCACCACTATCAAATGGGATTTATTCCAAGGATGCAAGGGTGGTTTAATATCCACAATCAATCAACATAATATACCATAGTAACAAAATGAAAATTAAAAATCCTATTTTCTCAACAGATGCAGAAAAGGCATTTGACAAAATTCAACATCCATTCATAATGAAAACTTTCAGCAAAGTGGGGTTGGGGGGAACATATCTCAACATAATGGAGGCTATAATATGACAAACCCACAGTTAACATGATACTCAATGGTGAAAAGCTGAAAGCTTTTCCTCTAAGGTCAGGAACAAGACAAGGATGTTCACTCTCACCAATTTTATTAAACAAACTATTGGAAATCCTAGCTGCAGCAATCAGACAAGAAAAAGAAATAAAAGTCATTGAAATTGTTAAGAAAGAAGTAAAACTGTCACTACTTACAGATAACACGATATTAGATTATAGAGAACCCTAAAGACTCCACCAAAACACTATTAGGATAAATGAATTCAGTGAAGTTGCAGAATGCAAAATTAATATACAGAAGCCTGTTGTTTCTATACACTAATTACAAACTAGAAGAAAGAGAAATTAAGAAAATAAATCCATTTACAATTACACCAAAAAGAATAAAATGCCTAGGAATAATTTAACCATGAAGGTGAAAGACCTATACACTGAAAAGTATAAGACACTGATGAAAGAAATTAAAGATGACACAAACAAATGGAAAGATATACCATGCTCATGGATTAATATTGTTAAAATGTTCATACTACCCAAAGCAATTTACAGATTCAATGCACTCCCTATCAAAATACCAATATTTTCACAGAACTAGAACAAATAATCCTAAAATTTGTATGGAACCACAAAAGACCTCAACTAGCCAAAGCAATTTTCAGAAAGAAAAACAAAACTGATGGTATCACAATTCCAGATTTCAAGCTATACTACAAAACTATAGTCATCAAAACAATATGGTGCTGGCACAAAAACAGACACACAGATTAATGGGACAAAATGAGAGTCCAGAAATAAACCCACACTGGTATGATCAGTTGATTTATGACAAAGGAGGTGAGAATATACAATGGAGAAAAGATAGTCTCTTCAATAAAATGTGGGAAAACTGGATAGCAACATAGAATAGAATGAAACGACTACTTTCTTATAACATACACAAAAATAAACTCAAAATGGATTAAAGATCTAAATGTAAGACCTGAAACCATAAAAACCCTAATAGAAAAAAACATAGGCAGTAATCTCTTAGACATTGACCTTAGCAATATTTTTCAAATATGTCTCCTCAGGCAATGGAATCAAAAGCAAAAATAAACTATCGGGACCACATCAAACTAAAAAGCTTTTGCATAGCAAAGGAAATCATCAACAAAATGAAAAGGCAATGTACTGAACTGGAGAACATTATCTGCAAATGATATATCTAATATATATCCAAATATATAAACTTATACAACTTAACACCAAAAAAAACCAAACAAACAACAACAAAAAACCCACCACCACTAACAACCCACAAACCAACCTATTAAATATGGACAGAGGACCAGAACAGACATTTTTCCAAAGACACACAAATGGCCAACAGACAGACATATGAAATGTTCAACATCACTAATCATCAGGAAAATGCAAATCAAAACCACAAGAAGATACCTCCTCAGAGCAGTCAGAATACTGAGTATCAAAAAGATAAGAAATAACAAGTATTGACGAGAATTTGGAGAAAAGGAAACCATCATGCACTGTTGGTAGGAATGTAAATTGGTCCAGCCACTGTGGAAAACAATATGGAGTTTCCTCAAAAAACTAAAAATAGAAATACCATATGAGTAATTTCACTTCTGGGTATTTACCCAAAGAAAACAAAAATACTAATTCAAACAAATGTATGCACTTCTATGTTTGTTGCAGCATTATTCACAATAGCCAAGATATGGTAGCAAGTTGAGTGCCATGTCCATTGATAGATGAATGGATAAGGAAGATGTAATATACATACATACATACAATGGAATATTACTTAGCCATAAAGAAGAAATCTTTGCCATTCACGACAACATGAATGAACCTCAAGGATGTTATGCTAAATGAAAAAGGTCAGAGGAAAAACAAATACAATATCATTTCACTTTTACAAGGAATTTAAAAAACAAAACAAATGAACACACAGAAAACAGAAACAGACTCATAAATACAGAGAAGAAACTGGTGGTTGGTAGGGATGGGCAAAATAGGTGAGGGATATTAAGAGGTACAAACTTCGAGCTATAAAAGATATAATTCACAAGGATGAAAAATACAGAATAGGGAATACAGTCAATAATACTGTAATAACTTTGTATGGTGACAGATGATAAATACACTTACTGTGGTGAGCGTTTCATAATGCATATAATTTCTGAATAACTATATTGTATACCTGAAACTAAAATAATATTGTATGTCAAATATACCTCAATTAAAAAATTTTTTAAATGTTTTTAAAAAGAACCAGACAAGCCAATCTCCTTATATTCGAACAGCAATTTGGAAGAATGCCATAAACACTGAACTCTCAGTTGTAGGCCCTTATTCCTAGGAAATTTTTGTTTAAATGTTCCAATACAAAGCAGTAATTACCTCCAAACCATAGTTTCTCTTTTTTTAATGATTTTTTTATTATATTATGTTAATCACCATACAGTACATCCCCGGATTGCGATGTAAAGTTCGATGCTTCATTAGTTGCGCATAACACCCAGTGCACCATGCAATACGTGCCCTCCTTACTACCCATCACCAGACTATCCCATTCCCCCACCCCCCTCCCCTCCAAACCATAGTTTCTGTTAAATATTGAGATCTCTGCAATTCTAAACTCTAGGACACCCTCATGATTCTCCTGCAAAAAAAATTTGGCAGCCACACCTCTCCTCAATCCCATAATAACTTGTAAGAAGAAAAAAATTTGTTAGAGGGAAGAAATTCAAATAGCAAATAGTAAGGATCATAAAATGATGGAAATGAGCCCTGGATTTATTGCTCATTATATGTAGATACCCCTGCCCAGCCTGCCACTGGGAACAGACGATCTGGAAGGACCATTCAAATGAAACCTGCTGGGGGGTAGTGGATGACTTCATGAGATCTGAGTATCCCTTCCAGTCTAGGACTCCATTATATGGCAGAGATCTATTACACAAGGAACATGTTAGAAAAAAGCACTCAGCCTACAACAGAATGAAAAGATGAAGAGAAGCTGAGGCTGTGAACAAAGAGGAATATTAACTAGAGCAATCCCAGATTGCCAAGGACTGGCCCAGTTTTAGCACTGGAAGTTCCACATCCCCAGAAACCACACAATCATGGGCAAACCAGGACGGCTAGTCACCCTACTACTTGGATCAGACAAAGATTAGCTTCTTTGGGTTTCCATGCAGACTAAAAGCTTTAATTAACTAAGCCTCATGAATCCCTGCCTGGGAGATAATGAATTACCTCCTTTCAACAAATGATACTGATTTCTGCCCTTTCTACCCAGCCCTGTTAAAGTGTATTCTCACTACCACCTACACAAGGGTTTGCCTCTATGGGTCCTTCCAATTGCAGATCAGGAATAGTTGTGCGTGGATAGATCTTGGGTCCTGCTGGAAATGTTCTTTTCTTTACTAACTATAAAATGGCAAGCCTTCCAGGAGAGAAGCCCCCTCTTTGGTAGGTTCTCTGACTATATCACAAATATAGTCTTGTAATCCTAATAAACTCAAACCCACATGGTTCAGTTTTTTATTATATCTCCTTTCAGAAAACATAATTCAACAACCCAAATTATTTAATAATTAATAATTAATCCTACTTATTTACTTGCTTATTTTTTGAAGGCAATAAAGGGTATCCAGATATATGATCTACACAATACCTTCCTCTTTTCCCTGCTTCCTCTCATCTACTTCCGATATTCTAATGTCTCTCTCTCTACTATCCTCTGTGATCCCCAGAAAACTTCCTCCATCCCCAGCCTCCTTTCCCCCCCCTCTAGTTCAGCATATTAGCCTATCTCCCATAAAGGCAGAGCTTTTTCATAAAGAGGTGGGAGGAGGGGAGAAATTGGGTTGGCAATTACAGAATTCTTTTTGGCAGGCTAGGAAAGATAGGAAGTTTGAAAACATTCCCATATTAATTATTTTTCTTCCATAGCACTCCTAACGTTGGTAAGCGTCTGACACAGATATCCAGAGCATGTTGGTGCTGGAAATGACCATAAAATTCCTAAGTCCAATCCCCTAATTTTAACAATGAGAAAACTAACAGAGACATTAAATAATTTGTCAAGGTCCCCAAGTGTCCTTCCCATCATTCTATGCTACATGCATTTAAATCCTGTGACTTGTGGTTATCAAAAGGAATAAGAAACTGTCAATGCCCTACAGCCAGAGACCACCAGACACACACCTGTAGCTGAATAAATTGGGATTATTGCATGCTGTAGCAAAGAAAAACATACACAGTAAGGAACTATGGGATGTCTTGTAAGAAAGTGTAAAAAGGACTTACAGAATTCGAGCTCTGTTAAATGATTTGGGGGAGGGTTTAAGAAAGCGGGCTTCGTGTGGATTGGATGATGAAGTGTTTTAATAAATCTTATCTAGAAAGAGGAAAGATTGGAGCCAGGCTAAAGCTGTAATTGTTAAAGAATCAGCAGTCACTCATATCAGCTGGAATAAAGATGTTTGGTCATATTTGCGGATAGCATGATATCCATATTTTGTCTGTGTTCAAACATGGTTACACAGAGGTCTTTTTCCCCCCCTTAATCCATGGTCACAGAGTGGCCTTGTCTGTTATTGACGTTTTGTGAAATTGTTATGTTCAACAGTAGAACACCAAGACCTCTCTGTGTCAGACCATTTCCCAGACATTGGGGACTGCTTTTCTCTTTCTCATAATAATAAAACTACCATCTAATGAGCACTTTTAATATGCTAAGAAACTTTTAATATGCTATTGGAATAGTACCAGTAGTTGGTACTATTAGACCTGAGTTGGTAGAATAGTACCAACCCAGGAGGTAAGTACTATTATAATTCCAATCGTCATATGAAGAAATGAAGGATTAATGAGGTTGTTCATTTGCCGAGGGTCACACAGCTAGCAAAGCAAATCTGGGCCTCAAAACTAGGCAGTCTTTCTCCAGGGTCTGTACTCTGAACTGCTCTATGGTACTGCCAAGTATAAACTGGAATATTGGAGGAGAAGGGGCAATTAATCTGTGGAGATGTGGGACATATTTGCAGTAAACACAAAGGGGAGAATGAAGTGTCAGGAATTATATGATCGGATCATGAGACACTGAGGATGGAAGAAGAGAAAATGTGGGAAAAACCAGCTGTGACATTTTGACCATAAAACCTTCTTTGGGAATAGTCTAATAAAAGGAAAGCTGACTTATTGTTCCTTAACTGAAGAATGACTTTTATGATTTAGAATATTATTTTAAACTTTACTCTCTGTTTTCAGTATGAATTTAAACTGGCTGACAGGAGAAGGAAAATCAGCAGCAACTCCTCTGGCAGAGTCAGTCAGAGCATATCACTGTAGTCAAATGGTAAAGCAAAATTGTTCAGGGCTTTGTGATGGAAGCTGCAGGCACCTGGCAGTACCAACGACTTAATCATAATGATTAGGGGAGAAATATGGTTATTAATAGCCTTACAAATGCATTCATTTTTCACAATCACCTTATGGAGTGAAATGACAAAATGAAACTCAAATTAACAGACAAAGGCCCCCATTCCACTGTTCCCACACACACCCCCAGCTCCTCCTGACTTCAGTGGGTGTTCTGGGCACAGAGAAAGAACAGGAGCGGGATATTGATCTATTTCTAGTATTCGAAAGGATTCTTCTCTCTGTAAATTTCAAGGCAGCCAAGATCCTAACATCACAGCAGGCCTACATTCTATCCTCACCTCAACAGATCCAAGTAATAGTACTGAAATACAATATACACTACTTGCTCAAGCTGAAGAAAAAGAAAAGAGTTCTTTCAGGTGCAAGGTGGGAGGTGCTGGAGAGGTGGTTTGATAGTAAGAAAGAGAAATGGAAATGGAAAAGGTTGCTCTTCAGCTATATTGTGTAATAAATACAGACTGGTTATTACACATTCACTCCTTCAGGTATTATTCAACAAACTGTGCCTCTGCTATGTGACTAGCACTGTGCCAGGCTCTAACAATAAGAAGTCAATTAAGACTTGGTCCCTGTCCTCAAAAAATTCTACTTAGATTGTGTCTCCGGTTTTTTGAATCACACCTTGCATAGTGTTTCATAGATATTTCTGCCTGATGACAATTACTGTAATGATATCAATGATGATGACAATGAAAAGCATAGCTGTCCACAAGTTTAAGGGGCAAATAAGAAAAGAGCCTGTCCCAAAGAAACTTTTATCCGGGGGCGCCTGAGTGGCTAGGTTGGTTGGGTGTCTGCCTTTGGCTCAGGTCATGATCCCAGGGTCCTGGGATTGAGCCCTGCATCGGGCTCCCGGCTCTGCGGGAACCTGCTTCTCCCTCTCCGTCTGCCTGCTGCTCCGCCTGCTTGTGTTTTCTCTCTCTCTGTCAAATAAATGAATAAAGTCTTAAAAAAGAAAGAAGAAAAAGAAAGAAAGAAAGAAAGAAAGAAAGAAAGAAAGAAAGAAAGAAAGAAAGAAAGAAACTTCTACTCATCTAAAAAGTGCTTATTGAGCAACTATTCTGTGGTTAAGATGTTGCCCTGGGCTCTGTGAGATGTTCAGAAAATGTTTCCACCCCTAGGAAGGCCTAGGGATCCTATAAACTCACTCTGAAATGGGTAGGAATTCCCCAGACAGCCTTTGATTTCCCAGGCCTCAGAAATGACTGACGGATAGTTTGGCTTTGCTGCCTCAGTTTCCATCACATGTCCAAGGATGACTGAAAATTGGCCCAGGAAAGTAGCATATGGGACAAATAATAACAAAGCTAAGTAAATTCTACTCATTCTTTGGGCAATAACATTAGGAAAAGCACTGTACTTTGCACATATTCGAGGCCAAGCATTTAAGACAAGGTTACTCCTATGACCACAGCAGGAGAGCAGTACTTGAAAGCCATGTGAGCTCATGCCTGCAACTTATCTTCAGCAGTACAAGGCCGTAAAAAAGATCTATCCATATGGGATGTCACCTAACTATGCCATTAATCGAAGCAACCAGTTTCATTTCTTTTTTTTTTTTTTAAGATTTTTTTTATTATTTGAAAAAGAGAGAGAGCAGGGGAGGTACAAAGGGGGATGGAGAGGGACAAGACTCCACGTCTAGAATGTAGAGCCTGACACAGGGCTCCACCCCGTGACCCTGAGATCATGACCCCAGCAGAAACCAAGAGTCAGTTGTTTAACTGACTGAGCCACCCAGGTGCCCCACAACCAGTTTCATTTCAAAGTGTGGGCACAGCATTGTAGGGTTAAGTGACAAGAACATGGATAATTTCCCAGATACTTTCTCGGAGAAAATAGCAATCAGTGGCTGTGGGACAGATTCTTTGCAGATATACATAGCCACCTCTCCCCCAATAAGAAGGACAATACTCCTGCTCACCTCCCTGCCCCTGTCCTCCCCGGCACCCCCNCCCTGCCCCTGTCCCCCCCGGCCCCCCCCCCCCCACTCCCCACCCACTGCCACATCCTTGCAAAGACATCTGCTTTTTTGGATTCCAGAGAGTCCACCTCATGATAATTTCCCGGCACCATTACCTAAGCCCTAGATTCTACATCTGGTCCACTTTTCTCCATTCCAGATGAGCACTCCATCTTCACATTTGCTATTATGATCACTGCTGAACCGTAACAATGAGGATAGTTGAGGATAAAGATCCACTTCTCAGCACAGCATACAGAAGGGATGATTCTGGATTAAATCAGGGGTGCTTAGCCCCAATAATAAAGAAAAGCAGATGGACCTCTGCTGACTGGCATCAGAACCTCAAGAATCTCCTTAGTAAGCCTCTTCTATCAGTCAGAAATAGCCAACAAGGAAAGAAATGAACATTAATGGAGTACTTTTTTTGCCTGACCCTCTGTTAGATATTTAATATTATCTATTTATCTTCATACAGTTCTGGCAAGTTTAGTATTATTATTCTCAATCAATTCTGCAAAACATTCCAGAGGCTAAAAGTAGGTAGAGAACTTGTCCAAGGTCTCGCAACTAGTAAGTAAAAGAACTGGGCTTGGAGCCCAAGTCTGTCTATACCACAGCTTTCGCTACATCCCTTGATCTTTCATTCTGAAAATATACAAAAGGGGGTTCAGGGAGTAAGAGACCCTCTCTCAGAATGACAGTCCATACAGTCGGCAAGTCATACGTACCTCTCCTATAAACCCGACACAGGAGCAAATGGGTTCTAACCCTCTAGATTACCTAAATACATTTGTGATTTTCATTAAAGCAAAATAGCAATTATGTACTTGAAATATTTATAAAATAAGTCAACTACATTTGAGGGAAAATGTAAAAGCATTGCAATTAAACAGATCTGCACACACTGCAGGGTGTTTTTCTAACAAAAGGAGGAAGGAATAATGCTGCTAATAAAAACAATGATGATCTTGTTTAAATGTTCTAATAACTCATTTAGCACTGTTCTGAGCAGAACTGTATATTAGTAATTTCAAATAAAGTCTTTGATGAAAGATTAAATATATCTTCTGCTCATTCTCCTCTGCAAAGCTAGTGATTCAAGTGGGCTAATTTGTTCCCTTTCTTCTGGTAAAATGTTTTAAGTGATCTATAAATGTTTTTCTCCTTCTATTCACATTGTAAGAGGAACCAAGTGAATAATAATGAATAAGAATAAGGAGTTAAACTGATGCATTGGAAAGTAATGGGTGCCCCCACCATCACCACACACACACACACACACACACACACACACATACACACACACACACACACACACACACACACACACACACGAGTTCACTTTTGGGCTTCTAATAAGAAACAGACAAACCTCACATCTCAAAATAAATATTCATCAGGAAACTACATTAAATAGGAACTAACCTAAAACAATTTCCTGCTCACCTTTGAAACAATTATCGTGCTAATTAACAAAGAGGAGAGTTTGGTGTTGCTTTCAGGAAGGAGGGAATCTAAAAGTATACAATGTAATATAGGTTTAGCTCTTTCATCAGAAAAAAAGATTGATTAAATTCCAAACTGCTAATTTTCTCTTTGACACTTCAAACTTAATATACTATATCTGTAGTCCTTCCAAGCTAGTGTGAAAAACACAAACCAATCCATTTTGGTCTCTTTGGGGATGTAGGACACACAGTGATAAATCAAAACAATTGCATGCTATGAAAGCTATACTTAGCCACCATATCAGATTGGCCATTTAAAAAAAACTCCTATTTAGAGGACAATATTGGATATGAAGACCTTTGGTTGCAGAGCTATGCTGATAATCTCTAACACAAAGTAAAATAGCCATAGCACTCATCGTACTTTCTATAGGTAATTCTCTGCCCCCACAGCTCCTTTGGGTGCCCTAAGGGAAGAGATAACTCCTTATTCTTTCTTATTATCTCAATTTCTAGTATTAGACATTTATAAACATCTGTTGAATGGAATGAAATGAATCCATCTATGAACATTTGGTCTGAAGTAATTTCTACACTAGTACGCGTATTTCTAATGTTTTCTTCAATAGGTATGATCTGAAAAACTTCCTATTTTTGAAAAAACAGGTCAAATCTTGTTTCTGGAACCCACAAAGTCAATTACAACCTAAAACATGTTGATTCAGCCCTCTCCCCACCAAATAAGTATCCAGGCGAATCATATTCTCTCTGTGGAAAAGATTCAAGCCTGTCAAAACCAAGTCTCAGGGTTCTGCTTAAGCCCATTTCAGTCTAGGAACACAAAACTCCCAAGGAGGGAAACTACAATGAAGAGAAACACAATGATCCCAGATAATCTACTTGCTCCAAATTAAGGTGAGATGAAAACCTGACTCCTCAAAGAGATGTAAACCCATTTAAAGGTGCAATGTTACCAGCAGATGAGGTATTGAGGAAGTCTGCATGGAAGAGCCACCTCTCTCACTGGATTACCAAACCAAATAAAGCTTTCAGCCCTTAGAACAAAAAGGGCCTTCTCTGGGAGTAGCATTAGAGGCATAAATTTTGGTTGCCTCCTGATAAGAGGGACTGATTATTCCAGTCAGTATTTGGAACTATTAGATAAGGAATTGTCTCCTGTCTCCAGTCTGAGGGCCTCCTCCCTTCCCAAGCCTACCGGTTCCAGGAATTGCCTCAGCCTTTTTCTACCTGTCAGCCATTGTGCCTGTAATCACTTAGCCTGAGTCATGATCATGACTCTGATACAGATCCCGGCACCTTCATCTAAGTCAGGCCAGGGTCTTAGTCCATTCTAGATTGATGGACCTGGGCCTCAGAGCTCAGCCCCAGAAAGAACATGTCACTTAGGACAAGGCTGAGAGAAAGTGCCACACAGATGATCCATGAGCAGAACAGAAAAAGCGTTTTGACATTTCCTCCAGAAGCTTATAATACCTGTGAACCCCTAGATTTGCAATTTTACATCCTTCACTATAGTTCTAAATTTTAGTTTGGAAAGGCTTTAGTGTGTTGGATAGAAGTGGAAAAAAGGACTATTATGTCAGCCAAACACACAACACACACACACACACACACACACACTTTGCTTGGAAGTGTGAAGTATGGCCATGTGACTTAAGCCTCATCTGAAACCTGTCAGTGTTTTTCAGTGTTTTCTCCTTAGGTTCCTATGACCTTAATCCTGCATGAAATCAACCTACCAGTTTGGAAAAATCCCTTAATTTAGAGTGATTGAATATTCTTTAAAAAAAAATTCACAGAGAATAGAACAAAAAGAAATCAGTTTATCAGAGAAACAGTAGCATAGTGATTACCAGGAACTGGAGGGTGGAGGAAATGGGGAGCCACTGGCCAAAAGGTCCAAACCTCTAGTTACAAAATTAACAAGTTCCGGGGATGTAATGTACTACGTGGTGATTACAGCTAGTAATACTGTATTATATACTTGAAAGTTGCTAAGACAGTGGTTCTTAAATGTGTTCACCACCAAAAAAAAAAAAAAAGGTAATTATGTGACAGGATGGAAGTGTTAGCTAATGCTATGGTAGTAATCATTTTGCAATATGTAAGTGTACCAAATCAACACATTGTACATCCTAAAGTTATACAGTGTAATATATCAATTATATCTCAATAAAGCTGGTGGGGGGGGGAAGAAACTGGTTTATATTACAGCAAGAGAGTTTTAGGTTACTTTCAAAAATGTCCTAGTAGTGAGAACTTGTACCAACAGCATGTTAGCATGGAAGAGAAGAGGGTCCCCGATCTGACGAGCTAGTTTGGCTTTATCCTGTATTAGCTGTGACCTTAATCAAGCTATTGAACTTCTCCAAATTTGAGTTGTTATAAGGTTTAAATGAGACAATATAGGAAAAGTACTTTGTACATAAAAAAGTATTTTTTAAAATAGTGTTATTACTGGGGCACCTGGGTGGCTTAGTTGTTTAAGCACCCAACTCTTCATTTCTGGTCAGGTCATGATCTCAGGGTTGTGAGATGGAACCTGCTGTGGAGCTCCACGCTAGGTGTGAAGCCTGCTTAAGATTCTCTCTCTCCCCCTCCCTCCGCCCCACCACCTTCCCCTCCCCCCACCCCACTCACTCACATGTTCTCTCTCTCTCTCTCAAAAAATAAAAATAAAAAAATAAATAATGTTATTATTGTCACAGTGTGATTCCAGCAAGATTAATAACCTAAACCCAAATTTCTCATTATTGACACACAATTTACCTGAGCTTTCATTTTCACCAGGAAAGTACTGCAGACTGGGATGAGGGATGTTTAAAGTTTGTTTAGACAAAAAGAATAAAGCAGAGGTGGAGTAGCCCCAGGAATGTGGCACAGCATCAACAGATGGTAGAAGATGGTAACAGAGAATGACTGTACTTTCCTCCATCAGGGATGGCCTCAAGGGTGGGAGGCCAAACAAAAACAGGAGGAAAATGAAGGCTAAAAAGATTGGGTGAAAAGATATTAAAAGATCATAGGACAACTTTAACTCAAAACTCTAAGCCAGATACGTTGTAATACAAGGTACTAAAAGGACTTCTAGGTTTGAGCTCAGAACCATTTTTAATAAACTGAGAAACCACAGTCTGTAGATAGGAGGCCAGAAAACTGAAAACAGAATACTGCTCCAATTTTCAAAGAGGGGCTTTTTCCAGAAGTGATGATCCACTGACTTTGACATGAATCCTCTGAGAATCCTACAGTTAGGGGTGCCTGGGTGGCTAGTCGGTAAAGCATCTGCCTTTGGCTCAGGTCATGATCTAAGGGTCCTGGGATTGAGTCCCACATCCGGCTCCCTGCTCAGCAGGGAGTCTGCCACTCCCTCTCCCTCTATCCCTCCCTTCTGCTCATGCTCTCTCACTCTCTCTCTCCCTCAAATACCTAAATAAAATCTGGAGAGAGAGAGAGAGAGGGAGAGAAAGAGAGAGAAAGAAAGAGAAAATCTTAACAATAAATCACTCTAAATGACTTTTGAGAATAATTAAGTTACCAAATAGAGTATAAATATTATCAACCTTGACATTATGAAAGGAAATTACAGTTGAGAGGAGCTAGAAGGTGAAGAAGGGGTGTGTGTGTGTGTGTGTGTGTGTGTGTGTGTGTGTATCACGAAGGGCAGAATATCAGTATTCTCACCTTATAAAGTGAATGGTCAAGAGATTATGTCAATAGCTGATTGATCGAGAGAGGTTTTAGGTACCTTATTTTCAATTAAAAAAGTAACCCTTAGAAGAACTAAAAATACTAATATAATTACAATACAAAAAGAAAGAAAGATGAGGCTGGTGAATGAGCTAAATTCTCACCAACCATCACAAGATATCAATATAAAGTGTCTACAGCAGGTGAATCAAGAATTCATAGTAAGCATTTTTTAAGAGATATGGGGATTGATGACAAAAAACTAAACATAGAAATGGTTAAAGGACCTCTGAGAATTGGGACGCAGTAATAACACTTTTCAGTCTAAGCCTTGCCATACTATTTACTTTTTCAAACCCTGTTCATGGAGGGGTGCCTGGGTGGCGCAGTCATTCATCCAACTCTTGGTTTCTGCTCAAGTCGTGATCTCAGGGTCACGAGATTGAGCCCAGGTTGGCTCCACACTCAGTGCAGAGTCTGCTTAAATCTTTCTCTCCCTTCCCCTCTGCCCTTCCCCTACCTCTCTAAAATAAATAAATCTTTTAAAAAATAAAACCATGTACATGGATTACTTACATGTATTGATTTTTTTAGCTCTTTTTAATCTAAGTATAATTGACACACAATGTTACATTAATTTCAGGTATACAACATGGTGATTCAATTCTTCTATATTTTATGCAGTGCTCATCATAAGTGTAGCCACCATCTGTCACCATACAACGCTATTTGAGTATCACTGACTATATTCCCTATTCTGTGCTTTCATTCCCCTGACTTATTCATTCCATAACTGGAAGCCTGTATCCCCCACTCCCTTCACCCATTCTGCCCATCCTTCCACCCCTTTTCCCTCTGACAACCATCAGTTTGTTCTCTGTATTTCTAAGTCTGATTCTGCTTTTGGTTTGTTTGCTTATTCATTTGTTTCATTTTTTAGATTCTACATATAGGTGACATCATACTGTATTTGTCTTTGTATAACTTACTTCACTCAGCATAATACCCTCTAGGTTCATCCATGTTGTCACAAATGGCAAGATCTCATTTTTTATGGCTGAGTAATATTCCATTGTATATATGTGTATTCCATTTTATACATATATATGTATGTAAATATCATTTCTGAAGAAAATTAAGTCACCATAAATGACTTTACTCAAATAGCTATTCCCTCTCCCATTGCCTTCCTTACCATCCTTCCCATGGTGATCCTCTCCCTGCTGCTTCCCCCTATTCTGTGAAACAAACATACCACATTTTATGTATACATATTTCCTTATTCATTTGTCTATCAATAGACACTGAGGTTGCTTTCCTATCTTGGCTACTGTAAATAATGCTACAATATACATAGGAGTGAATATATAAAAAAATTACTTTTAAAATGATACAAAAGCAGTTTAGAAAAAGCTGCTATTAATCTCCTATACGCTCACTAAGAACAATTCATCCCATGCCAGACTGGGTAAGATAGAGGAGGTTACAGAAATATATATTATTTCTTTCCAGTTCTCACAATACCAGAATATAATACACATTAACAACTATCTTTTGAATGAATGACATTTGGGTTTCAGCCACTAAGTTTTTGAATGAAGTCTTTTTGTGTACAATGAAGGAATTTGGGAGGAGGAGGAGGATTTGAGTGCATACGGCTGAGTCTTTCCAATTCAAGAGCCCTGAAGTCAAGCATTGGCCATAATTCTAGATCTCTCCCAGTAAGCAATAGGAGCCTCTGAATCACAATTACCAAATCCTGCTTGGAACTCCGCTCACCACTGGCTGCAAGGACTTCATCTTTCCTGCACACAGATGTGACTCTAGCTTCACGAAAAGTATCCAAGCACCACTGGGGAATTTTCCCTCTGCACATGTTAGGTGTATTTAGCAGCTCCCAACCTCCAAAAGGAGGCTTGGAGAGAGTCTTTTCAACAACATGAAAACATTATTTTGTGTTGAGCTTGCTTTTAAATACAGTTGCTCACTGTTTGTAAGGTAGTAATTAATCTGGCTTTGAGTTTCTTTGCTGCCAAAACATTTCCAAGGTAGGTTTTCATAGCTGAAATGGACCACTCAGACAGTTAAATTGAGAGAAAAAACATTGCATACAAATTCAGAGCAGAATGAATTAATTTTCCAGGTCTAGTTGGCTCTTGAATACATAACTTCACTTAAAACAGTTCCCCAACATCTGGTTCCTTTTTTTCTATTTAAGGACAAGCATAGGGGGAGGAAGGAATGCTATCTGTCCTGAAAGTAATTCATTCCTCTTAACGCTAGGTGGAAATCACAATTTTACCAATCACAGAGAAAGCTTTAGAAATAATCAATAAACTAACCTTACATATACATTTGTTTGATACAGGACAATGTGCTCACTTTTAACATGAAATTTACTTATTCCCAAATATAACACCTTCAGTTTGAATTTAATATGCTAACATACAATTAAAAGACAATATAAGACCTGAGTTTCCACAGAGGAAGTCACTTTTGAAATGGATTTTGAGACATGGACAGGGTTTCACCAGGTGATAGCTAGAATTCCAAATACAAAAAATAATAATAAGTGTTGACAAGGATGTGGAGAAAAGGGAACCCTAGTACACTGCTTGTGGAAATGTAAATTGGTGCAGCCACAATAAAAAAACATTATGAAGTTTCCTCAAAAAATTAAAAATAGAGAGACACCTGGGTGGCTCAGTCAGTTATGTGTCTGCCTTCAGCTCAGGTCATGATCCCTGGGTCCTGGGATCGAGTCCCACATTGGGCTCTTTGCTCAGTGGGGAGCCTGCTTCTCCCTCTGCCTGCCCCCGCTTGTGCTCTCTCTTTCTGACAAATAAATAAATAAAATATTTTTTAAAAATTAAAAATAGAACTATCACATGGTCCAATAATACTATTAATAGGTATTTACCTGAAGAAAATGAAAAAAACTAATTCAAAAAGATATATGCACCCCTATGTTTACTGCAGTATTATTTACAATAGCCAAGATATACAAGAAACCCACATATCCATCAATAGATAAATGGATAAGGAAGATATTACTCAGCCATAAAGAAGGATGAGATCTTGCCATTTGTGACAACATGGATAGACCTAGAGGGTATTATGATAAGTGAAATAAGTTGGACAAAGAAAGACAAATACCATATGATGTCACTTATAGTGGAATCTAAAAAACAAAACAAATAAACCAAAAGCAGAATCAGACCTATAACAAACCAACAGTTGCCAGAAGGAAAAGGGGTGGGAGGAATGGGCAAAATGGGTGAAGGGGAGTGGGAGATACAGGCCTCCAGTTATGCAATGAATAAGTCACAGGAAGAAAAGGTTCAGCATAGGGAACATAGTTCAATGATATTGTAATAGTTGTATGATGACTGATGTTAGCTACATTTGTGGTGAGCACAGCACAATACATAGACTTGTCAAATCACTATGTTGTACAACTGAAACTAATGTAATGTTGTGTATCAACTATACTTCAATTTAAAAAAAAAAAGATTTCAACCAGATAGAATCTGGAATAGAAAATCATTCCAGGAAGAGAATAATGTGGAAGCTTAAAAATAAATAAATAAAAAGTTATTTCTGACAGCTAGGTCCAAATATCACTTCTGAAGAAAATTAAGTCACCACAAATGACTCTACTCAAATAGCTATTCCCTCTCCCATTGTCTTCCTTACCATCCTTCCCACCGTGATCCTCTCCCTGCTGCCTCCCCGTTCCATGAAACAAACATACCACATCAAACTGGAAAACTGTGACTCCAAGAAAGGAAGCTCAGCTTGACAGGAGCAAAGCTGAATAGCTCTCTACAGCCTGACTCAAAAGCTCTGTCATTTCAGTCTTACTGCCATTTAATGATAAATGATCCTTTCCCCACAATCTGCCACTGTTGTCAAACAGGGGTCTTAACAGGGCCCTCCCACCTGCACTTTACCTTTGTAATTAGTACATCTGGTCTCTGTGCATATATTTCATGGGTGACTCACATATACGCTAAGTGATAGGTAACCAAATTACAAGGCTATAAATACATCAAGTGTTGGCCTGGGAAAAAAAGCCCAAGTGGTTATGAAGTCAGCAATATTCTGACAACTGATCCTTACAACAGAGCTTAGTTTTCTTTCCCTCCCTCCTCCTCCCCACTTAGGTAATTTGATATTATACGTGTCTCCAAGTATAAATCACAAGTGAATTATTGGAAAAAGGTAACTTGGGCCTGAAAGAGTTTAATTATAGCAACATTTTTTATTCATAAGAAGTCTTAGCTGGACTATCTCCAAATAATCTACATCTACCCAGAACATTTAGAAATAGGCAAGAATTCTTGGTATATAAAGCAAATCTGGTCATGACTCCTCTTAGTATCATCATTTTGCTTTTTCTAACTGGGTGTTAGCTACTGGATGTTAGAAAGAAATCAAGAGTCGCATTTCCCAAAGTGTGTATCAAAAGGGCCCCCAAACTGATGGGAACATTGTAACAATGAAGACAATCAACAATGAATAGAAATTTATAGTTAATACTTTGCTAGTTTCTTCTCTCTAGCTTACCTTCCTCACCAACAGAGCTATTTTATTTAATTTAAAAAAATTATCCATCTCCTGTCTAAAATCTTCTGTTAGAATGAATACTAAGCATTTATTCTGAGCTCTTCCTATATTATTTGTCATGATGTAGTTCAGACTCGTCATTGAAAGCAAGAACCATGTTTTACCCATCTTTGTACCCCAACACCTACCTGTAGGAGGGTACACTTGATATATTTATAGCCTTGTAATTTGGTAGCCTAACACAAAATTGGAGATTATCGAATGTTTGTGTAGAACTATAAATGAAACCTTATTAAACAAAATGCCTGAATCTGTGTGTGTGTGTGTGTTGTCTGTATAAAGCTTCTGTGAAAGTCTTGCTGTTTTACAGCTTAAAATTTAACCTCCTCAATGTGACATAGGGATTTTTTCCCAGTCTGACTCCAGTCTCCCATTCTGGCATCATCCCCTGTTCTTGCACCTCAGCACCTTATCTAGGTTCAGCTTCTCCAGTGTCAAGGCAAAGATTTGCTCTCCTCCTAGGCACATTGCCTGGATATTTATTAATGATGATCTCACTTAATGGAAGTTGAGTTTTGAGGCATTCCCATAAAGGTCAGAAGCAGAGACAAGAGTGAGTTGTGGAATGCAGGAAACAAAAGCCAGAAAACAAAGACATTGTAAAAGAATGGGAGAAGAAATTTCAGCTTAAATATTTTTTTTCTAAGACTAGAATATGACTGCAAGTACTATTTACCTATTCATGGGAAAAGGGGGAAAGGGATGGGCTTTGCTCTGGGGAATAAACAATTAGAAAGTTGGTCCCAAGTACATTTTAACATCTAGAACAGAACTAGTTTCACAAACATATGCATAGTACCTTACACAGTATCTCATGAAGTAAGTTATTTTATTGGTGATGATGGGTGAACAACACTAAGTCAACACCACTGTTCCATCTTCCATGTTTGCTATCATCACTACCACAAAGAATCAATTTCAGTAGATCACATCATCAGAACAAGAACAGTGAGGGATCTGTGCTGCTTGGGTCAACAGCAGCCTTCCCACCTGGAGTAGGTTCTTTGCACACCCAGAGCCCTGCAATGCTGGAATCAGACCACCACACAGAATCAGACCACAGAAAATACTGCTTAATCAGTAGGGGCTGGGGCTACAGGACGCCCAGCAGACTTACAGACAGATGAGATGCTGAGAAACCTCACTCCCTGAGATTGAATGAGATCATCAGAAATCAGTCTTTGCAGAGAGTTTTACAGGTGATTATTCAGGCCTTACCATAGCAACCTCACCAAAGAAACAGAAGCCTAAAATGGCCACATGACTTGCTGGGAACATGTGACAAATCAGCAGGAAAAAGGGGTTTCCCTCAGCCAATTACATGCTTCATCCTCAGAACCGTATTGGCTCTGCTTTTAAACATGTCCCTGCTCTATGGACTATGAACTTTCCTTGTAAACATGAAATGGTTACACTTCCGAACTGAAGAATGTTTCCATTTCTCTGGATTGCCTTCTCTCAAACCTTTTCTTGTGTAAGTTATAACAAACCTCTCTTTTACACTAAGTAGAATTGGCTCAATGAGATCAGCTGCCCCAAGGTAATTATCTCTGCTTATAACTGTGGCCCTGCTGTGGAAGGGCAATTCTTTCCTGCAGAGGAAGCCGACTCAAGACCAAAAGAAGAGCTAGATGCAAAACCAAGTCTGGATTTCTTTTGAGGCAAACTGCATTTCTCTCTACAGCTACATTCAAGAATTGAAGGGTTGGGGAGGAGAATGGCATAAATGTATGTATAGGATCATAGAATGTTTTAGTTAAATGGAGAAACTGAGGGCCAGAAACGTGATGTGACTGCCTGAGATAACACAGCAAATTATTAGTAGACCTCTGACTGGAACTCAAAGTTCTAGCCCCTGGTTTCTTAAAAGAGGAAGCTGAGGACAGTCTTGGCCCGAATGCGGATTCTGTGGCTGACCAGCTGTGTGACTTCGGGTAAGTTTCTTAAAGTCTATACTATTTCCACATCTGTAAAATGGAGGTGATTGACCCTCGCATGGTTTGTTTTTTTTTTTTAAGGTTTAAATGAGTGTCTAGGTGATCAATGTTTAGAATGGCAATGATTGGAATCCAGAAAGCAATCATTGTTAGCCTCATTCTAGCTTAGGATTCTTCCCAAACTTTTCAAACAGTAAACCGAAAAAACTGACCAGAAAAGGGAAGAAACACCATGGAGCTGGAAAACAAGCTCTTCATACAAAGCCCTGCCTTCCCAGTCACCTTAATACTTCGTGATGCTTTAAGGCAGGCTACAGTAATTTTCCCTGTGTCGAGTTCTTTGCCAACTAAAACAAAACATTTCTTTTTTTAACTTTTTAAAATTATGGTCTTAGCATGCATACTCTCAGTGATAGCACTGCTGGTCATGCCAGTCTGTACAAAATTATCTTTTACCCAGTATATTAAGGGATTATCCAATGAAGCTGTACAGTTTCTCTCCCTCCTCTCACTAAGCCTGTCCACCTTAGGGTTTCACAAAACTTGAGTTCAGTTGTATGCCTTGATCTTACTCTGGGCTAGGAAAGAAAATGGAGAATTTCTCCATGAGTGACTGTGAACAAATGAAGGTGACTAAAGCTGCCTCCATTGATGACTTCTCATTATAGCACAAAAGCCCTGAAAAGGCACACATATGAACAAATAAGGTCTTACTTAGAAGGAGACAGCGAATTCCTGCAGTGACCTCAGGAAGGAAGTGTCTGGGTATTTCTAACATTGTGCATTAGGGAGTTGGGGTAGTACTAGTATAAATTTGAGAAATGCTAAAGAGTAACTGAAAGAAATAGGAGGAGATGAGGAGGCAAAATGAACAAAATGCCAGATATGCCCACATGCCAACAAGGAAGACGTGAGGAGGTGAGGTGTGAGAAGAAGTCTGTCACAGTGGCCAATAAACCATGAGGGCCAAATGTTTGGCTTGAATAACTCAGAATCTGCTCCCTGCCTACAGCAGGGCTTGGCAGTGAGTCAGCAAATCCAGCAACAGAATTTCTTTTTCAGGAACCACAGACAGTCCATTTACACACACACACACACACACACACACACACACACACACTTGCATGCATACACACTATCTTGTAGATATACCCTTTATCAGCAAGGACAAAAATATGGCATTTCTTTTTCAATTTTTAAAACTATGTATATCTTTGAAAATTATCTGGAACCATTTGTCAAGAAATCGAAAGATCTGTTTAAGCATCATTTTAAATATTCTTATTAAGAATATGCTATATGTGTTACAGCAATTTTTTCTATCCCTTCCCTTTATAAAAAGCAAAACAAAAACTCAAGGATACAAACAAAATGTTAACAGTGGCTATATCTGAGTTGTGAGATTACAAAGTAATTTTTTTTCTTTTTCTTTGTTTTTTGTGTTTTCTAATTTGTCTTCAATAAGTATGTATTTTTCTATTATTTAAACATGTACTATTTTTCTAATTTTGGAGATTTCTAATATGTTAAAGATAACAATGGAGTGAGCAAAAGCAAGATATTTCCAAATGAGCAGCTTTGCTGTTTTATGATGTTCCCTCAAATGACACCTCATTGAACCAGCAAGTACCAACTACAATATCTCTAGAAAGGGCAAGACCACCAGGAAAGGACAAAAGGAATTTAGCACACAAGGAAACCACAGAGATGATTTCACAGTCTTACAGGAACACTGAAGCTTATGTAGTGACTATTAAATATACGCTTTAACAATCTGGGGAGGCTTGGTGGGACATCAGTACCTACCAAGCACATGAATAGCAGAAGCCCCCAAACTACTGCCAATCCCAGGTAGGCCCTCTGCAACTTAGCTGGACTTTTCCCTTTTCCAAGGGTACTCACAGTTTTCAAATTGAGCATGAGTTTAACTACTAATTAATTGGGTGTGAAGAGAGAAATCCCTGTAATTGAAGCTAGTGCTATCTGATAATGTCATTTTCAAAGCAAAGGCCATTTGGTTCTAGGTATCAGGCAGACTATAAAACAACTATGCACTTTAAAACCTCTTCTGCTGCTCCATTAATGAAAACATTTCCTTAAAGGGCCCACTGGAGAGGCTCAGTGTGGTTTCAAGTACATTTTCCACCACCTTGGTGGTGAGAAAACCACAAGATCGGAAACCCCGACCCTTCCTTTAAAAAATGAAGTTGTTGCCAAACAAACTTTCCCAGCATTGGCTCTGACTACTGGCATTTAGTGCAGAATCATCAGTCCTACAAACTACAAGTATTTTGCACACACCAGAGATCACACCAGCTTCAGTTGTCATGTTACAGGGCCTTTAGTGTGCCAGAAGTGACCAGCAACCTCATGTTGTCCACTCATTCCAACAGACATGCCCCCAACCCAAGGCAGCTGGGAGTAAGCAGAAAAAGAAGAAAAAAGAAGAGCTGGGAGCTAAGGAGGGAATGGAGGTTAATATGAGAAGCTACAGTCCAATGAACAGTATTTGAAATGAAAAAGACACCTTTGGGCTCATATCAGGTGTTATATCTTAAGGGTCAGGTACCATGAATAGATAGGAGAACAGCTGAGCACAGGTAGAGGTTTATCTGTGACCAAGCCCGAACCTACATCTCATTTCAAGTAGCTGGATCTCTATTTGAATCATTTACCTGACATTCAAGTGCATCTAAGCCCTTAATTATTTCCACAGGGTTTATAGCTATGCTCCTGAATTCCGGCCCTGAGGTAGACGCCCTGCCTCCAGCTGGCAGCCCCGTTATGTTGCATGCCAGCTTTTGTCCTGCATCTCAGCTTTTCTCCTATATTATGGCTCCATTACACATGGCAACAGGGTGAGCAAGAGGCATCTATACCTGGGCTTGAGCCCCAAATACCACCTTGTGACCTTGGGCAAGTTCCTTTGTAAACTTCAGTTTTCTTACCCATAAAGTGGGAGCAATAGAGTTTCTTTATCCTTTGGGGCGCCTGGGTGGGTCAGTCAGTTAAGCTTCTGCCTTTGCCTAGGTCATGATCCCAGGGTCCTGGGATCCAGACCCACGTCCTCAGGCTCCCTGCTCAGCGGGGAGTCTGCTTCTTTCTCTCCCTTTCCCCCTCCCTCTGATAATGCTCTCTCTCACTATCTCTCTCTCTCTCAAGTAAATAAATAAAATATTTTTTTAAAAAAGAGCTTCTTCATCCTAGAATTGTTGTGTGGAATTTGAGATGCAAAATACAGTACCTGTCACATGGTAAGTGCTCAATAAATTTGATGATAATGATGGTGATAATGATGACAAAGGATGAGGATATCATGATTGAGAATGGATCTTTACCTTGGCCACACACTAGGGACTCAACTATGCTACAGTGGTTCTCAACTGGGAATTATTTTTTGCCTCCAGGGGACTTTTGGCAATGTCTAGAGACTTTGTTGGTGGCTTTAATGAGGGGGAGAATAGGAAGGCATCAGGGTGTGCTACTGACATCTAGCGGGTAGAAGCCAGGGATGCTGTTAACCATCGTATAATGCACACCACAGCCACTCCCTCGCATAACAAAGAATTATCTGGTCCAAAATGTTAATAGTGCCAAAGTTGGGAAATCCTGCTTGCCAGAAATCCATGCTTACCAGCATCTCCCGACTTCCCTTAGCCCCTGCTGTCAATGTGCCCCAAGCTGGCAGCTGTGGCTTGTATCTAAGACCTGACCCTTCCCAGGACTGGCCCGTCTCACTGTCTCGGGCTCCTGAGCCCCTATCCTGTGGGATTCTTTGTCAAATGGCCACCAGGCTTCGTTGGTCTGACCCGAGTCCATAACAGCAGGCATGGGGAGAATGACCAGGCCTTCCCTCTGACCAGCAACAGGAGAGAAACTGCTTCCTGCAGGGCTATGGCAGAGAGCCACGTGAAAACAAGGGCAGCAGCCAGTCAAGCGTTCCACCCAAACTGGCTCCACACCAGGGCCAGACCATGAGTCACCACCACATGCTGCCGCCTCTTGCAGTGACCTTTCTTTATCCCTTCACTAGCTGTAAATCTTCAGGAGCAAAACAGCAGAGAACAGACTGGGAAGGCCCTGGCAGAATATTATACCTGGCAAATGCCCAAATCAAAATTCAGAGTTAAGTACCCAGGCCCTGAATGAATGCCAATCAGAGCAAAACCAAGGCTCCCCCGAGCCATCCCTGTGAACCAGAGAAGTGGACAAATGGAGCCCCCTCTCTTGACATAATTTAAATCATGTGGCGGTAGAGGAGCATCCTCTCCAGGAGAAGGAACAGATGTGTTTAGCAATACCCAGATGGCTGGGGACAAATTGAAGGACCTGTGTAATGTTTGCCCATAATTCATGCTTGTACCAAACCACACTGCACCCCTAAAGAAATCTTCCTTGTGTCCCTGATTCCTCTTGTGTCAAATTGAATTAATACTGTCTTCCATGCAGTGTTGTGAGAAACAATTAACAGAGGTTATTAAATAGTGCTCTGGCTCAAAATAAAGCAAAACTGGCTTTTTTGTTTCTGCTTTTTCAGAGGCAAACCATCATGCTGGGGAAAAGGCCAGTGGATGGGGCAGCTGCCTTCTGCAAGGGAATTTACTCTGCCCAGTCTCACTGGAGTTGTCTTTCCTAAAGTGTAGTCTTCTAAACACCTGCACCAGAAGCACCTAGAAAGCTTCCAACAAGCAGACTGCCAGGCCACACTGACAGCCTACCAAAATGGAATTTCTGTGGATTAAGCTTTGGAAAGTACCCTTTAAACAGGTTCTCCACTTGAGTTTTATATCCATTTAAATTTGAGAATCTTATACAATGAATAAACCCTAGGACAGTACAACCACCGTCACTATTTCCAACAGTAAGAAAAAAGATTGGGTCCTTCATCTTCTTCTCTCGGCCTATGTTGCCCATCTTACGCAAGCAGAATTCCTGGACAAGATGGGACACATGCAAAATGACTCATCTGAACTAAACTGTCAACCCTCACATTTATGTTTATAATACAAGAGCAACACATTGCCATTTGCCCTTCTTAGTTTTGAAATTTCTCCCAATACTCTCGAAGTTTAAAAGGACTATTTCCCCTTTGCGGTTGGATGCCTAATGCCCTAGCAAATTGCAATCTCCTTCACTTGTTACCAGGGAACTAATCATAAACAGAATTGACCCACAGTCAGTCAATCCCTCCTCTCATCCCCCTCTACAATTGTTTTGAGTATTTGGTATGTGTTCCAAACATTCACACTCCTTATCCTTATAATGATCCTGTGAGACATATCTCCATTTTATAGATGAGGAAACCAAACCACCAAAAGGCTACATAAGTAACAGAATTGGTACTTGATTACATTCTCTGACTCCAAACCCAATGCTGTTAGCAGCTTAAATTGAACAAGCCCAATGCTCTAAACTAGTCTGCCTTCTATTGTCTGTAAGAAATTATAAGAAAGTAGCAACCAATTGAGCATAGTTGTCTAGAGTTTAAAATTCTTTAACCATACTATTAGCAAGCATGTACACACAAAACAATCACAGTATAATTATTTGATGACTACTAGACCAATCGGTTTCATCAATTATGTCATATAACTTCACAAACTTCTGAGCTAACAACAACAGCTAGTAAGTGCTAAGCACTTGCCACTGCAAAGAACTGTTCTAGGTGCTTTAAGTTACTCTAACTCATTGAATCCTCCCAAACATCCTTCAAAGTCGGTACCACCATTGTTCTCTTCACAGCTGAGAAAACTGCAGCAAAGAAACGTTTAGTAAGGTGTCTAAGGCCAAGCAGCTGGTAAATGACTAGGCTGGGAAATATACCCAGATAATAAAGCTCCAGAACCAATACCTTTGCTAACCCACTTTATTGTGTTTTCCAGTATTAACACAGTAAGAGCTATAACAACAAAGACAATGTCTGGGGATGGGGTGGGGGAGCCTACTTTCCCTAAAGATCTTTCTAGTGCCCTAGAGAATTTTATTGCTTTGAACCATGGTTTCTAAAATGTAATAGAAAACAAAGACCTATAAAATGCTGAGCAACATAGAAGATGAAAGCTCTAAAATGATGTGGAATTCTGTCATAAATAAAGTCCCAGAAAGATTCCAGGTCTGCTTTCAACTAAGGCAGGGAGGAGCTTTGTTATGATTATTACAATCTAATTTAAAGCTGAAGCTAGGCTAGAGGGGAAAAAAAATGAAAATAAACTCTCTCCTAAAGCTGTCAGCCTGGCTGTGGCCTCCAACTGTTTTAGTCACTAAAACCTTGTATTTAATGGTCACTTTTATAACAAACACTAGGAAAGAAATACAAAGCTCTATAAATCAGAGTTTATTTCTAAAGAATGGAAAGAAAGGTGTCAAGAGTGCTAAGGAAGGCCACAGAGAGATGGTGCCACCATGCCACCCTCCTTGGTGGTAATTTTGATGCAAGCATCAAGCAAGACCTCCAGTTTCGAGCTGTAATCCAACAACTTTGCTACCCCTGCTTGAGGGGTATCCCCACAGTGTGTGCAGAGTCCTCATTTCCAACACCCCCAGTGACAGCAACTTCTGTCCATTCAGTCCAGACCTAGGGCTTCTCCATCCATGCTTCAGAATGATCATCTTTCTCCATCAGTGTATATTTTACATGGTGTTATTGTCATAGGAAGTAAATACTGGGTGGCCCTAGTGAAAGTCTCCCACAAGCCTCATTAAGAAAGTACTAGAGCATTCATCTGCTGAGCCCCAAGGATGTGGTTTATCTCTGGCTATGTATGACATCTTTTAAATTCTTCAGCTCAGAAGAACATTCCAGAGATGCTACTGTGGACTGTCACTAATTGCAGAACCAAAAGACCAAATGCTAAGACCACATTTGGCCAGACTTGTTTTCTAATATTTATGAGTTCGTGTGATCAAACTAAAGTATGGTAAATATAATCCCAGCAAATGAGCAAATGTCTCTTGATCCTTAAATCACTAAATCAGGGAGTGTGCCCTCCTCCCTAACTCTCCCAAGTCAAGTTAGTCTCTCCTTCTACCTTCCCATGACATTCTGTTTATACCTCAATTATGGCACTGCACATATTGTGTTCTAATTATCATTTTTATATCTGTCTCCCTTATTATCTACACTATAGCTCCTGGAGGGCAGGGGCCAGTGCCTTATCATCTTAATGTTCTCAGCACTTACCAGAATTGGCAAGTAGGCACTCAATAAATATTCACTAAGGAAAAGAATGTGATCTAAAATGAGGGGGAAAACCCATCAGTTCAATTCAGAATGATCATATTAATTAATTAACCCTGTGGTATCAGATCAATATTTCTGTGGCTCAATTTTCTGACTTAGCCTAGCTCTCATTCTGATTCTCCACTACTCTGATTCTTAATTCACAGACTGGATTAGTTACCCTAAAGTATCAGATACATAACAGATATATATACATATAGGCTTACAATAAATTGACATACGATTTACTGGATTTCTTGGAGCAAGAAAATAACTAGTATATGGATGCTTTCATTTTCCATTAGCAAATTGGGTGTAATGAATCTGAGACTGTTCCTTTCTCCTTACTCCACCCAGAGGAAGAACAAGCCTGGGTGGTCGTTCCCACACACTCCACAAGAGACCAAGAGTAGGATGGATCATTTGTTCCCTGTCATTATCCCCTGACTCTGCACCAATACCATTAGCCCCATCCAACAGAAGGGTATTGTGATCCTACTCCCAATTATAGATACCATAAAGTCCCTTACCCTGGGACAGGGAAGCTTGGGTAGAGGCAGGACCTGAGAAGGATGAAACTCGAAGTGTGCCCCAACATGCCTGAGTGTATTCCTGAGGTAGAGCCACATTCCAGAGTTTTCTCCTCTTCTACCCACACAACATTAATCACCCTTTATTTCCTAGATGACAGAGAAGATTTATTAACAAGTGAGAATTCCTTAAGCCACCCGCAAGCAAAAGAATTGTCTTTGACAGCCTAGTTCATAAATCTTTTATGATACAGAATCAGAGAATGAGTAGCGGGAAATAAGTCCACAGAAGTATGAGAAAACCAGGAAACTAACCAGAGAAGTTTGGCCAGTCTATAAAGAGCTGGGAGGGGGGACAATGGGGGTAAATTTAATTGTCAGTAGATATGTTGGGAGGTAGTGAATGAAAGAGAATTAGAAAGGAAAAGTAGCAAAATCTTATGATATGTGGCTTGTGGATAAGAACAAGTTCCCCTTTAATGTGCTTTGGGAGAGACTCAAAGATTGAAATCACTTTTAAATTATTTTTGGTCTAGGCTGGCTTATTTATAGGAAACTCCACCACAGAGATTGGACTATTTGGGTTCTCAGCTTATTTTACAGTTAGACCTACTACCACCTAATTCAGTAACACCTTTCTATTTTGGGAAACTTGTCTATGTGAGAACCATTTTACCATACCCTTTCCAATATAATCCACGAGGGACCAACTTGGATCCACAAAGAAGATATAAAACTAACTTTTATGTTGTATATCTCTATTGGCCAGGCACTGTTAAAACTGCTTTAAATATGCTTGCTACTGGGGTGCCTGGGTGGCTCAGTTAGTTAAACGTACGACTCTTGGTTTCGGCTCAGGTCGTGATCTCATGGGTGGTGGGACTGAGCCCCATGTGGGGTCTCTGTGCTCAGTGGGGAGTCTGCTTAGAGATTTTCTCCCTCTTCTCCTCCCCCCACTCGCATGCTCACTTTCTCTCTAAAATAAATAAATAAATCTTTAAAAAATTAAAAATAAATGTGTTTGCTCCTTTATTTAGTAATGAAATATTTTTATCCTGTCTCATTTCAGAAAGACTAAAAAGCAGCTTATAGGAGTATTTAAAATGCAATAACATAACTGAAAAGTGAGACCAAACTTAAAAAACAAAAGAACACCATGGTGAGTGCCTAAATGGAGCCATGTAGGAAGGCAAAAATGCATATACCATACGATGTGTACACACTCGGTACTGATGGACCATACGTTTGGCTCGAGGCTTTCTAGCAGCTAGTTCAAAGAAGGAAAACCAGTCAGTTACATAAATCACCAAGTCCGTAAGATTAAAGCAGAGCAAGAGAAGTGGAGATGTTTTTGGTATTAAGACCAAATCAGAATTTCTGCAATGCAGAGGAACACTGCATGATGGACAAAACAAGTTCCTCAACGATATCCTTAAAATAGAATTTTGAATACAAGTTTCAAACACTATTTCTTATACTAATGTTGAATAAAAGCTGATGGCTTTATAACTAACTAAAAGCAAGTGCATAGACAAGGAAATTAAGACTGAAAGAGGTTAAGCGATATGTCCAAAGATGCACCCAATAAGATGAACACTCAGGTTCTGGGGTTTTATACAGGGCCAACTGACTTCAAGGTCCAAGCTCTTTGTATTACCTATACTACTCCAGCAATGCTAAACCACATAACAAAAGGATTCCTTTTTATCAAAAATTACTCTCCTCCAAAGTCATCATGATACACATGTATTTCCTTCTCAAAAACATGGAAAATGAATTTTCTCAGGAGACAGTATTATAAGTTTCTTTTGTGAGAGAAAGATTCTCCTCAACTTTGGGGTGGTTTCTATTCCAGCATCAGTGTTTATTTAAGTATTCATTTAAATGTACCTGAAGTAGGTGGCGCCTATCAACAATGTCCCTAAGTACAAGCCTGCAGAAAAGGCTGACCCCTGTGGGTGGTAACCAAGATCTTGTTGTGTTGCAGGTGTCTTCCCAGATATCCTCCTAGGACCAGCAGGTGAAGGCATCTCTGGGGACATTTCCCTCTCCTAAGGATGGGATGATAGGAAGAGACGTTCATGAGTAGAGGAATAAGAAGAGGAAGGTGGGAAGAAGGCTGGGTCATAATGAAGGGATAATGGTGGCAGGTTCAGGAAGAGGAATGTGTTACCCAGACTCAAGCAGCTGAGAACCCACAGGCCCAAAAGACTAGAAGAGCAAAATGAAATAGCTGTGTAGAGGGCAGGAACAGCTGGACAGCAGTCCTCAAAACAGAATAACACAACTTTTCAGAATCACATTCCCAGCCCTGCCCATACACTGAATGAGAATCCCAGGGCCAGCTGACCCCCAGTGATTCTGATGAGCAGAAAACTTGAAAAACTTTGAGCTACAACTCACAGTGAATATTAGTTCTTTAAACTCACAAATATTTATTATGGGCCTTGTGTGTGCCAGACTTGAAGCCACTCACAGTAAAGAAGGATGAGCAAAAAAGACCTTGTCCACAGAGCTTACATTTCAATGGGGGATACAGACATTAGAGAAATAAACATACACTTACAAACCTACACTTTTCTCTTCCCTAGAATCTGTTGAATATACTGAATTTCCCAGAGCCCAAGGAACTCACTCAGTGCAAAGAGCAGTTGCATTTCAAAACAGCGTAACCTGAAAGGAGGAAAGCACCCTCTTGTGGCCCTCTGAGTGGTGGCACCGGAAAAAAAAACCCAGTTCTGAGAGGTAAGAGGTTGCCCTGGGCAGGCAACCTGAGGTAGACGGCCCTAAAGCAGTGAGGAGCATCTGCGGGCAATATTTTGCTTCCATCATGAAGCTCTATTCAATGTTGAGTCGGCCATTTCGTGAGAAGACATTTTCCCTGGTGTCCATTGCTAAGTGGTTTTACTTCTGGACACCTGGGCTCTTTTAGTGTGGACTCAAGTGACACATTTTACAGGCAAGACATCAGTCTGACTCCATTTCCACTCTCCTTACAACTGTAACATGCAGCAAGGCCTGGAACAGGGAAACATTCAATAAATGTGCAGTGAATAAATAAATGAACTGCACTATGCCATCCAGCCTGACATTGCGGGCTTTGTGGGCTCTTGGTAAGACTGGACAAATAATCACAGTGATTGAGTCCCTGAATTCTCTGAAAATAAATGATTTCTTAAAATATAAAATACAATCTATGTCCCTCCTAAGAGTCTCTATGAAAAGGATAATATTCACAAGGGATATACTTTGTGCTTGGAGCTAAGCCTAGTATGGCTTAATTTACAGTAGAGTAACATGTAAATTTATGATAATAAATTATATTATTTAAATGAAATTATAAAAATAAGAGTCGCTCACTCATATTCAACTTTCATGAATGCTGACACTTCTTGAAGAATATGGAGGTCTGATTTGTATTCAGGCCTGAATACCAGCATGAACCACAAGAGCCCAAGGATTGCTGGTTTCAAGTATGTAGATCAGAAGCCCAAACACCCGCACAGTGTATTTAGCATTTCTAGCACATCTCCACTCACGAAGCCATGAGGAAATCAGCTCAATACAGGGCTCCGAGTTATGAGATGATGCTGACAAAATCACTCAACACCATTTCTCAAGGTCACTGGGAAAGAAGGCTAGAACAAGAAGGAGGAGAAAAGAAGTGTATTAGAAGGTGTGATGGAAGAACAAGGGCAAAAGAGAAAGTACAGAACAAAAAAAATTTCAAAGAACTATTTGCCATAGTACTTAATCCACAGAATCCAAAAGCAAACAAACCAGTCAGCGGCCTCTGAAGGAGGGAATTGATTTTGAGACATGTTGATTATGTCTCTAATTCTAAAGCTCATGAAATACTCTATTGAATTAAGAAATACCAAAGGCTGAGAAGTACTTCTGGTCAAAGATTTAATCCATCTGAGTTGAAAAGATCAGATCACACAGGAGACATGGTTGACTAAATAGTCCATCATAGTACTGCCATAGTCTCCCACTGGATTCCACTTTTGGGGTTGAGAGTCTCCTCCATCCACCACATCTGGCTGGGCTCAAGCATCAGCTTTAGCACCTGTGTCCGTGGGATGTTTGCAAGGGAGTTAATGCTGACCAGAGAAACAGCTCAGACATGTAATATCAAATCCTAATTATTCATAATTTTGGAACCTTATCTCTAAGGTTTGCTGCATGCAATAATCCTACATCACTCCCAACCACCATCCCTGTAAAATTTATGGGAGGAATGATTAAAAGTATTAGCTTGGGAGTCAGAGACACAGGCTTTGAACCCTGGGTTTTTCAATTAGTAGCTGTGCAAACTTGGGCGAGTTTATTTACCTCTCTGAGCTTTCGTTTCTTCAGGGCTCAAATGCAGATTATAATAGTACCTACTTTCATTGAATTATAGTAAGAACCAAATGATATGACATATGTAAATCTCTCAGCAAATGCCTGGAAAATAATGAGCTTTCTATAATTTTTAAAAAAATATGTTACCTGAGTCCAAATACATCAAATGACTTGCCTGAGGTGACACAGAAGCAACCCAGCACCATTTACTCTTCATTATCATGAATGGGTTTCAATTACTACTTGTATTACATATTATTTACCCCCTCATCTAGTCTATTAGTAAATGTGCTAAATTTAAAAAGAGACTTGTCTCATGCCACCTAACCATTTCAATCTTTTTAGAGAAATAGTTATTAATTATCATTCTCTGTTCATAAACATTCAGTTAGGCTCACATCCAAATGTCAAGTGTTCAGACCTGTAAACATTTAAATAATTTTGCCAGTAAAATTTCATGAGTTTCCTCATAAAGTGTTTCAATTAACTCCACTTGATAGATGTGATCTTATTCCTTAAATCAGCAATTAAACTTAGCTGGTGGTGTTTTGGTTTTCTCTTTAATCAAAATTAAAATATCCTTGAGGACAGGATTGTGGCTTCCACTTCCTTTGTATCCTACCTGATATTTGGCAAGGTATTAAGCCTAAGTAGACGTTTAATATCTGTCTGATCAGGTACATCTTTGGTATCACTGAACACAACCATGTTAGCTTCTGGTTTGAGAAAAGGAAATAAACTGAGTCTCCTTCTCAAACTAAATGTTAGGATGTCAAAAATCTTAAAATTTTAATAACATTGTTTCAAACAAAGAAAGCATTTTGAGGCCACTGTGACACTTCAGACTACACAGATACAGTGAACTAGCCTCCATGAGCTTCTGGACCCACCATTTCTCACCAGTGCATATGGTGAGGAGAGAACCTCCATACTGTTAAAAACAATTAGAGTAATATAATCTAAATTTCATCAGCCTATAGGATCACATGAGATATCACTGACAATAGTATCTCCCTTTTCACTCTTTGTATTTGAGTAGTGAAAGACTTCAATAATGCCATCCTTCCCCAACTTTTCAGTTACATGGTAGTTACCACTTGTGTGATCATGGACAGTCCTCCTATGACCTGGTCTCTGTCTCTGCCCACCCTTCATACTACACTTAAAGTCACAGAATATAGCCCCTTGTTAATCTGTGGAAATCTTAATTTCTTGCCTAGGATTCTGTGCCTAATGTTCACAAATCTATAAACCCACCAGATGCCAGAATGCTCCCTTCACTGCCCACTTGACCACAGCCCACAGTGGTCCTTATAGTGTAGTAGAGAATGCCACAGTTCTAGGTGTCCTTACTTACCAAGTCCACATATGTCATAATACTGTGGTTAGACACATATGCTCCAGGATCAACCACCTAGGAAAGAATCCTAGATCTGATACTCAGTTAATTCTGTGAACTTGGGTAAACTACTGACCCTGTCTGAGCCTAGTCTCCTTATCTGTAAAATAGGGATAATGCTATTATCTCAAAGTTTTTTTATATAGATGCGATAACATGTAAAGCAGCCAGTATAGTATGTTGCACTCAATACATGTTCACTATTGTTATACCTGAGAATGAATCACTGGGGAATTATTTAATGACTGACTGATTGCCATATCCAGCAAGAAAACTCTAAAAGTAAATTCTTTTTTTGCCAGGCATTATTCTGCACCATGCTCACATAGTTTAATATTCACAACAACCACTGGAGTAAACATTGTTCTCACTATTTTTATAGGTTCATAGAAGTCATTTACCCAAAGTTAATTTGTCTAAAATAAAAGAATAGCCAGTAGCTATTTAAAGCCCCTGTTTTCTCCAGTAAGCCAAGGTGCCTCTTATGCTTCAGAAGATGAGACCTTTTCATTGGTGACATAGTTACAGTGAAATTAGCAACACACTCATAGTAAAATCTATGCAGATTCAATTCTGCACTCCAGAAAGATGTCTGACTCCAGCCTATTTCAGTTTCTGTCCACAGTTCATAAGGATACAGCCATCCTCACAACTGTTGGATTGTCATCTTTGAGGTTTTATTTTGAAGTCAACAAGGATGTGTCTTTACAACGTAACCTGAAGTGATCCTCCCTCAGGCACTGATGACTTCCCAGGAGGAGACCAGCAGTGGTTTATCTCAAAGACTTTGGGCCTATGGCTATTCTAAGCCTCTTTATAGGTAAAGGCTCCAAATCACTTAATCATTTCTGAACCACTGACTTCCTAAACTGGAGTTGGGGGCCCCACTGTTTGGAGGAGAGTGGAAAAGGTGACGTCTAGGCTGCTGCTTTCGGGCTCTAGCATGGGTCATTCTTTAGGGCTGGGAATGTGGAGAATCCAGGCCCAGCACTCAAGGTTCTATCTCTTCCCAGTTCTGGGTTCAACTACCACCCTCCTCTACACCACCTTTTGCGTCTTCATCCATCAGGAAGTGCTATCTTTGATACTTCAGGAGACTAAATTCCAGCAAGACCTTTCCTAAATCTTTACATGCCTTTCAATAAAAAGGCACATTGGAAGAAGGGCACTCTGAGAGACTCCTTTAAAATCTTGTCTTCCAATTTCTGTTACCTGTAAGGGCAAGATACACAGTTTTCACCCATTTTCATTTCTGAAGTCAGATTGTGTCACACAATAGATGCGTGAATTTGATGTGGAAGTATCTCCTTTTATTCCCCAAAATTGTTATTACTACAATGATGCACTGACATTTACAAACTGCTTAGAATTCAGTAAAAGCCAAATAAAAACAATACCTTCCTTTGAGTTCCCTTGGTATTTCGTATGTTCCTCTATTATTTTTTGTTATTTATTTTATTTTTTTTAAAGATTTTATTTATTTATGTGATAGAGATAGACAGCCAGCGAGAGAGGGAACACAGCAGGGGGAGTGGGAGAGGAAGAAGCAGGCTCCCAGTGGAGGAGCCCGATGTGGGACTCGATCCCGAAACTCCGGGATCACGCCCTGAGCCGAAGGCAGACGCTTAACGACTGCGCTACCCAGGCGCCCCCCTCTATTATTTTTTAAACCATTTATTTTCATCTCTGTCTCCCCTACTAGTCTGGAAATGCCTTAAGAGATGGAACTTTGGGGGCGCCTGGGTGGCACAGTCGTTAAGCGTCTGCCTTCGGCTCAGGGCATGATCCCGGCGTTCTGGGATCGAGCCCCACATCAGGCTCCTCCGCTAGGAGCCTGCTTCTTCCTCTCCCACTCCCCCTGCCTGTGTTCCCTCGCTCACTGGCTGTTTCCGTCAAATAAATAAAATAAAATCTTTAAAAAAAAAAAAAGAGATGGAACTTTGTTTTGTTTGTCTTTGTAGCCTAGCAAAATGCTGTTTCAGAAATCTAGTAGGTGATCAACAAATGTTCGGATGGATGGATGGATGGATGAATAAATGGACAGATGGACAGACAGAATCCTCACAGACCTTGTGAAGAAGCAGGTGTTTAAGCTAATCTAACTTGAATTTCTCTCTTTTATGGTGTCATCTTTTCACTGGACAATAAATTTAGAGATTATAGAGTTGACAATACCATCAACTAACGTCTCCTATTTCTTTTCACTTTGTGGTTCTCCTAGCCATTCAAGAAGGCATGAAAAGAGTCCCAGGCTCCTTCATCCAGCCATTTTCTTTACAGACAAGCAAGTTTCTTTAAAAGAATATGTTTAGTCAGTTTCAAGTTCAGTGGTTTTTTAAATGCCATCTCATTTCCCTTTTGAAGGGTCCAACTTTGCAGACCATTGTAATACTGATATGTACAAAAATTTTAAAAAGCTGGCATTTATTGAGAGGATCCATGCCAGGCACTGTGCTATGGCTTTACATATATGGCATTATTTAATCTTCATGAACACCCTATGAGCTTCCGACAGGTTACGTAGCCTACCCAAGACAACACAGCTAATAAGAAAAGAGCCAGAATTTGAACTCAGTCTAAGTTCAGCGTTCTACATTTTTCTCTCTCTGATAAAATCACCTACATGTCTCTTACATAGCTGTTTTGAGGGTTTTATTCTTATTTTATATTATTTTTATTTATTTTAAAGAGAGAGCACAAGCAGAAGGAGGGACAAAGGGAGAGGTAGAGAGAGAATCTTCAGCAGACTCCCCACTGAGCATGCAGCCCACCCAGGGCTTGATCTCACAACCCTGAGATCATAACCTGAGCCAAAACAAAGAGTCAGATACTTAACCAACTGAGCCACCCAGGCAACCCCTTGAGGGTTTTATTCATAATGATCACCTGCTTTCATTCTATCATAGATGTGCAATATTTCAAATATGTTAATGCTAATTATTAAGCAGGACATAATTAGGAAATAATTTTACTAATCCCATGAGGGCACCTGGGTGGCTCTGTCAGTTAAGCGTCTAACTCTTGATTTCCCCTCAGGTCCTAATCTCAGGGTTGTGGGATGAGCCCTGCTGGGTGTGGAGCCTGTTAAAGATTCTTTCTCTCCCTGTCCCTCTGCCCCTCCCACCTCCACCCTCTCTCTCTTAAAAAAAAAAAATTAATCCCATAAAACGGGATAGAATTCTATTATGAAGAATCTTGGAAACAAGAGCTCACATGGGAAACAGAACAGGAAGGCACATGGAAACCCAAGGTGCTGATTGTCTTTGCTGGCTGTACTGCCCAGCAGTTGTCCCTCAGAGAGAGCAGTGAAGTCACAGGGGATCATCCACTCTGTGTAATGTAACACATCTTGATTAAATTTTAAAAGGAAGAAAAGGAAAGTGTAGCCTCTGTACTGCCCACTTAAAGGTTAAGGCATATACAAGAGGCTGATGTTTTCTGTTACTAGCTGTTGGAATGTATCAAATAACTTGTGCCTACTTAGGAATCAAGTTTGGGAAGGGAATTCCTATCTATGAATTCCCAGTAGCTGTTTTTATTAGCATCTAGGGACATTAATGTTGCTTCTATTTAATTATTCATGCTATTTTCAACCACATATTATATCACCATCGACTCAGTCCAAAGACTAAAATAAAACAATCCTTGGAAAATTCCAGTGGCATACTCATCCAGAGTGATGTGACCTTGAAAAGGCTCACTCAAACGCCTGCTCAAAGTCCCAGCATTCTCTGTTCCTGACATGCACAACCAAGCAGTCTCAACTCAGACTATATTTGCAATCTCAAATTCTTTACTCACCCCCACCTGCTTGGCAAAAGATTTTCCCTCCTGGGACATGTCCCAACTTGTAGAAAGAATTACATCAATTAGAAACACTGCATTGACAGTGGTGGAGAATAAGCTATGCCAGGAGTTCACATGTCATGAATACCAGCCATGTCTGGTTATTTATAACACAAAGTCAGGGCAATGGAATACTGACTTATGGGCTGCTTCTCTGGTCGCTATGTTGCATTTTTATTCATATCACAGACTCATGAAACACACTAAAAAGTACAACCTTGAGCTTGAATTTTCAAAAGGGAGAGACTTTACTTAGGTTACCTCCTTAATTCCCACCACAATCATACGAAGGAGGTATTGTTGCCTCCATCTTACAGATAAGGAAGGAAACATTACCTCTGAAGGATTAAATATCCTACCCAGGTAAGTGGTAAAGTCAGGATGAGGACCAAGACCATGTGATACAAATTCCAAGTTTGTTTTCACTACCAGATCAAATTTCTCCCATACTGCCTAGTCCAGGACCAGAAGCAGAAGACTAATGGTTTAGGTTCAGACTTTGCATTTAATCTGGGCATTTAATCTGCTCCATCACTTCTTAGATGTGTGACCTCATCAAGTTATACAACCTCTCCAAACCTCAGTTTCCTCATCTTTAAAAAATAGAAATTGTTGGGGCGCCTGGGTGGCACAGCGGTTAAGCATCTGCCTTCGGCTCAGGGCGTGATCCTGGCCTTATGGGATCGAGCCCCACATCAGGCTCTTCCACTATGAGCCTGCTTCTTCCCTCTGCCACTCCCCCTGCTTGTGTTCCCTCTCTCTCTGGCTGTCTCTATCTCTGTCAAATAAATAAATAAAATCTTTAAAAAAAAAAAGAAATTGTTATAATGCTACCTCATAAATTTTAAATACTTGATAATAATTATGATGATGGCCATTTCCCCCCACAAAGCCTCCTCACCTGTTAATTAGAATAGTAATAACAAGGGCTAATATTTACTGAATGCATACTACAGGCCAGGCACTATGGTGAGGGTTTTACATGAATTACCTCATTTAATTCTAACAATAATCTAATGAAATAATACTAGCTAACACTTCTTGAGCACTCACTATGTACCAAGATCTGTTCTAGACCCTTACTCATATTAACTAGTGAGTAACTGAGGGAGGTAGTATTGTTGTTCCAAGTTTGCAAAGAAGACAACAAAAGTTCAGAGAAGATAAGTAAATCGCCATGGTCACATAGCTAGGAAAAGATGAAGCCATGTTAAGAATTCAGACAGCTAGATTTAGGAGTTTACAATCTTAAACTTGACTTTCATGTTCCTGGACTTGGGCTGGGACATAAAGGAAATGTCTGACACACTACCTATTCTTAAAGGACTCTCAGATGTATTGTAGCTATAAGACCTACACATTTAACAAAAGAGGATGCTATAATATGCTATAAGTCAAATGTCCAAAATATGCAAAATACACATTAGCAGCCTTGGAAGATAAATGATGGAGAGGGGATGGTGGCCTGTGGGTTCTGGGGAAGACTTCCTGGAGAATATGTGGCTTTCACTGAGCCTTGTGGGATCAGGTTAGTCAGGAGGTGAGGTGGGGGGAAATATTTCAGGAGGGAGACTCAGCAAGCATGGAGATGCAGGTGTGAGCCATTTTTGGGGAAAAATGGCCTGACAAAGGATGGGTTGGAAAGAGAGATAAAATTAGACATGAGGTAACCACAGTCTAAAAAATTGGGCATCATTTATAGGAGGCAATAAGAAGCATTAGATTCTTGAGGAGGAGAGTTACCTGACAAGAGTACCCCACGTAGCATGGCTTAGTGTGGAGAGACTGGTGAAAGACAGGGAGGGGGCTCCAGCAGGGACCTCAGCATGAGGCAGTGAGCACACTCTCTGATTAAAGTGGTAGCAGCAGGAGACAGAAAGAAAGAAGGGTTATTGTGAGGACAAAATCAATAGGGCTTAGTGAAAGACTGATAGAGGAGACTTTTAGAGAATAGGTCTGTGAGGTAAGGATTTGTGCCTAACTCATCAACATCATATCCCCACACTAGGCTCTATTAATGACAGACCAACACATCATACATGCTGAAAACATGTTTGTCAAATAAATGAATGAGTCATCTAGCTACCAAGCCCAAGTCCTTCATTTTGCCCATGAGGAAAGAGATCCTTAAGGTTATGAGAATTAACCAAAATTATTTAAATGTGAGCAGCAGAATCTAAACTAAACCCCCAAATCCTGACAACTATTCCAGAATTTTTTCTGCTATAACTTATTCTCAATTCAGAAAATCCTGGGGACTGTAACATTGGTAATATCAATAACAGAAACTGAGATTTGGAGAGAGATTACTGGGGTTCTTAGATAATATTAATTTGGTTTTGGACATGTAAACACTGATGTGATGACAGAACTTCTAACTAGAAATGCCCTGTAGGAGGTTTTCTTTCTTTTTTTTTTTTTTCTATTCACCAGGAAGAGAAAAAAAATATATTTTTTTATAAAAATTTTTTGTTATGTTAGTCACCATATAGTACATCCCTAGTTTTTGATGTAAAGTTCCATGATTCATTACTTGCATATAACACCCAGTGCACCATGCAATACGTGCCCTCCTTAACACCCATCACCGGCCTATCCCATTCCCCTACACCCCTCCCCTCTGAAGCCCTCAGTTTGTTTCCCAGAGTCCATAGTCTCTCGTGGTTCATTCCCCCTTCTGTTTACACCCCCTTCCTTCTTCCCTTTCTTCTCCTACCAATCTTCCTACTTCTTATGTTCCATAAATGAATGAAACCATATGATAATTGTAGGAGGTTTTCAATCCAGGATTAGAGTAAAAGTGAAAATTAACAACTAGAGATAGATATATTTGAGAATCATAAACATAGAACTATAAGCTGAAGGCAAGAGAAATATATTTTTGTAATATCATGAATAAGAAATGTTTTTGGTTTCCCATTACTTTAAATATTTTTTAGTGTACTGAAGAATTGTTGAACAAGCAATGCACTTAACTGCAATCAGTATGTTAATGGCGTTGGAAACACTTCATTTGCTCATGTTAATCTTGATCTGCCTGCATACACAGTGACTCAGGGACTGCTGCATTGGTTAGGCTATATTGGTGCCCTCTGAAAACATTGCCAGGGTTCCAGATCTGTCTCTGTGGGTCCTATTACCATCTTTATTCTGTACTTCAGCTAGATCTTGCCAACTATTATTTTCAAAGGCAAAGCAAAACATCTTAAAACTTTTCTGAGTTTTATAGAACATGCCTATGCTATAAATGAAGCAGAGGGCTTGGATATTTTTGGTGCTTCATCATTCATGAATCAGCCCATATATCCCCTTATCTGAGAAGTCTTGCCTAAACCCCACCTGTGATTCTTATGCCTGCCCCCATTAAGCAGTCAGTCATTCCTCTCCCTCCATTCTTTCAGTACTCTAAACATATTTCAGTTATAGTATATGGCATGTTGCTTTGTAACTGCTTCTGTGTATATTTTTTCAACTAGTGAATGTGTGTGTCTGCAAAAGTGGGGTTTTTTTTATTTCAAGTTTTTATTTAAATTCTAGTTAATTAACATTTATGGAAAAATTGGCTTCAGGTGGAGAATTTAGTGATTCCTCACTTATAGATGACACCCCCATGCTCATCACATCAAGTGCCCTCCATAATCCCTATCACCCATTTAGCCCACTCACCGCCCATCTCCATCAACCCTGTTTGTTCTCTATAGTTAAGAGTTTCTTATGGTTTGCTTCCCTCCCTTTTTTCCCCCTTCACCTATGTTCATCTGTTTTGTAGCTTAAATTTCACATATAAGTGAAATCATGTGAGAAAGATTACACGAGCACGAGAGCATGTGAGCAGTGGGGGAGGGGTAGAGGGAGAGGGAGAGAGACAATCTTAAGCAGGCTCCACGCCCAGCACAGAGTCCCACACGGGGCTCCATCTCACTTCCCTGAAATCATGACCTGAGCTGAAAATCGGAGTCAGATGCTTAAACAACTGAGCCACCCAGGTGCCCCAAGATTTCATTCTTTTTGATGGCTAAGTAATACTCCATTGTATATAGGCATCACAACTTCTTTATCTATTTATCAGTCAATGGACATATTTTAATCTTTCTCATTTTCATGACATCAGTGCTGGCACATGGCAAAAATTCAATTCATTCTGGTGAAATCTTTTAATATCTGGGCATCGGAAGTGTCAGATAATCAAGGTTCATCTAGCAATTTATGGGAAGAAGAAATCATGTCCACACAGATTCATTCATCGAGACGGAGAAAATACTTTCCTATCACAGAAATCTCCATAAGGGCAAACAGCTAGGGAGTGACAATGAGCATGGTGTATGTAGAGAGAGGAGACTGATCTCACTGGAGCAGAAAAACAGAAGTTGGATAGGAAAGGGAGATAAAGTTGGGTAGGGTGGGTAGGATCAGATTGTGGAGGGGTATAAATGAAAGTTGGTATAGTAGCTTTCTATCACTACTGTAAAAATTATAACAAACTTGGTGGCTTAAAATAATATAAATCTATTATCTTCCAGGTCTAAAGGCCAAAAGTCAAAGATGGGCCTCATTAGGCTAGAACCTGCATTCCTTTCCAGACGTTCCAGGGGAGAATCCATCTTCTTGCCTTCTAGAGTCTGCCCACATTCTTGACTCATTACTCTTTTCCAACATCAAAGCCAGCAGTGGTCAGTCTTTTTCACGTCATTATCCTCTGGAACTTTCTTCTGCCTTCCTCTTTCACTTTTAAGGACCCTGTAATTACTCCGGGCCCACTCAGACAATCCAGGATAATCTCACTGTTTTAAGGTCAGATGATTAGCAATATTAATTCATATGAACCTTAATTCCCCTCTTCCATATAAACTTACATATTCACAGGTTCCAAGAATTAGGACATGACAACTCTGGAGGCCATTATTCTACCTACTACACTCAGTATGGAATGAGAAGCCTCTATCTAGCTCTTAAACCAAAAATGCCATGATAAAACATAGAGGTCCAGACTGAGCTGCCCTAAATTGCCCTCTCTAAAACCTTGCACAATTGAATCATGATGAGGATTTTTTTTTTGCCTTTGTGCAAAAAAAAAAAAAGTAAAAAAAAAATAGCAGATATACCTTAGGCACTTTCCTCACATGCATATGGACAGATAGCAAAAACATTTTAACCCTTCTCTGTATATAAATGATGCTGGCCCTAAGACATGGTCCAGCTGTCTTACTGTGGGATGTCCACATGCGTAATATTTTGAATGATTTTAATTCATTTACTGGGATCTGATTTCCTATTAAACTAGTGAGTGGTGTGATTCCCATGACACTTATAGGGCTGTATGATTCTTTTGCTTTTGCATAACACCAATTAATAATCACAATACAACAATCTTGAAAGAAGATATTATCTTTCTTAGAGCTCAAGGAGTTTGCTATAATTTATCCTTTTTCTTTCAAAAATATGCCTACAACATTACCAGCTGCAGTATCACTATTTGAGATTAAAATGAGAAATAATTTTCCAACATCAGTGAAAGGCATAAGGAAGTTTATAAATACAATGATCTGATTGAAAAAATAGTCAAACCAGTGGTGCCTGGGTCGTGCAGGCCATTAGGCATCCAACTCGGTTTCTGCTCATGTCGTGATCTCAGGGTCATGGTCGTGAGATTGAGCCCTACATCGGGCTCTGTGCTCGGCACAGAGTCCACTTAAGACTCTTTCTCCCTCCCTCTATGCCCCTTTCTTTTCTTTCTTTCTCTCTCTCTAAAATAGATAAGAATCTTTGGAAAAAATAGTCAAACTGTTTTTATATATGCAAATTGTAAATGAAAAAAATGATTAAGTGAACCTTCCTGAAGTTGACTATTTGTATCTTTAAAGTACAGGTTCCTGTACCTGTGTTCATTCATTCACTCTGTTAGTAAGTAAACAGAGTAAACTCCCAGGTACCAGATACCATTCTAGGCATAAGAATGACATAAGGATCCAAAACAAGACAAAATCATCATCAAGGAGCTTACTGTTAGTAGGACACAGACCATACACTTCTAACAAACATATTAATAAACAAATAATCTTTTAGGTAGTGAAAAGCATTCTGAATAAAAAGAAAAAAATAGCACAGGGTACAAAGAGAGGAAAGGAATGTTCTTTTAGTTAGGGTGGTCAGGAAAAGCCTGAGCAGATATTTGAATAAGGAGCAAGCCATGTGAAGAAATGAGAAAAGGGTAAACATACCAGTTTGATTCATTGAACAAATATTAATTAAGCATAGACTATGGGCCAGGAATCACCTTTGGTGCTGGTGAGAAAGCAGGTATAAAGACCTTGCATGAATCAACCAGAAGAGAGAAAGAAACAACAAAAAGTATATGTACTATTGAGCTATATCAACAAATGTCTACCAAACACAATACCTGCTAAGAGGTCACTCTAACTACACCTGTTTCTAGATTTATGGTTTTAAAAGTTTTTGCAATAAAACCATTTGTTTCAAGTCTCATGTGTTAGTCCAACATATCAAACAAATAAAAATGATTTGTTCTGTTGAAGGATTTGTGGATGTCCATAGGCCCATCCTGCCTCCTCTTCAAAAGTTCCCACTCCCACTTTGTAATGATGTTAATTTCTTGGTTTTGATAATTGTAACATTGTTATGTAAAAATGTTAACATTAGGAGAAGATGGGTGTAGGATATATAGGAACACTACGTACTAGTTCTACAACTCTTCTGTAAGTCTAAACTTATTTCCAAGTAAAAAGGTGAAAGAAAAAAAAAACTCACTCCTGTCACTACCAGGCTGACCATTTAGGGTATTGGAAACACTACCCTGCCTTGCTGATTTCACCTATTTATAAGAGACCTTCAGAAAGGGGCAGCTCCTTTCTGGGTAGCTTATTTTGGTTTTTAATCATTCTCGACACCAGAAAATTATTTCTTATAACTCTTCAAACACCTCAGGCTCTGATCTAAACCCACTTTTTCAAGTTTTGTTATCAATTAAGAGAATTAAGTTGCCTTCTGCAAAATAATACTTCGTGATATGCTTAGAGACCACATAATTCTCCATCAACTTTCTTTCTACAAGTTAATAGCAATACCTTTATCTTTTCTCACAGGTTTTCTTTTTCCACATTTGAATCATTCAAGGGGCTTTCCATTTTAAGTTCTTCTTAACCTTCTTAAACTATGGTGTCCACAGATTACCAAGGGACTTAAAAAAAAAAAAAACAGAAAAGGAATTAAAAGAGGATCCAGTCAGTGTCAAATATCTAGGGTGAGAACGGAGTAATATTCAGACCTTATAAACAATATTCCTATTTGGATATTATTGCCGTAACAACCTCACTACATTACCATATTTTGTTTTTTCTTACACATTTTTTCTCACCATTTATGACAGTTGTTAAGCCAAGTGCCCCAGGCATTTGCTCCTAACCAATGAACAGCCAGACTGGGAACTTCAAGTCTTTCAGCAAGTCACAACTGCCAAAAATGCTCTCTCGCCAGGAGACATATTCCCTGAATTATATAAAGTGGAAATTCATTCTGAAATCATTCACCTGATATCAATAAACAATAAGAAAAGTAAATCAGCTAAATCTGTGACCCTGTCTGTTGGACCTCACCATGCTTTAGTTCCCTGTATGAAAAACAAGAATGTTTACCAACTTCACACGAGTGTGGCAAGAGTTGATTAATGCTTATACAGCACCATCTGATGAGAGGTTCTGTGGCTGTTAACAGTTATCATAGGGTATGGAATGCCTGGGTCCCTCAAGAGCATTCCCTCAAATCTTGGTACTATGATTGTAAGTGACTTGCTGAGGCCTGTCACTAGTTTGTGACCCAACTATACTTTCAGACATGCACACTGAGCGCCAGCAAGGCTATCACCCAAAGCTGAAAAGCAGTTTTTCTAATGCTGCAGGCTCATGCACAAGGCACCAAAATAGCACTAGAAATACTATACCCATATTGCTTTATCCTAGACATCTGACACTTGTAAAGCTCATGCCAAATTTCTTGTCACATATGTGTCTGGAAGCCTTCGTGCTGAGAGGCATTTCTTATCTTCTGACATTTTAGAGAGCTGCATGGAGCTAGACAAGCATAGATCCTCCTTCAAACAGGCATGAGGCAAATGTAAGCATTCTTTTCTGGTGACCTCCAACAGCCCTCATTGGACAAGATCCAAGACACCCTTCAGCACATCTGCAATCCTTAGCATGGCCCAAATGTTTGAGCGTGCATCTTCCAGTGAGTAAGAGCTGAAGTGCCCTTTCTCTCCAAGGTCATCTGGAAATGATACGCCCATTAGCTAAATGAGGAAATGTTATTGCAACCATAAGACCAAAGGATCCTCAAGGGGTCCAGGAGTCCAGATATTCTGTCTCTAGTGACATAGTTCATCTCCATCTATTAAAATCAGGCGTCAGTTCACTCTAATTACTGTTGTGACTGATTCCCTCAAACAGAAACTAAAATAGGATTTCTGCACATGATACAATAGTAGATAATTTCTAGTGATTTCCTTCTTTCCTGATCTTATCTATACAACCTGCTTGACAAAGGAGGTGCCATGGCAACCCTATCCCTAGCCACCAAGGAGCAGGGGTTTTTAGTAAGAGAGTCCCTAAAGCAACATGTATCAGAATAACCTAGTTTTTTTTTTTTAATTGTAAAGATTTTATTTGTTTATTTGAGAGAGAGATAGAGAACATGGGGGGGGGAAGGGCAGGGAGAGAATGAGAATCTCAACCAGACTGCATGCTGAGCACAGAGCCCAGTGCAGGGCTTGATCTCATGACCCTGAGATCATGACCTGAGCCAAAACCAAGAGTTAGACGCTTAATCGACTGAGCCACCCAGGTACCCCTTGTTTTGTTTTGTTTTGCTTTGTTTTGTTTGAGAGAGAAAGAGAGAGAGTGTGTGCGCGCGTGCATGCGCACAAGCATGGGGGGTGGGGCAGAGGTAGAGGAAGAGAGAGACTCGTAAGCAGGCTCCCAGGGCAAAGCCCAGGGCGGGGCTTGATCTCACAAACCTGAGATCATGATTGAGCTGAAATCAAGAGTCAGAGGCTTAACCACTTAACCTATTGAGTGACCCAGGTTCCCCAGAATAACCAGTTTTAAATGTAAATTCCTGGGCCTTATTCCAGACCTTTGACTCAAAACCTCTTGCAAATGAGATCCAAGAAGCTGCATTTTTAACTAATTCTCCAGGTGATCTTTTTTTGACGTTGTATTTCCCAGGTAATTTTCATACACACTAGATTTTTTAAAAGCCTGACAGAATCTTCAAGTAAATTAAAACACACAAACCCTCAGCTTGTTGGGAGAGTTTCTGGCCACAAGTATATATTTAGTGGTCATTGAGTCATCTACTCTAAACTCACCCACAAGCAACAATGACAGCACTCAAGAGGAAGGAACACATTTCATGATTCCTTCCTTCACTGAGCCTCATTGTTCATACCCCTCTTTTGGAATAAACAATAATACTATATGATGCTTCTGGCACTAGTTGCCTCGTATTGTTTAATTTCTTGTATTAGCTTTCTGTTGCTACTATATCAGATTACTACAGACTTTGCACAAATTTATTATCTTATGGTTCTATAGCTTAGAAGACCAATACAGTTTTACTGGGCTAAAATCGAGGTGTCAGCAGAGCAGTTTCCTTTGCAGAGGCTCTAAGGGAGAATCCACTTCCTTACATTTTCCAGCTTCTAGAAGCTGCCCATAATTCTCACATCCCTTTTTCTCCACCTTAACAGCAAATACCACCACATCTGACTATTCTTCACATTTCCTTTTGATTCTCTTCTCCCTCCCTCCTTCACTTTGAAGGACCCTTGTGATGACATTGGGGCCATTCAGATAATCCAGGATAATATCCTATCTCAATATGTGATTCCTAATATGTGATTAAATCTACAAAGTCCCTTTAGCCATGTAAGATAACATTTTCACAGCTTCCAGAGATTAAGACATGGACATCTTTGGTGGGGGCATATTCTGCATACCACACTTTTTATCTGTAATAAGAAGCATGCCTTCCTTTGGGTTCCCGCCAAAGCAGACTAAGATTTAAGTACAAATTCCAGGAAGCCAAGCAAGGAGTGGAGAAGTGAGGCAGTAAGGGAGGAAAGCAGATAAGTGAGTTAATGAGCAGGATATCACTACAGTCAATGGTCTGAATTCCTATGAACACCTTCAGAATTGTCCCACCAAGCAGCAAAAAAACTGGGGCATTATTTACCAATTCATGTCATTTATAAGTTAGGGGGTCACATTAACTCCCAACACTTCAGGCACTTCCTGCTCCCCAATTGTGGAAGGACTCCACAGCTAGAGAATGTCCTTAACAAAGACACATAAGAGGCCATAAGTTTGTTCCATCTGAGGGCCCTCCAGAGTGGACCAAGGGGATGACAGCATCTGAAACAAGGGACTTTGTTTTTCAGGGAAGTGTGGTATTATGTATCAAAAGTTTAAATGCTCATATTCTTTGACCAAGCAATTCCACATCCAGAGAATTTATGCTAAGGGCATAATTGGACACATATATAATGACTGTCTGTAATATTTTAAAAACTGGAAATAATTTAAATTTCCATTAATAGGGGATTAAATTATGGTGATATGATTGAACACTATGCTATAATTAAATATAATGATGTTCATCTACATTTACTGATAAAGAAAACAGTTCCTGACATACTTCTGAGAAAAAAAGCAGGTTACAAATAGTAAGTATATTATAAATCCATTTATGTAAAATTATGTATGTATAATATATGTGTGTGTGTATGCATAGCAAGATGGCTGGAAGAATGTTCATCAAAAGTCTAACAGTAGTTATTTCTAGGAAGCAGAATTTTTCATCCTTTATATTTTCTCCTTCATACTTCTGTGTGCTACAAAAAATTTTACAATAAACAATGCATTATTGGGGTGCCTGAGTGGCTCAGTCGGTTAAGCGACTGCCTTTGGCTCAGGTCATGATCCCAGAGTCCCTGCTCAACAGGGAGTCTGCTTCTCCCTTTCCCTCCGCACCTCCCCCCCTTCATGAGCATGTGTGCAAGTGCATGCACGCTCTGTGTGTGTGTCTCTCTCAAAGTCTTTAAAAAAAATAAATGACTTGTTTTTTAAAAAATGAAAAAACAACAACGCACTATTAATCAATCTATTACAAAATATATTTTCCATTAAAAAATTCAAGTTTGTTCTAAGAGCTAAGCTTCTTTTCAGGTCTAATATCATAATGTTCAATGTGCTTATATGTACTTCCCCGTTTTAAAAATGCATGAGGCTAGGGACCATGCATTACACAGAATACTTAGGGCATATTTTGAACACAGCAGGTACTTAATAAATATTTATTCTTTAATTGATTTTCATCAGTATGAAATTCAGTAAAACAACACACTGAATAAACTTGGTCACATTGAAATGTTCACACTGCATGGAGATGACTTCCCAAAATGCTGAGAGGCCTGGTGTGGTCTTATCAGGCAGAGACCTGGCACAGCAGGCAAGGGCAGGCCTGCACTGCATGGACACACCCACATCATACCAGAGATGCTATCAAGAGCCTTGCTTCCTTCAGGTAGAGGTGAAAAGCATTGCAAGTACAGCCTTACAATTTTACAGCACAAACAAGACAAATGGAATCTGGGTCAATCTATGAGAAATTAATTCAACAGTTTAACCCCTGAAACTCTAGGCCTTCCAGAAGAACATTGTATTTCCATTTCTGTGTGATGCTGAGCTGACTGGAGGCACAGAGAGGAAGAACAAGTGGGAGAACAAGCCATGCTGTGTCCATAATGCAATAGGATGAGCAATATTTAAGTAGAAACCTTCACAGTCTTCTTTCCAGACCCCATGTCTCCCTCTTATGTCTAAAGGGAAAAAATTCTCACCTATCCAGGTTGTTCTTGGACTCTCCTTTGTTGCTCAGAATCTGAATAATGAGCACATAGAGATAAAAATAGAAAACAAACAAGTCCCAGTTGATCTCCATATTAAAAAGCTAAGACAGGTGGTAAGTGGAGAAAGGAGGGAGGGAGACCAGAGAATCAAGTGGAATGGATGCTGGGGAGAATTTGAGAGATTGGGAGGCATGAGTGAGAAATTCAGAGTTTTGGGGAGCCCCAAATGTACAAGTGCAAGGGAATGAGGATGACAGTGAAGTAGAGAGATTTTTTTTATATTAAGAATCCCTACCACATACTAAAATCTAATCTAAATGGTATGCATTAAATGGGTGAATGGTATGGTATGTAAATTGTATCTCAATAAAGGTATTTAAAAAAAAAATACCCTCCCAGAAAAATGCATACCCCACTTTAGCAGTTTATTGAGGAAGTAAAAACATATTCTAAGATCTCTAGTTACTTTTTGGGTACCATACCACTTCTTTGAATTCATTCTTGCACAGAGACTGAGCCATGTAGCACTTCAATTACGTTTGGTTTATAATAGATTAGAGAAACGTTCTTTAAGATCCTCTAGTCCAATCACTCATTTCAAAGGTGAGGAAATGAAGCCGGGAAGGGTAAGTAAGTTTTCGTGGTTACACGGTAGTAAAGCTGGGAACCATGGAGGTCTGATCTCAGATCTTTTGAAATCCATCACACCACCCCCACCAACACTCTTCCTGCTATTGTTAACAGAAAGAAACAAGTTGAGGATAAACATGATTAGAACACATGGTTATTATGCCCATGGCTCAGTCCAGTTTTTCTGGCTTTTAGAACAAATCAGTCAGATTGGCATCAATCCAATCAGTTGCACACCATAGCCCAGCTAATAGCCAAAGCCATAGGGATTCAGCCTTTCTGGCCTAAGCCTAGAGAATAAACATCCTCACAATGGCACTGTTGCCCTTGCCTCCTTTTGAAGAGCAACAGGAAATAACAATAGTTACCATTTACTTGGGCACTTATCCATGCATCAACTTGGGTAGGGCAGTCAGACCCCCTTGACACTAGAATATGGAGAGTGCAATTTTTAAATAAGAATTTAAAAACTACTAAATGTCACTAATGTAAATCACACCCATCTGTGAATCACATCAGAAATTTACAAAGTTAATTATGGGGATTGCATCTCTGATGCTCTCCCAGGATGGCTCTGGCGCCTGCTATGTGCTAGGCGCTGGTCTAGACATTTTACATATGGCATCTCTTTTAATCCCCATAATAATTCTATTACATGGGTATTAATCACCCCAATTTAATTAAAAAAACTGACACATGATGTGAGCAGGGCCAAAGAAGAAAGAAACAAATTCTAATGTCAATACAATATTCTTAGGGCTCAAGGAGAGCAGTCTTCATGATGTGATTTAAGGGTGTATCAAAATAATCCCCTTTTATCCCAAAAAAGTCACCCTGGTGCCTGTCATTTCATCATTAGTTTCATCCATCTGTAACTGAAATTCCCTTAGTCAACTATGAAATTAAAAATAATCTATGTAGTGATCAGAATAGATAATGCTATGCTATAGAATAAACCAGAATCTCAGTGACCTGGCATAATAAAAGTATTTCCTGCTCATGCAAGTCTAATGCAGATGTTTGGAGTCCTTTAAGGGAAGCAGGAATGAGATAAAGAGAGGATGGAAGATGGATGGTAAAGGATGTTTTAGATTCACAGCATGCAGATCATGGAGGCCTACAAGTGGAGTATATAATTTCCACTTACATTCTCAGTCACATGGCCAACCTAATTGCCCAGGCAGTTGGGAAATGTAGGAGGCAGAGAGATGGGTAAGCACTATAATCCCTGCCAAACTCCTTAAAAGAATGATAGCTTTGGTTCTTATCTGTCAGCATATTAGTTAATAAGAGTAACAACAATAGGCCCAAGTAATATGTAAGGAATCTCTTCTTCAGATTAGGACTAGAAAGGAAGAAACAAAAAAAGGGGCAGTGACAGAGACAAATGTACATACTTGAAATTTTGTTGATTTTTGCCTGACTTGAAAGATCAATCTACTAAACTCACTGTGTCTCCAGCTCATTGCTCATGCTTCCAATGGCTTTGGTTGTGAGATGAATTAGACTTTACATTTTGTAAGTATAAATTCTCTCAGAAATATCAGAAATAATGCCGTTTGCTCATTTTATTCATAGAAGCAACTAGGTACTTTGGGAGATACAACTAAATGAATAAATATTTTCTTGATAAGTTGACTCTAACATATTAACAAATTCACAAGTTTCCCACTTATTTCTACGATAAAGCCCAACAATAAAACAACGAATTGGTCTGAAAAGGAAACAATAAATCAAATTTAGAGATGCATAAAAATTTAAATCATATAGTTCAAGGAAAAAATTATAGTTTATAATTTATTAAAACATTAATAATAACTATTGGTGCATGACCCAATTAAGACAGAAATCTAGCTTGACTCTTTCTCTTCACTGAGTCTAATCACCAACTGCATTTAATTTTATCTCTAAAATATCTTTCAAGTTCATGATCTTCTCTTCATCCTTCTATCTCCACTCTTGCCACCTCAAACTTTCTCACCTAGAGTATCATATCACCTCTTAGACAATCTCCCTGCATTCAGTCTTGCCCATTCTTTCAGTCCTACCCTAGAGGGCAGTGAGATTGAAACTGCACCGTGCAAGGGAATCTTTCTGCAAACTAGTTGAACATGCTGATTTCCATCCCCACACCCACCCCCACGCAGAAAATCTGATTCAATGGATCTGGAGTGCAGTTCAGAGCTCTGAATTTTTAACAAGCATTGCAGAAGATTTTTTTTTAATTTTTTTTTTAATATATTTTTTATTATATTATGTTAGTCACCATACAGTACATCCCTGGTTTTTGATGTAAAGTTCGATGATACATTAGTTGTGTATAACACCCAGTCCACCATGCAATACGTGCCCTCCTTACTACCCATCACCAGCCTATCCCATTCCCCCACCCCCCTCCCCTCTGAACCCCGCAGTGTGTTTCTCAGAATCCATAGTCTCTCATGCTTCATTCCCCCTTCTAATTACCCCCCCTTTCTTTATCCCTTTCTTCTCCTACTGATCTTCCTAGTTCTTATGTTCCATAGATGAGAGAAACCATATGATAATTGTCTTTCTCTGCTTGACTTATTTCTATTTAAATTCAATTTAGTACACATAGTATATTATTAGTTTGGGGGGTAGAATTTAGTGATTCATCAGTTGCATATAACACCTAGTGCCCATTACATCAGGTGCCATCCTTAATGCCCATCCACAGTTACCCCATCCCTCATCTACCTGCCCTCTGGCAACCCTCAGTTTGTTTCCTAGACTTAAGAGTTTCTTATGGTTTGCCTCCCTCTCTGTTTTTATCTTATTTAATTTTTCCTTTCCTTCCCCTATGTTCTTCTGTTTTGTTTCTTAAATTCCACATATGAGTGAAGAAGATTTTAATGTGTTGTGGTCCTAGGAGAAACACTGCTCCACACAGTATCTTGGCAAAAATCCCAAGTCTCAATTGCCAAGCCTCTGTTTAAAACAACTGAATGGCTGGTCAGAGCCTGCTGAATAAATTCTAAGCCCCTTATCATGGAATATAAAGACTCCATGACCCAGGCCTTGAATATCTTTCCAGACTCATGTTTCACTCTTCCTCCTCAAACCTTACACTTTCAAAACCACCAATGCCAGGGGCGCCTGGGTGGCTCAGTCATTAAGTGTCTGCCTTCAGCTCAGGGCGTGATCCTGGAGTCCTGCGATTGAGCCCCACATCAGGCTCCTCCACTGGGAGCCTGCTTCTTCCTCTCCCACTCCCTCTGCTTGTGTTCCCTCTCTCGTTGGCTGTCTCTCTCTCTGTCAAATGAATAAATAAAATCTTAAAAAAAAAAAAACCACCAATGCCAAACTATTTGTCTTTCCTGAGCACGCTATGTTGTTTCTTATCTCTACATTAGCCCATGCTGTTCTAGCTACTCAAAATTTCCTTGCACATTATCTTCCTGATAAACCAGTATTTACCTTCAATTGAGCTCAAGTCACTTCCTTTGTTAATTTCCTCAAATGTGCCACCTGATAGATAATGTCTTCCTCTTCTTTCTTCCTCCTGAATGCTCCTCACCTTTGCACATACCTCTATGACTGCACACCTTTGTTTACATTCCTCTCATTCCTTGTCTGTTCATCCTCTCACCTCCTTGCTTCAGCTCTGTGCCTGGCATGTAGAAAGCACTAGATAAATATTATTCAATGACAGGTAAATAGAAAAATTGAACTCCTTTGAGGATAACAAAAAATACATATTTCTCTTTGGATTGTTTCTTTAAGTTAAATATTTTAGTTCAGTTCAATTTATAGCATTTTCTCTTTCCCACATTATTCAAATTATTTCTCCAAACTTTTTGAAAGCCTACTATGCAGGTCATTGTACAATAGCGTTTCTTTTCTTTTTCTATAGTAGCATTTCTTAAAATCTAATGTTTATGTGCTAAAAACTACGAGATACAGGTTTTCTTTGCCTCTTATTCTCTACCACTCTTTCATTAATTTTCTATTTAGCTAATGGTTTCTGTCCCATTTAAACAAACTATTAGCACTTTGAAGACTATCCGATATCTTTTGAGATGCTTTATACTAGCAATAAGTGTTTCTCTCTGAAAAAGCTAAAATTTCTTTCCCAATAGTATGGTATCAGGTAGTGTTAAAGTGATTTCCATACATTTGTGTTTCTACTTAATGCGCTTCTTTGGAGAAGTGCAGGATAAAATAAATAGCAGCCTAATACTTAACCCACATCCTTAACCAATCAATAAGTTGTATTTGGTTTCTGTTTTGTTTTGTTTTTTTCCTAACTGAATGACCTAAGCATTTAACTCACATCCTGATTGAGACTGTTAAGTAATAGAATGGACCTCTGTCTTTCTATATTTATCTCTGGATCTTTGTATTTAATTCAAAGACCTCTTCTGGATTCTGAAAGCAGACTGTGACACTGAAAATGTGGCATAAATATTGTAGCCTTGATCATTCCTAGGTGAACTAAAATACCTCTTTTGTATATTTATTCAAAAGTTCAGGTTAGAATCTTAAGCCTGTACATAACAATGTACTTAAACATTGCTGCTTAATACAATTCCTTCCGTATCTTATTATGTAAATTTGTCTCTCAGAGAAGAAAATGTTACTATAAAATAGACAGTAAAACTCTTAAACTTGCCAAAATACTGCAGTCTAAAACAACTTTCTAACAGTACAGGATACTGCTTCTTTTCAGAAGAGTTATTACAAATAACTGTAATTACAGAAGAGTTATTACAAATGTAACCTCTGACATCAAAACAGTATGAATAATTACTTATCCTCTATTTGTTGGCATAGAGTTATGTGGATGTGGTAAAAATATGTCCAGGAACAGTCTTCACTCTAGCCATAAACCTGTAAATTTTCCCTGCAAGGATGAAAACTGTCCACAGCAATTAACTGTTACACTCCAAGTCTAACATACCCAAACAACATACCACGGGTGGTCAGAGAACGGGAAAATCACAAAGAGCACCCCACTCCTGCCAAGGGAACAAGTGCCCTCAATGCAGCAATGGACCAAACTCAAAACTGCCCCAGAAAATACACAACATAGAGTTACAAATATGCCCCAAGGAGGGATAAGAATTTATAATAAGGCTTAAAATCACTTGCAGATTGGCTATACTTATTTTTAAAAAACAAAAATAACAAATGTTGATGAGGATTTGGAAAAATTGGAACTCTCATACCATTACTGGTGGGAATGTAAAATGGTGACACTTTTTAGCAGTTCCTCAATAAATCAGACAGAATTACCATATGACCACAATTTCACTCCTAGGTATATACCCAAAGGAATAAAAAACAAGGACTCAGATACATGAATGTTCATAGCAGCACTATTCACATCAAAAAGTCACAAAAATGCTAATGTTAATCAACAGATAAATGGATAAACAAAATGGTGTATATACATACAATGGAATACTATTTAGCCTTATAAACATAATGAAGTACTGATACATGCTAAAACACTGATGAACCTAGAAAATATGCTAAGTAGAAGAAGCCAGTCACAGAAGGTCACATGGCTTATGATTCCATTTATATGAAATATCCAGTGTATGAAAATTTACAGAAACAGAAAACACATTAGTGGTATCTAAGGGCTGTGAGGAGGGGAGAATGGGAGTGACTGCTTAATGTGTCCTGCTGCTTTTTGGGGTGATGAAAATTTCTGGAGCAAGATAGTGGTGATAGTTGCGTGACATTGTGAATAGCCTAAGTGCCACTGAATTGTACATTTAAAAATGGTTAAATGGTGATTTTCATAGTATGTGAATTCTACCTCAATTTAAAAAAATCATTTGGCAACCAAATAATTCTTTTTTTTTAATGATTTTTTTTTATTATGTTAGTCACGATACAGTACATCCCCGGATTCCGATGCCAAGTTCGATGCTTCATTAGTTGCGTATTAACACCCAGTGCACCATGCAATACGTGCCCTCCTTACTACCCATCACCGATCTATCCCAATCCCCCACCCCCCTCCCCTCTGAAGTCTTCAGTTTGTTTCTCAGAGTCCATAGTCTCTCATGCTTCATTCCCCCTTCTGATTACCCCCCCTTTCTTTATCCCTTTCCTCCCCTACCGATCTTCCTAGTTCTTATGTTCCATAGATGAGAGAAACCATATGATAATTGTCTTTCTCTGCTTGACTTATTTCACTTAGCATTATCTCCTCCAGTGCCGTCCATGTTGCAGCAAATGTTGAGAATTCGTTCTTTCTGATAGCTGAGTAATATTCCATTGTATATATGGACCACAGCTTCTTAATCCAGTCATCCGTTGAAGGGCATCTCAGCTCCTTCCACGATTTAGCTATTGTGGACAATTGGCAACCAAATAATTCTTAAAGATGTAATGCAATTCTGAGATATTCTAGAGTAAAAATACTTTTGATTAAAGTATGCTTATCAATACAAGCATATATAACTTGCTTAAATGATCAAATGTTAGTTTTAATGTAATTGTTCCATTTCTAAATAAACTTACCATTACAGCAAAATTCCAAAGAATCTTGAAAATAGATGATGTTTGGTGGATATTTGTTGTAATACATTAGAAACTAACAATGCTATAAGGGCCACAAAGGACAAACCCCACAGCTAATATCATACTCAATGATGAAAAACTGAAAGCTTTTCCTCTAAGATGAGGAACAAGACAAGGATGTCCATTCTTGACAGTTTTATTCAATACAGTACTAGAAGTCTCAACTGTAGCAATCAGATAAGAAAAGAAATAAAAGGCAAATCTGGAAGCATCACAATTCTAGACTTCAAGTTCTATTACAAAGCTGTAGTGATCAAAACAGTATGGTACTGGCACAAAAACAGATATATAGATCAATAGAACAGAATAGAAAATCCAGAAATGAACCCACACCTATATGGTCAATTAATCTTCCACAAAGCAGGAAAGAATATCCAATGGGAAAAGACTGCTTCTTCAACAAATGGTGTTGGGAAAACTGGACAGCAACAAGCAAAAGAAGAAAACTAGACCACTTTCTTACACCATACACCAAAACAAATTCAAAACAGATGAAAGACCTAAATATGATACTTGAAACCATAAAAATCCTAGAAGAGAGTAAAGGCAGTAATGTCTCTGACATCAGCCACAGCAATATTTTTCTAGACATGTCTCCTGAGGCAAGGGAAACAAAAGCAAAAATAAACTATTGGGATTTAGTCAAAATAAAAAATTTCTGCAAAGCAAAGGAAATAAAACTAAAAGGCAATCTACAGAATGGGAGAAGATATTTGCAAGTGACATATCTGATAAAAGGTTAGCCAAAATATATAAAGAACCTACACAACTCAACACCCCAAAAATGAATAATCCAATTTAAAAATGGGCAGAAGACATGAACAGACATTTTTTTCCAAAGAAGACATATAGATGGCCAACAGACATATGAAAAGATATTCAACATCACTCATCATCAGGGAAATGTAAATGAAAACTATACTGAGATATCATCTCACACCTGTCAGAATGGCTAAAATCAACAATACAAGAAACAACGGGTGCTGGCAAGGATGTGGAAAAAGGGGAACCCTCTTGCACTGTTGATAGGAATACAAACTGGTGCAGCCACTCTGGAAAACACTAGAGAAGTTTCTCAAAAAGTTAAAAATAGAACTACCCTATGATCCAGCAATTGCACTATGAGGTATTTACCCAAAGAATACAAAAATACTAATTGAAAGAGTACATGTACCCGATGTTTATAGCAACATTATCTACAATAGCCAAATTATGGAAACAGCCCAAACGTTCAGTGACTGATGAATGGATAAAGGAGAAGTGGGATACACACACACACACACACACACACACATATATACACACACACACATATGTATATATATAAACACACACACACATATGTACATACATATACATATATAACGGAATATTACCCAGCTATAAAAAAGAATTAGATTTTGCCATTTGCAGTGACATGGATGGAGCTAGAAATTATTATGCTAAGCAAAATAAGTCAATCAGAGAAAGACAAATAACATACGATTTCACGCATATGTGTAATTTGAGAAACAAAAAAAAAGCAAAGGGAAAAATCTTCTTTGAGAGGGAGGCAAACCAAGAAACAGACTCTTTTTTTTTAAAGTTTATTTATTTATAATCTCAACAACCAATGTGGGGTTCAAACTCATGACCCCAAGATCAAGAATCACATGCTGTACCAACTGAGCCAGCCAGGTGCTACAAGAAACAGGCTCTTAACTATAGAAAACAAGTTGATGGTTACCAGAGGTTAGGTGCATGGGGGATGGGTGAAATAGGTGATGGGGATTAAGAAGTGCACTTGTGATGAGCACTGAGTGTTGTATGAAAGTATTTAATCACTATATTGTACACCTGAAACTAATATTACACTGTATGCTAACTAATTGGAACTTAAGTAAAAACTTAAAGAAATGAAAGGCATCCAAGTTAATAAAGAAGAAGTAAAATTGTCCTTATTTGCAGACAATATGATACTAAATATAAAAAACTCTAGACTCAAACAAAAAACTATTAGAACTAATAAATGAATTCAATAAAATATGGGATACAAAGCTAATATGCAGAAATCTGTTGCACTTCTATACACTAATAGTGAGCTGGCAGAAAGAGAAATTAGGAAAACAATCCCATTTACAATTATACCCAAAATAACAAAATATCTAGGAATGCATTTAATTAAGGAGGTGAAAGATCTGTACTCTGAAAACTGTAAGACACTGATGAAGGAAACTAAAGACGACACAAAGAAATGGAAAGATATGCCATGCTCATGAATTGGAAGAATTAATAATATCAGAATGTCCACACCATCCAAAGAAATCTACAGATTCAATGTAATCCCTATCAAAATACAAGTAGTATTTTTCACAGAACTAGAACAAATAATCCTAAAATTTGCATGAACCATAAATAACCTCAAATAGCCAAAGCAATCTTCAGAGAAAAAAAACTGTAGGTGTTACATTCCTGGATATCAAGCTATACCACAAAGCTACAGTAATCAAAACAGTATGGTACTGTCACAAAAACAGACACATAGGTAATGAAATAGGATAGAAAGCTTAGAAATAAACCCATAATTATATGGTCAGTTAACCTAAGACAAAGAAGGCAAGAATATACAATGGGGAAAAGACAGTCTCTTCAATAAATGATGCTGGGAAAACTGGACTGCTACATGCAAAAGAACAAAACTGGACTGCTTTCTTACCCCATATACAAAAATAAACTCAAAATGGACCAAAGACCTAAATATGAGACCTGAAACCATAAAAATCCTTGACGACAACACAAGCAGTAATTTCTTCTGACATCAGCCATAGCAACATTTTTCTAGATATGTCTCCTAAGGCAAGGGAAACAAAGCAAAAATAAACTATTGGACTACATCAAATATAAAGTTTTTTCATAGTATAGGAAACCATCAATAATACAAAAAGGCAACCCACTGAATGGGAGAAGATATTTGCAAATGATGTATTCAATAAGAGGTAATATCCAAAATATATAAAGAACCTATACAACCCAATACTAAAAAAAATCCAAACAATCCAATCCAAAAATGGATAGAGGACCTAAATAGACATTTTTCCAAAGAAGTCATACAGATGGCCAACAACACATGAAAAGATGTTCAACATCACTAATCATCAGGGAAATGCAAGCCACAACCACAGTGAGATATTACCTCACACCAGTCAGAATTGCTAGTATCAAAAAGACAAGAAATAAAAAGTGTTGTTGAAGATGTGGAGGAAAAGGAATTCTTCCACACTGGTGGTGGAATTGGCACCAGCACAACCAAATTGGCACAACCACTGTGTAAAACAGTACTAAAATTCCTGAAAAAATTAAAAATAAAAATACCATATTATCCAATAAGTCTATTGCTGGGTATTTTCTCAAAGAGAATGAAAACACTAATTCAAAAAGGTATATGTACCCCTATGTTATTGCAGCATTACTTACAATAGCCAAGATATGGAAGCAACTGAATTATCTATCAATGGATGAATGGATAAAGAAGATGTGGTATATCTATATGACAGAACAGTATTCAGACATTAAAAAAAAAAAGAATAAAATCTGCCATTTGCAACGACATAGATGGACCTAGAAGGTATCAGGCTAAGTGAAATAAGTCAGACGGAGAAAGACAAATACCATATGATTTCACTTATAGGTGGAAACTGAAAAGCAAAACAAATGAACAAACTAAACCGAAACAGATTCTTAAATATAGAGAACAAATTGGTGGTTGCCAGAGGGGTGTGGGTGAGGAGGTGGGTGAAATAGGTGAAGGAGATTAAGAGGCTCATAACTGAAACAAACTTCCAGTTATAAAATAAATAAGTCACAGGGATGAAAAGTACAACCTACAGGATGGCTAAAATTAACAAGTCAGGAAATGACAGATGTTTGTGGGGATGTAGAGGAAGGGGAACCTCCTTACACTGTTGGTGGGAATGCAAGCTGGTGCAGCCACTCTGGATGACAGTATGGAGGTTCCTCAAAAAGTTGAAAATAGAGCTACCCTACGACCCAACAATTGCACTGTTAGGTATCTACCTCAAAGATACAAATGTAGTGATCTGAAGGGGCACCTGCACCCCAATGTTTATAGCAGCAATGTCTACAAAGGCAAACTATGGAAAAAGTCCCGATGTCCATCAACAGATGAATAGATAAAGAAGATATGGTATATATATACAAAGGACTACTACTCAGCCATCAAAAAATGAAATCTTGCCATTTACAGTGACATGGATGGAAATAGAGGGTATTACACTAAGCGAAATAAGTCAATTAGAGAAAGACAATTATCATATGATCTCACTCATATATGGAATTTAAAAAACAAAAGAGAGGATCATAGGGGAAGAGAGGGAAAAATAAGACAAGATGAAATCAAAGAGGGAGACAAACCATAAGAGTCTCTTAATCATAGGAAACAAACTGAGGGTTGCTGGAGGGTAGGGGTATGGGGGGAATGGGGTAACTGGGTGATGGACATTAAGGAGAGCAGGTGATGTAATAAGCACTGGGTATTATATAAGACTGATGAATCACTGAACTCTACCTCTGAAACTACTAATACGTTATATGTTAATTAATTGAATTCAAATAAAAATAATCAAAACAAAAATACATTAACAAAAACAAAAAGAAAAAGAAAAGTACAATCTAAGGAATATACTCAATAATATTGTAATAATTTTGTATGGTGACAGATGTTATCTATACCTATCCTAGTAAGCAATGAGTAATGTACAGAATTGTCAAATCACTATGTTGCACATCTGAAACTGATATAACATTGTATATTAAGTATACTTCAACTAAAAAACAAAGAAAAGTAGTAATACTGCAAAGTTAAATAACATAAAACCCAAATTCATAATTTTGGTAAGGTAAGATGCTTACACATATCTATAGTTAAACACCTTAGAAGACCACAAACTCTCCGAAGTCTGAGAAAAACTAATGGTTTATTTTGAAAACCAATAAACTTATAGCATCCCAGAGAACAACTGGCCTATATCATTATTCAGCATTATATATAAACCTGAAGATTCATGTATAAATATGAAGATTCACCAACAAAATTTATTATGAGTGCCTATTATGTGTTAGGCACTTTTCTAGGCATTGGAAATTCAAAAGTTATTGAAACAAAGTCCTTTCCCTGAGGGATCTTAGGAATAAAATGGAAACCACACGTGTTTTACATATTATGATTTTACATATGCCAATAATGCCACCCAGAACAGTAGAGGGATAAATAGGCAACCAGAGTCAATTGTAAGTACACATGAATAACTTTTTGCTATTATCTTCCTAAGTGATATTTTAAACAAAGCACCAATAAATCAGAATCATCACGTTATCATCCAAACAACTACTAAGAAACATTATGCTGGATATATGAGTTGGTAATCGCATTCTCCTAAACTTCTAAGCTCTGTTTTGTTCATGTTTTGTCTCCTCAATCAATCAGAAGAGTGGATAAATATCTCATTTAGGGCTGTTATCACTAGGAAAGAAAAGTAGGATACACAGAATCCTGTACTAGGCACTATGAATAACTCAGAGTTCAAGGAAGATAACCCTAATTTGTGTAATTTGCCATCTGACTGGGTAAGCAAAATGCCCATTAGAACTATTGAAGAGTAATTATAGAATAACATAAGATCTAAACACATATGAGTCAATATAGTATAAACCAAGCTTCCATGGGCTGTGAGAATGTGAAATACGAACTATGCACACAGCACTTACTTGGTAGCCACTGCCCTTCTCCTACTGCATAGACTATAGTTTACTTGTTCCTCTGAAGTCAAGAAACAATCCTAATCCTGATCTATTTTCTTCATATCACCTGTAGGGGTTAGGGAGAGGAAATCTGGGACTTACTATGTTGCCAGGTACTTTGGTAGGCATTTTTCTATTTAACCTCACAAAAACCCAAGCTAGTTTTATCATCATCACCCTTCCCATTTAATACTTGCCCAAGATCACACAGCAATAAAATAGGATGGTTGGAAAGGAGTCATTGGACCCAAGTTTAATTTCAAAGAATATTTTTTCCACACTATCTTGCTCCACGATGCCACACTCCTTACACTATACTCTAAGAGTTGTTGCCCTAAAGTAATGGCTCTTATCCAGAAGTGCTTCTCAAAATTACCCCAAGGGCTTTTTCAAAATATACATACTGAGAGCCATACCCCAGATATATCGATGAGAAACTATAGAGGTGGGACCTGGGCACACATATCTTAAAAATTCCCCCAAGTAGTTTTATACACTCATCTGGTTAAGAAGCTCTGTCTTCAGATATGATTCTGGAAGAAAATATCAATTACATAATTCAAGAATATTTCACACACTGAGGAACATGAATTTACAGATTGAAAGGGCTCAACAAATGCCTGGCCTAACTAATGATAACAGATCCACATGAAGGCACATTATTATGAAACTTCAGAATACTAAGAAAATGACTGAAAAGATTCCTTTTTTTTTTTTAAGTCATATATAAAGAATGTGGAATAAGAATGGCTTTAGACATCTTAACAACATTACTGGAAACTAGAAGATAAAGGGACGATGGCTTCAAAATCAGAAGAAAATTTCTCTGACTGAGAAACTTACCCCTAGCCAAATTACTAGTCAAATATGAAGGTAATATAAAAAGCATCTTCAGACATGCAAGGGCTCAAAAATTGGCTTTACACACCCTTTTTTTTGGGAGATTGTGTTCCATTAAAATGAAAGAGTAACAAGATTATTTTGAGAAAAAATAAGACAGGAGCTCCTTTCTTAACAAAGGATCTGAGGCAGAAGAGAAAAAAGGGAATCCCCAGTTTCAAGATAAAGGGTGCCACCAGACTACAACTGTGTACCAGGCCAGGGGCAACAGTCAAAATCGAGAGGTCAAAAACCAAGTCAGAAAACTCCAGAAAAGAGTGTCCCAAGAAATGAAGTCAACCGAATACCTGATGTTTCTGAGTATACTGAAAAGTGATACTGAAAATCTGCAGAGTCTGAGGTTGAATTATATAAACAGAATGTAGGCAAACTTTCCTGTAAAGTTAGTAAATATTTTAGGCTTTTCAAGCCATAGAGTCTCTGTTACGCTACTTTACTTTGCTGTTGCAGGGTGAAGCAGACATAAACAATATGTAAACAAATAGGCAAGGCTATGTTTCAAATAAAATTTATTTACAAAAACAGGTGGCAGGCTATATTTGGCCCATGAGCTACAGTTTGCTGACTCCTGATATAAGCACAGAAAAAACTCAACAGGGGTGCCTGGCTAGATCAGTCAGTGTAGCGTGAGACTCTTAATCTTGGGGTTGTGAGTTTGAGCTCCCTACTGAGTACAGAGATTACTTTTAAAAAAAACCTTTAGGGGTGCCTGGGTGGCTCAATCACTTAAGTATCAGACTCTTGATTTTGGCTCAGGTCATGATCTCAGGATTGTGAGATCAGCCCCACATTCAGCTCCTCATTGGGTGTGGAGCCTGTTTAAGATTCTCTCTCTCTCTCTCCCTCTGCCCCACCACCACCGTCCTGCTCATGCACATGTGCTCTCTCTTTAAAAAAATAAAATAAAAAAGGGAAAAAATAAATCTTTAAAAAAGAAAAAACTCAAATTTATAAACATGAAAATTATTAATTCCCAGAAAAATAAAAGTTGTGCAGAGAAGTAAATGTCTTCATGGCTCAGAGAAATGGGAATAAAATTTACATAACCATAATCATGTAACTATTAGATTTCGATGCTACTAAAATAACTATATATATTAGAAGGATGAAGGAAAAGGAACTATGCAAACGTGCAAGGGACAAAAGTGGAAGAAAGTTAACCCTCATCTTTCATACTAGGAAATAATATCTAAAGTGAAAATATCAAGAAGGAGCCAAAACAACTAATTTCTCAGCCCCAACTGAGGCCAAACTTGGCAGAGAAAATGTAATGGAAGAGTGGGAATGAAGTGAGGAAACACTAATGTGCCAAGCCATTGTTGTCCAGGAGATTTTTTTTTTCACTTGGACACAATTTTCATTTAGTCTTTTTTTCAAAGTAGGCTAGTCTTTTCTCTATGCAAAGCTTCAAAAACTGTTAATTTTAAAAACGTATTTACTATGCCCATTAACATTCTTTAAGTAAACTCTGAACATTATTCAAATTCAAGAAACAGATGTAGTAAAAAGCTAGTCAGTGTACATATAAAATACCTATACAAACATCAGAATACATTATATTCTCACTTAAGTGTAAAAAGATTACCAGCATTTCTCTTAGGTGAAATTCACCATACCTGGTAAAATATATTCACATTGCCACCTAAGTGATGTGTATATATTAATATAAAAGGGGGTAGCGGGGTGCCTGGGTGGCTCAGTTGGTTAAGCGTCCCCCTTCGGTTCAGGTCATGATCCCAGGGTCCTAAGATTGAGCCCCAAGTCAGGCTCTTTGCTCAGTGGGGAGCCTGCTTCTCCTTCTCCCTCTGCCTGCTGCTCCTCTTTGCTTGTTATCTCTCTCTCTCTGTCAAATAAATAAATAAAATCTTAAAAAAAAAAATAAAAGGAGGTAGCTAAGTCAAGCTGCTTCCATTCAAAGCTGTTGGCAAAATAGTCACACCCTTTTCTTTTTTTAAATCATCAAATATCCTCCTAAAATTAAGTGCCCAAGACCAAATCCAATTATATAGTGCACATTGAATATTTAAGGACTTTTTTTTTGTTCAGGAGATTCTTAAAGCTGTTACTCAGAATGTCTATGGCACTGCCCACATGGGAAACTCTAAGAAGGAATGGACTACCACCAGAAAAAGCTCTAAGACTTCTCTCACATCAACACAATGAGACAAAAAATCTGATCCTTCAAAAAGAATTCATCTCCTAAGGAGGATACAGACACTGATACCAAGATCACTAGAAAGAGAATTGTGTTATTACACACACATTGCCAGTTCTGGTGGAATATTACAGATAGAGGCAAAACATCCTGTAGAAACCAGCTGTTGAAGGTTCAGTGCTTAAGACTAGACTTTGAGCAAATGCAGAAGACTGGAATCAGTAATAAAGAACTCAGAATCTAGAAAAGATCTCTCTAAGCCATGTAGAGCAACAGGAACAGAATCCTAACCTAAACTCTTCTCTAAGCCACACAAGTTCTGTTCTCACTGGCTTGTTAGGGATGTCAGAACCCCTGGAAAGCCTTTACAATTTTCTTTTGACAATCCAGGTTCAGTTGGTCCAACAACTATTTTTGATAACTTAAAACCTCAAGTTAAGGAATCCTTTCAAGCATTGTAATATTGAAGTATGTGATAAAAGAGCACCTTGAAATATTAACCTTTATGGCTTTTTAAGTTTTCTGCACTTCTTGGAGCCTATCCTTACAGAGAATTATATCAAGAGTGAAGAGATCAGGGTATAAACTTCATGTCCTAATAATGAACTGGAAAGAGAATAGTGAAAGAAAAACGATCTTCTTTCCTCTCCCAGGTTAATCAATCATTCTCAATCTCTCTCTCTTTCTCTCTCTCTCTCTCTCTCTCTCTCTCTCGCCACTCCCCGCCCCCAGGAACCCTTGCGCTGGGGTTGAGAGGAAAATAGTGGCAGGTAGGGGTGATTTTTTGAGTAAATAAGAAAAATGGACTTGAAGGAACAACCTGGTAACTAATACCAGGGAACCGAATGGAGACTGAGCCAATCCTCATCAATCACCAATACCATTCAAATGCAAACCTTGGCTCCTAAGCCAAGCTGAGGAGCTACAGAGTGAGAGGCTGCCATTGACAAAGGCTTATACATCCTCCTTGAAGCATCTAATGGATGCATACCGACTCAAGCCCAAAGCATGTTGAATTCCACGTGAACTGCCTCTATGAGAACATCCCAATAAACTCCTAAGTCCATGACATCCAGGGGAACAGATCATGAAAGGGGAGCCCTCACCACCATGTGAACTAGAATGGGAATAGACAGTAGTAAACTCTACCCCAATCACAGACATTTGGTCTGAGTGGCTCCTATTTGACTACAGAGCTACCCAAGCAGACACTTTAAGGAATCCATTCTTTTTTTTTTTTTTTAAGATTTTATTTATTTATTTGAGAGAGAGAGAGACATAGAGACAGAATGAGCAGTGGGGAGGGGCAGAAGGAGGGAGAGAGAGAGAGAGAAGCAGACTCCCTGTTGAGCAGGAAGCCTGATGTGGGGCTCAATCCCAGGACCTGGAGATCATGACCTGAGCCAAAGGCAGACACTTAACTGACTGAGCCACCCAGGCACCCCTAAGGAATCTAGTCTTAATAAGATTTATTTTTGTCTATATATTTAAAAGCTCATGTCATGTGTAGGAAGATATGCATTCTCCAAGCTTCCACTTCCTGATGTGAAATATATCAAGGGGTATACAAGTTTCTCTAAGAAACATGCTCTGAAATTGGAAGACTTGGTTGGTTAGTCTCTCATTTGAATGAAGGGTTCATTAACAACAGAGTCCCCACTGGAACTCCATGAATGTCCAGATGAGATATTTACAAACTCTAGACAGTGATCCAAGCATTGGAAACAATAACAACAAAAAGATACCCTTTTTGTTTGGATACCTGGCACCTCTATGCTATTTTCATAAGGAAATGCCTTTTATAAGGGAGTCAATACCGTCACATTTATAAGCATAGGTTAAAAGTTCTACTCAGGCCCTGCATCTCTGTTCAATCTTCACCTATTATTTATAACCAGTACTACATTGTCAGCTTAAAGCTATGACATGCTTGTTAAGCTCCACCCCTCAAATTTAATAAGTACACAGAAATCTGAGGTTAACACTCCTACACATATTTATTTAGAAATTTTCTGAAAGAGGAAAAATTATGTAGTAGCCTTTAAAAAACAGAACAGGCAATGACCTGATAATAAATCTGTTGAATCAGCATACGAGAGAGAGCTGAGACTTCCTCTAACAGTAAGTAAGAGATGCCACCTAACAAGATGCTGCTTATTCTCTAATGTTTATGATAGGATTACATGTCCATGTGGCATTAGGTAAGAAAGAGGGTTCCCAGGGATGGACTGAAGTTGAAAAGGCCAACCACAGACACAAAGTGCAAAGTGAAATATTGTGGCTCAGGGGAAAATACAGTGGGAGTGTAAATATGTAGGTTACAGACACTAGCTAAGGGCAGACAGGGTGATTTGTGTCTCAAGCAGCTTCTAATAAATTTCTGGGTACCTTTTACAACCTTACCAAACTAGCTGTTCCAAACACAACAGCTGTGTTGTCTGACTTAAACAGACTAAGTTATTAAGTCTTAACAAAATGAGGAGGAGCTGCTGCTATGATAACAAGCATGGAACACAGTCAAATGTTGGTAAGGGCTTAACGCAAGAGCTGGAACACAGGGTAAGGATTCAGAAGGAAGCTGAACAGATATCATTGTGAAAAATAGATGATATTTTCATCAACGCATTTAAGGTCAGAAAAAGAATAACAGACATTAGGGCTTGAAAGAACCTTGGAGGATTACCTAGCACAAGACTCTCTTTTTTAACATATGAAGAAAATGAAACTAAGAAAACTTGTTACTTGTCCAATGTCACAAGGGTTTTCATTTCCTGTTTAGACTTTCAACCATATTATTGTGGTCTCCTCTACTTAAGTTTCTCGAGGACAGGGACTTTAGACTTTTAGACCATCCTTGCATTCCACAATCCTTGTTTAATCAGGGATTTCATGGTTATAAACTCTGGCCCCTTAGGCTTCCTTCATTTAAGTCAACCCTTTCCTTCTAGTTCCCATACACGTGCAAAACAAGCAAATACTAATACAACATGTCTCTCCTCATGATTTTATGGAGGAAATAAATAGATAGCAAGTTCTACCAGCAAATTATTTTGTTGCTCCAAAGATAAAGAAGAGTCATAAGCATCACCCCTTGGGGAGGCTAAAATTCATCCCTAGAGAAAGATGAAGGGCTAACATGATGTACACGCTACAAAACAAATCTGCCAAATGAGGTCTGCTGGTGGGAGAAAAAGCCCACACCATATGTTAGTAAATATTCACACTGAATTCCAGGTGGGTGATTCACAAATATCAAGTAACGAATTAATTTGAGAAAGTCATATGGGTAATTTCATCTCATTTTTGGTGATAAAAATTCCCTTCATTCTTTCAGCAAATATTTACTGAGCACCTACTCTGTACCCAGCACTAATTTAGACATTGAAGATCAACTGGTAGAAAAGCCAAAGTTTCTGCTCTTAGTCACTCAAACACAAAGTCACAGTCCTTCTGACAATTTCTTTTCCAGCCTCTCTTTATCCAGCATCCTGTGTCCTTTCTGGTGTCTCTTTTCTCTCTTTTTCCCCTTTACATTTGCTTTTGGAACTAGCACATTAGCCCAAGCTTCTGTTGTCTCTCCCTAAACCAGGGAATATTCAAACTCCCAATCTTCTTTCAACCCAAAATGTACACCATGACCAGATAATAGTTTTAAAAATCCTGATTTATTCTGGTTAGTTCAATTCTCAAAAGCTTCAGATGGCTCCACACCCAATGTTCATAGCAGCATTGTCCACAATAGCTAAATCGTGGAAGGAGCCGAGATGCCCTTCAACAGATGACTGGATTAAGAAGCTGTGGTCCATACATACAATGGAATATTACTCAGCTATCAAAAAGAATGATTTCTCAACATTTGCTGCAACATGGACAGCACTGGAGGAGATAATGCTAAGTGAAATAAGTCAAGCAGAGAAAGACAATTATCTTATGATTTCTCTCATCTATGGAACATAAGAACTAGGATGATCAGTAGGGGAATAAAGGGATAAAGAAAGGGGGGGTAACCAGAAGGGGGAATGAAACATGAGAGACTATGGACTATGAGAAACAAAGTGAGGGCCTCAGAGGGGAGGGGGTGGGGGATTGGGATAGATCGGTGATGGGTAGTAAGGAGGGCACGTATTGCATGGTGCACTGGGTGTTATACACAACTAATGAAGCATCGAACTTTATATTGGAATCCGGGGATATACTGTATGGTGACTAACATAATATAATAAAAAATCATTAAAAAAAAGAAAAAAAGAAGAAGTAAAATGAAGTGGTAAGGGAAAAAAATTATTATTAAAAAAACAAAAAAAAATTCATCAATAGGAATACTATTCAGAAACAATTTTAAACTGTATTGATGTTTTGTTTTGTTTTACCATATATTCTATAAATTTACACAAAGAAAGAAAAGATTTGTGAGACAAGCAATTCTTTCATTTATATGGGTTAAGTTCCTGGAAAAATTATTTTATATCAATGTAAAGTAAATAGACTAATTTTCCCATAGAAAAATGTTATTATAAATATTATCACTCTTGACTAAGAAGCTAATGCCCAACATTTCTACTGTAGGTCAAGACAGTGGAAAAAGTGTTGTTAAGTCAAAATAATATCAGTAGGATTTTCTTTTCTGTGGAAATAGCTATACTTCTAACTACACATCCACCAAGCACGCTTTTGCGCAACCCACAATCACCATCTATTATCAACCATAAGTCATCTCCCTGTACACTGTAAAATATAAATATTTCTAAAGTGTATGTAAGCAATCAAGGTAATACAATCATAAGTATGCCTTTAATATGATGATATCAAAACTCATTATATAATTTTCTTTGTTTACTTGATAACTTCCACTTTATTTTTACTACAGTAATGCAGAAGGTGAGAGACATCTTCACTAAATACATAGAATTTAGAAGGCTTACTTGGGTCAATTCCGACAGCATCTTTGAGAAAGAGAGACCTAGGGCTACTTGCAACTTTTTTCAGAGATACTGATACAGACATATCAAATGGTTGGTACCTTTTTTTTCTTTCAAGAAAAAAATCTTATAGTAAACTTAAAAGCTTAAGCACTAGAGAGTAAAGGTCTTCGTGTGTTTGAAAACTTTCTTGAATGGCAGTATTATTAGCACAATCACCCTATAATAACTAAAAGTGAGCCTTTCAATAAATTTTTATCTTTTAATCTTTCACCACTTCTTATTTCATAGTGTTAAAAAGACCTAAAATGTGGTAGGCAAAGCTAAGCCCAAGGAACTCAGCATTAAGTTTGATTGGGACCAAGTGAAGCAAGTCTCTCTACCTCAGTCACGACTGAGCTGTTGGCTAATAGCTTTGGAAGGCAGCCAGCCTTCAAGATATAATCAGTCATTTATGTGAATTTTTATAGATAGATTATGTCACCAAGTTAGTGGCTAATTTTTTTTGACAAACATATGAAACCGTTAAATACAAATGTTTTTGCTCCAGGGTGTATCAAAAGCCTTTAAAATGTGTATATCTATTGATCACTAATAGACTCAGCAATTTTAACTTCTAGTAATTTTTTCCTAAGGAAATTAGCATTAAGTATGCAAAGATATATTTATAAGAATATTCATCATGATTTTGCTTATAACAATGAAAAAGGAAATAAGTGTCCATTAATAAAGAAATAATAATTAAATAAAGATGCAAACAGGCAATGCAAAACTGTCTTAGACTGGATTCTTGCAAGAAAGAAGAGGCCAAGGACTTGCACTCAGGTATTTTGAGAGGTGAACACCGGGAATAGTAGTGCCGGACCAAGAGGAATGGCACAAGGAAGAAGTAAAATCCAATTAAAGGTGTATTATCAAACCAGAAACTGTGGGAAACTGGAGTTTGATCTGACTGGAGACCTCAAAGGAGCCACACAGAATGTGTCGTTCAGAATTGTCAGCCTACACAACTGAGCTGGGGAACATTTTACCACTGGGTCTCATCTCCGACTGGTAAAGGTTTTCCCGTAAGGATTTACATCTTCATACTGCCAAGTCTACCCATGCTCAAGTGCTAAACAGGCCCCCAAAGGTTTCCCACATGGAGTGTGAGAAGCCCCAGGCAGAAACAGAAATATACGGTGCAGCTAAAGCAAGTACATGTAAGGTAACACTTGTGCAATGGCTGGAGTAAAACTGAGGCTGAGAGGATGTGAGGTATGTTAGAGGTGTCTAACACAAACATGTGCCAGAAAAGTGATGATATGGTTCTATTATCTATTGACATGAAAGGTATCTGTTATTGATAAGGGAATAACAAAGTTATTCTAGCAAGTTACAAAATGCTCTATATAGCATGATCCCATTTATTTTAGTTAGCTAGCTTTAGCTTCTACTAAGAGTCCCTCAAGGTAGCTTTTAAAGGGAAGGGGTCTTTTTAGTGGAAGAATCAATTAAACAATAAGGGAAATAGGGATCTCAGAGGAACCATAGTACAGATAGCCGTCAGCCCTTAGGAGAATGGGAAGCCACTGAATTTGGATACAACCTGGATACTGAGTGAGTACTCTCCACTTCACTTGCTCGCTCACTCATGACCTAGTTCTGCTCTCTCTGTCTTAACTGGCTCCCACACCCTATTCTTTGTACATTTGAATCTCTGCTTCCTCATCTAAGACATAGTTTCTCCTTCTTCACAGATATGTCCCTTTATGTTCCTCTACAATTGTACTGGTTGTTTATAGTTGGTATCCACTCTGATTGGTAGATGAGTATGCCATATCATCTGTTAAATATTTTCAGTATCAACTGTGCATACACACATGCACACAAACACATGTACATACACAGGCACACACACACACATATGTATTATGCCATTTTGGAGGCAGGGGAAGAGACATGGAAAGAAACAGAGAAGAAATCATCAGAGAGAAAATAACTGAACCAGAGCCAGTGGAGGAAACTATAACTGTCATTGCACACACAAATATACAGTTTATATATACAGTAGCAATACACACACAGAGGAATTTCTTTCAGCTCAATGCCAGATATAACTCTTTCTCCTTTCAGTCTATACATAGAATGTGGTTAGTAAAAGGAAGGGAGAATTTGAAGAAATTTTTCTCTCCATCTCCAAAGAATGTGTGTTTCCCTGGAGAAAGGTAGGGAGAAAACAGCTCATTAGTGTATCTTTCTACAATATACCAAAGCTCTTAGGCACTCATATGCTTATAACAAAATACATGAGAACTAGGAAACATAAAACTGTCATAGCAGCATCAACTTTAAGAATTAGATGGTGTCCCAGGGATGCCTACTGGCTCAGTGAGTTGAGCATCCAACTCTTGACTTTGGCTCAGGTCATGATCTCAGGGTCATGAGATCAAGTCCATGCCCAGCTCTGTGTTCAGCTGAAAGTCAGCATGGGATTCTCTCTCTCCCTCTGCTCCTTCCCACCCCCTTCTCAAAATAAATAAATAAAATCTTAAAAAAAAAAAGAATTAGATGGTGTCCTAGGTTTCCCATAATAAATCTGAAGAAGGCCTTTCTTATTCATCTTTGCATGTTCTAGCACACAGTAAACATTCTATATTAGTAAATATTCTATTGAAATTTCAAGTACTTTAATTGAATATTACTTATAGCTGATACCTATTGTTTTAGCTCCTATATTCATCATGAATCTCCTTAAAGGAACTGCCTATCCAGCTTCAGGCCATATGGCTTGAATAGCTTGTCCCCACTCTTAAATCAGGTGTGAGCCATGACTGGATTAAGTTAATCAGTAGTTTCAATCCTTCTTCCAACCATAAGGGTAGATTCTGTCTAAGAATGAGGACTACATATAGAACAGAGAGAAGAGGTCAGACCCAGCCCTGGAGATGTTTCTAGAGCACCTATGTCAAGCAACAGTTAAGCCAGTCTCCCCACTGGACTTGCCAGTTATAAAAGTTATTAAATTCCCCTTTTGATTCAATCCATTTAGATTGAGCTTTCTTTACTTTTAACCAAAAGAAACTTAATTGATACACTGCTTCTAACATACAGATGCTGATTTGTTTCTATGATTTCTTCCAAGAATATATATATAGAACAGATCCAGTGAGAAATAAGCCTTGCCAATAAAGTATTCTGTAAGGGGGCTTTTACCTGTTCTGAACACCCTGAACCCCTAAGTCTTGAGCTTAGTTAATTAAATTGGATCTTTACAGTATAGATATTTATTTATATAAAAAAGTTACATAACCTTAATTTCAGAACTTCATAAAGATAAACTTATTAACAACAATAGCCAACCTTCTGGAAGGAGAACTATAAACAAAAATGAGAACTATTAAAAATTTAACTAAATTCAGCTACCAAAACAGTCTCTTGTTGTCCAGATTTCCCTTTTCTTTTCATCATCCAGGCCAATCCTCTGCCTTTTTAATATTAGGTGTGGGGTAGCACGTTACTTCTCAGTAATCATATCCATCACAGTTACTTGTAGTCTCTATTATAGAGTCTTTAAATTCACTTTAAAATACCAAGTCCTTATTAATAACACTCCCAAAGAGGTCTCACCAGGCCTTCCTAGTACTTCAGACAATTTTTAGCTCTATGGTTCTTCCCAATTTAAAAACAAAATGAATTTCACAAACAGAATTGAAATGTCAAATTTTACTACCATCTGGATTTAAAAACTGCAAGAAAAACTAGGTTTGGGTTGTTTTATTTTTGTAGCCAAAGTGAATGTATTACAGTACATTTGTTTTCAAACCATTTACCTCTCTATCCTGCATTTCACTCCAGGGGATTAAGGTATTCAAATGAAAAAGAGGAGACCATGCAGAAAATTCTAAGAGAGAGCCTATAAAAGTTAGTAGTTTCATTCGATATAATGGAAGAAAAATCTTCCAACTCCTCTTCATCATCATTATGAGAATAAACCCGATCTGCTCACTGCACTGAATTTAGAACCGTGAATGTGAGTTAACAACTTGGCTCTGTTCCTCTGGGGGCTTACAATCTGATATATGTACACACATAAAGGATATACGGGCAACTTAACAAAGGCTTTATAGTCCATCCATTTAAAGCACAATGCAGCTCCAATGCTTCCAGGGTAGGAGAAAGAATGGCAGCAGCTAAGATACATAAAGATACATCTGACAATGGAGAGGCACAATGAGGGAGGTGAGTTTAAGTCTCCCCTGGCATGGGCAGCAAAGATGTCACCTTAAGGAAGAGCCCAGGACACATATAAAAGATAACTGAGTAACTCCTCACACTGGAAAAGTCCCTACAGAGTGCATCAGTTGATTGTCTCAAGAACTCCAATGAGAAGCAGGTCAAGAACTACCTATCAAATTTTAGAAACATGGAAACTAAGACCCTAAGAGATTATGACTTGGTTTAGGCAACTAGTAAGGAGCAAGGCCAGGACCTACACCATAAAATGATACATTGACTTTTGGCCAATAGTCCCTGAATGGAAACCTGACTCCAACTGACTTGGTTTTTCCTCCACTACAGCACTCCTCATATGCTCATTCATTCAGTCCCAACAAGTGATCCTGCTATGCCCCAGGCACTGTGCTAGATGCTGGAAATACAGCAGTGAACAAGACAGACAACATCCCTACCCCTACTGAGCTCACATCTAGCAGGGAATATAGATTTTTTTACTTGCAACGTTTTATTGAGGTAAAATATACAAAATATAAAATTTACCATTTTAACCATTTTTAGGCATACAGTTCAGTTCCCCTAATGTTTAATTATATTCACATTGTTGTGCACCCATTACCACCATTCATTTCCAGAATTTTTTCATCTTTCCAAACTGAAACTCTGCAGCATTAAGTAATAACTCCCCGTTCCTTCTCCCACCAGGGCCTGGAAACCACCATTCTATTTTCTATCTCTGCTAATTTGACTACTCTAGGTACTTCATTTAAATAGAATCATACAATATTTGTCCTCTTGCATATGGCTTATTTCACTTATTTCACCTAGTCTTCAAGGTTTATCCATATTGTACCATGTGTCAGAATTTCCTTACTTTTTACGCCTGAATAATATTTCATTGTATGTATATATCACATTTTGTTTTTCCATTCATCCATCAACGGACATATGGGTTGTTTCTACCTTTTGGCTACTGCAAATAATGCCACTATGAACAGTGGTATAACAATATATGTTTCAGTTGCTTCTTTCAATTCTTTTGAGTATATACCCAGAAGTGGAATTGTTGGATTAGATGGTAAGTCCATTTTTGAGAAATGACTATATTGTTTTTCACAGAAGCTGCACAATTTTACATTCCCAACAGTATTGTACCAGAGTTCCAGTTTCTCTACATCCTCACCAACACTTATTTTCTGGTTTTGTTTTAATGAGAGTCATCCTAGCAGGTATGAAGTAGTAACTCATGATGGTTTTGATTTGCATTTCCATAATGCTTAGTGATTTTGAGCACTTTTTTCTTTTTTTTTTAAGATTTTTATTTATTTGAGAGAGACAGAGATAGCGAAAGACAGCGTGAGTGGGGAAGAGAGAGAGAAGCAGGCTCTCTACTGAGCAGGGAGCCCAATGTGGGGCTCGATCCCAGGACCTGGGACCATGACCTGAGCTGAAGGCAAACACTTAACCAACTGTGCCACCCAGGTGCCCCTACTGATCATTTTTTCATATGCTTATTGGCCACCTGTATATCTTCTTTGGAGAAACGTCTATTCAAGTTCTTTGTCCACTTTCAAATTGGGTTGTTTCTTTTGTTGTTATTGAGTTGTAGGAGTTCCTCATATATTCTGGATATTAATCCCTTATCAGATTTATGATTTGCAAATATTTTCTCCCATTCCGTGAGTTGTCTTTTCACTCTGTTCATAGTGCCCTTTGATGTGAACACAGAATTAAATAATTACAAGTGTTGGGGATACTGTTAAAGTAAGGATATGGGGATAAATAATAAGAAACCTCACCTAGACTGAGAAGTTGAAGATCTTCCTTCCTCATTCACTCACTCAATATTCACGGATCCCTAGATCAGTGGGGATACAACAGTGAACAAAATAGACAAATTCTAGGCACCTGTGTAGCTCAGTCAGTGGGAGTCCCCCATTGGTCTCCCTGCTCAGTGGGGAGTCTGCTTCTCCCTCTACCCCACCCCACTTCCCTGCCCATGTTCGTGCTCACTCTCTCTTTCTCTCACAAAAATAAAAATAAATAAAACCTTTTTAAAAAATAGACAAATTCTTGGGTCCCAAGAAGCTCCCATTCTAATGACATCCATGAGGCAACATCTTAGCTGAAAGATGAAAAATAAAGAGCAGTTTGTTGGAGGTAAGTAGGAGGAAGATAAGGGAGAAGAAATGAGAGAGTGGAAGGAGCTCTTCAGGAGCAAGAAACAGCCTCTCTGAGAGCCCAGAAAAGAATGAGAAGATGATATGTTTAGAGAACAGAACGAAGTCTACTAAGACTTGAACAGAGAGAGCAGCAAAAAGATAAATCTGAGAGTGAGCAGAACCCAGATTACAGAGAGCCATATACTGTGCTAGGACTATGGTTATTATCCTAAAGCAATTAAAAGCCATTAAGGGTTTTAACTAGAAGAGTGACATAAACAGACTTAATATTTATGAACCTGACTCCAGAGAAGAAAATGGACAGAAAGGAGGGCAGACCTAGACTGAGTGACCAAATAAGAGGATAATGCAATAGTGGAGCTTGGATCAGAAGAGGAAAAAGCTGTATTAATAAGAACACTAAAGAGAACTGACAAAAAACTAACTCTAACTAGCTTAATTAAAGGGAGAAACTTACCTGCTCATAAAACAGGAAGGTCCAAGGAGTAGCCTTAGGTGTAGCTGCATCCAGGGGTTCACATGAAGTCAACAGGTCTCCCCTTCATCGCGCAAATCTATGTTGGGAATATCTCACTTATGGAGGCCCAAAATCATTCTTATAATTTTAGAGTTTTCCACATTGTGAATCCTGCCTCCCAAAAGTAGAATGTAAAAAATTACATTTACCAGGGAGTCAGGGAAGGTGGCAGAGTGGGAATATCTTGAGCTCACCTCTTTCAAGGACACACCAGGATAACAGCTACATCTATACAACTAACTCTGAAAATAACCTGAAGACTGGAAAAACAGATCTTCCACAGTTCATCGTAGAAAGGAGGTCACATCAAAAAGGGCAGAAGGGGCAAAGACATGATTCTGAACTAAACCCCTGGCAGGAATAGCCACAAACAGGAGGGATACCACAAACATGGAGAAGCAAGAGGATAGACACCATACGAGGCACCCTGGTCTCTGGGGACCTATATTGGAAAGACAAGTCTCCATAATGTGTGGCTTCAAAAACCAGTAGTGTTTAACTTCAGGAACTTTTAAATTCAGTGGGCTTAATACCAGGAGAGCCAAAGGGCAATAGGAAACTGAGTTGCTGCCCTTAAAGGGCCAGAATAAAAAATAACTCAGCCCAAGACATAGCACAGAAGCAGCAGTTTGAAAAGTGCTTGGTATATAAGTAAAGAAGATTTAGTGACTGATCTTAGAACATGTGCTGGAGGGGCAGGGATTTGCAGGAGATTTCTCCAGGAGCAAAGTGCTGGTGGACATAATTTCTTTTCCCCCATCCCCAGCCCAGAGAGCCAACACTTGAAGTAGCCAACACTAACACTCTCCATCTACCCTGCTAGCACCAGGTGTCCAACCCTCATGTTCTTTTGAAGACCCACCCCATCCAACCCACCCACCTCTGCAAGATCCCTCCAAAGAAGCTCCCCACCACATCCTGCAAGCAGCCCCAGTAGGGACCAGCCCACTCCAAAGTGACTCCTGTCCTGGAGAAGGGGGAGATAACCCCACATACCATGCCCACAGTTCCAGCAGTCTGGCCTCTTAGCTGGCTATGCAGGGAGCAAGCCCTGTGGTTTAGTGTGCCTGCAACTGTGGTGGAGAGGCTAAATGCAGACACCTAGGCTGACTGCCAGACCAGCACACCAATGAGAGCTTCTGTTAGCCACTGCACAGAAAGCAAGCCCTGTTCTTCCATGTGCCTGCAGTAGTGAGAGGCTAACTACAGACATGTAGGCTGGCTGCTGGCCCCATCCACTAATGAGCCTATGGCAGCCATAGACAGGCATCTCAAAAATCTTTGGACCAAACCCTGCCCATGCACCCATAATAGGCAAAGTAGTCAATGTAGCCAGCTTAGCTGAAAGCAACTGCTGCTCAGCCACAACAGTAGGATGCATGCAGCCCAAACAGGGGGTGCCCCTGAAGCTCCCAATTCTGGAGACCAGGAGGGACTACACTACAAGGCACCACAGGACCTCTTCTACACAAGGCCACCACTTTCAAGACCAGGAGATACAGCTGATTTACCTAACACAGAGAAACAAACACAGAGGTAGATAAGATGAGGAAACACAGGAATATGTCCCAAATGAAACAACAGGACAAAACCACAGTAAAAGAGCTAAATGAAATGGAAATGGGCAATATGTCTCTTAAAGAAGGCAGAGTAATGGTCATAAAAGTACTCACTGGACTTCAGAAAACAGTGGATGAACTGAGTAGGAATTTCAGCAAAGGGAGAAAATATAAAAAAGAACCAGTCAGAGCGGTAGGAATTCAATAACTGAAATAAAAAACATACTATAGGGGATCATTAGCAGATTAGAGGATGCAGAAGAATGCATCGGCAATCTATACCCTGGAAGACAGAATAAGAGAAAGCAACCAAGCTGAGCAGCAAAAAGAAAAATAATAATAATAAAAATGAGAAGAGGTTAAGGGAACTCAGCAACATTGTCAAATGTGATAACATTTGCATTATATGGATTCCAGAATGAGAACAGAGAGAAAGGAGCAGAAATTTTATTTAAAGAAATAACAGCTGAAAATTTTCCTAATCTGGAGAAGGAAACAGGCATCCAAGTCCAGAGCCCCAAACAAGATCAACACCAAGACACATAATAATTAAAATGGAAAAATGCAGGGGTTCTTGGGTGGCTCAGTCAGTTAGGTGTCTGACTCTTGATTTCAACTCAGGTCATGATCTCAGGGTTGTGAGATCAAGCCCTAGGTCAGGCTCTATGCTTAGCAGGTAGTCTGCTGAAGATTCTCTCCCTTTCCCTTTGCCTCTCCCCCTGCTCACATGCACATGCTTTTCCCCTCTCTCTCTGCCTCAAATAAATAAATAAATCTTTTTTAAAAATGGAAAAATGTAGTGATAAAGAGAGAATTTTAAAAGCAGCAAAAGAAAACGGTTTCAAATGAAGGAAACCTCACAAGGATATCAGCTGATTTTTCAGTGGAAACTTTGCAGGCTGGAAGAGAGTAGCATGATATATTCAAAGTGCTGAAAGGAAAAACCTGCAACCAAGAATACTCTACCCAGAAAGGTTATCATTCAGAACAGAAGGAGAGAGAAAAAGTTTTCCAGACAGAGGTTAAAGGAGTTCATCATCACTAAACTAGTCCTATAAGAAATGTTAAAGGGAATTCCTTAAGTGGAAAGAAAATGTCATACTACAAGTAAGAAAATTATGAAAGGAAAAAATTTCACAAGCAAAAGCAAACATATGGTAAAGGTAGTAGATTTATCACTTATAAAACCAGTATGAAAGTAAAAATACAAAAGTGGTAAAATAAATGATTTCTACAAAAATTAGTCAAGAAATACACAAAACAAAAAGATGTAAAATGTGATATCATATACATAAACATGGAAGAAGTAAAAATTTAATACTGTTAGAATGTGTTCAAACTTAAGCAACCATCAACTTAATAAAGGCTGTTATACACATAAGATGTTACATATGAACCCAATGGTAACCACAAATCAAAAACCTATAATCAAAATCAAGATACATCAAAAACCACAGAGAAATTTAACAAGTACAACACTAAGAAAAGCCATCAAACCACAAGGGTAGAGAGCAAGAGAAGAAACTAAAAAACAACTAGAAAACAATTAATAAAACATCAATAAAAACATACCTATCAATAATTACTTTAAATATAAAGGATTAAATGTTCCAATCAAAAGAAAAAGGATGACTGAATGGATAAAAATACAAGACCCATCTATATGCTGCCTACAAGAGACTTACCTCAGACTTAAAGATACAGACAGGCTGAAAAAAAAGGGATGGAAAAACATACCATGCAAATGGGAGTGAGAAAAAAAGCTGGGGTAAAAATACTCATATCAGACAAAATTTTCTTTAAAACAAAGACTGTAGCAAGAGACAAAAAAGGGCACTATATAATGATAAAGGGATCAATCCAAGAAGTGGATATAACTGTCAATATCTGTGCACCCAAAAGAGGAGCACCTAAATACAAAAAGCACCTAACTGACACAAAGGGGGAAACTGACAGTAATATGTTAATAGTAAGGGACTTTAACACCTCATTTACATCAATGGAGACATCATTCAGTCAGAAAATCAATAAAGAAACAGTGGGTTTGAAGAATACATTAGACCAGATGGACTTAACATATATACCAAACATTCCATACAAAAACAGCAGAATACATATCCTTCTCAAGTACAAATAAAACATTCTCCAGGATGGATCAATGTTAGGTGACAAAACAAATCTCAATAAATTTAAAAAGACATAAATCATATCAAGCATATTTTCTAACCACAACAGTATGAAACAAGATATCAAATACAAGAAAAAAATCTGGAAAGAATATGAATACATAGAGGCTAAACAAGATGCTACTAAACAAAACGGATCAATCAATAAATCAAAGAGGAACTAAAAAATACATGGAGACAAATGAAAATGAAAACATAATGGATGGGTATTAAGGAGGGCACATGTTGTGATGAGCACTGGGTGTTATACACAACTAATGAATCATTGAACACTACATCAAAAACTCATGATGTGCCATATGTTGGCTAGCTGAACAGAAGAAGAAGAAGAAGAAAAAATGGTCCAAAACCTCGGGACGCAGCAAAAGGAGTTCTAAGGGGAAATTTATAGTGCTATAGGCCTACCTCACCAAACAAGAAAAATCTCAAATAAACTACCTAACTTTACACCTAAAGGAACTTGAAAAAGAAGAACAAACAAAGCCCAAAGCTAGTGGAAGGAAGGAAACAATAAAATTAGGGCAGAAATAAATGAAATAGAGACTAAAAGAACAAAAGAACAGATCAATGAAACCAGAAGCTGGTTCTTTGAAAAGATAAACAAAATTGATACATGTATAGCCAGACTCATTAACAAGAAATGAGAGAGAACTCAAATATAATCATACATGAAGCAGGGGGAGTAACAAATGATACCACAGAAATAAAAACTATAAGAGAACATTATGAAAAATTATATTCCAACAAATTGGACAACCTAGAAGAAATGGATAAATTCCTAGGGACATAAAAACTCCCAAAAGAGAATAAGAAAGAAGTAGAAAATTTGAACACAGATTACTAGTAATGAAATTAAATCTGCAATCAAAAAATTCCCGACAAACAAAAGTCCAAGACCAGATGGCTGAATTCTACCAAACATTTAAAAGAGTTAATGCCTGTTCTTATCAGACTGTTCCAAAAAATAGAAAAGGAAGCAAAAACTTCCAAACTCAAAATATGAGGCCAGCATTACCCTGATAGCAAAACCAGACAGACATTAATAAAAAAGCATGAACATAGATGCAAATATCTTCAACAAAAATATTAGCTAAATATTAGCAAACCAAATTCAACAATACATTAAAAAATCATTCACCATAATCAGGGATGCAAGAGTGGTTCAATATTCACAAATCAATCAATGTGATATATCACATTTATAAGAGAAAGGATTAAAACTATATGATCATCTCATAGACAGAAAAATTTGACAAAATACAGCATTTGTTCATGGTAAAACTCTTAACAGTGTGGGTTTAGAGAGAACATATCTCAACATAATAAAAGCCATATATAACAAACCCAGGGTTAATAGCATACTCAATGGTGAAAAACTTAAAGATTTTCCTCTAAGATAAGGAAAACAACAATGATGTCTACTCTCACCACATTTATTCAACATAGTACTGGAAGTCTTAACTATAGCAATCAGACGAGAAAAGAAATAAAAGACATCCTAATTGTTAAGGAAGAAGTAAAACTGTCACTATTTGCAGATGACATGATGCTATATATAGAAAACCTTAAACTCCACCAAATATATATATATATTAGAACTGATAAATGAATTCAGTAAAGTTGCAGGATACAAAATTAATATACAGAAATCTGTTGCATTTCTATACACTGATAAAGAAGTAGCAGAAAGACAACTTAAGAAAACAATCCCATTTACAATGCACCATAGAGAATAAAATACCTAGGAATACATGTAACCAAGGTGAAAGACCTATACTCTGAAAACTATAGGACGCTCTTGAAAAAAACTGAAGATGGGGGTGCCTGCGTGGCTCAGTCAGTTAAGCATCAACTCTAGGTTTCAGCTCAGGTCATGATCTCAGGGTCATGAGATTGAGCCCTGTGTCAGGCTCTGTGCTCAGTGTGGAGTCTGTTTGAGATTCTTTCCCCTCTGCCCTCTCCTTCTGCTCCTTCCCCTGCTCGTGCTCTCTCTCCCTCTCTCTAAAATAAACAAACAAATAAATAAATTAAATCTTAAAAAAGAAAGAAAGAAATTGAAAATGACACAAACAAGTGGAAAGATATGCCATGCTCATGGATTGGATGAATTAGTATTATTAAAATGTCCATGCTACCCAAAGAAATCTATATATTCAATGCAAAAAATACAAATAGTATTTTTCACAGAACTGGAACAAATAATGCTAAAATTTATATGGAAACACAAATGACCTGAAATAGCCAAAATACCCTTGAGAGAGAACAAAACTGAAGGTACAACAATCCTAGATATCAAGCTATACTACAAATCCACAGGAACCAAAATAGTATGGTACTGGCACAAAAAAGAGACACATAGATCAATGGAACAGGATTGAAAGCCCAGAAATAAACCCACACCTATATGATGAATTGATCTATGACAAAGGCAGCAAGACAATGCAGAAGACAAGGACAAAGACAAAGACAATGCGGAAAAGACAGTCTTTCCAATAAATGGTGTTTGGAAAGCTGGATAGCTTCACACAAAAGAATAAAACTGGATCACTTTTTTATACTATATACAAAAATCAACTTAAAATGGATTAAAGACCTAAAGGTAACCCTGAAACCAGGGGAGGAGTTAAGTTGGAGGAGTAGTAGGGGGACCCTGGGCTTACCTCATCCCTCAAACACAGATGGATTAACATCACATCATTTTGAACAACTAGGAAATCGATCTGAGGATTAAGAAAATAATCTGCACAATTGGATGGAGAGAATGAGGCTGATGTGAGGTTTGGAGATGTGAATTGAGGGAGAGAAAAGCTGTGGTGAGGCAGAGGGAAGGAAACCCTTTTAGTAGACAGAAGTCAGGGAGGGAGAGAACAGCAGAGAGAGCAGCATGAAGGGTTCACACAAGATGCCATGGTGTGGGGATCCCCTGGGTCACACTGGGAGAGAACACCTCCCTTCCTGGAGTACATTTGGAAGACGGTATATTGCCTCTCCAAGGACATAAGGCCTGCAGGGTGCCACTGACCAGTTCAACAGCAAGGAACAGAGGCACATGCAGGGAGCAGATAACTTGGTTGCAGCTTTCCACTGGGCTTCACCATGGACTCCAGGTACCTGCGCAGCTGTGCAACTTCTTTTCTGGGACAGAATGGTGCTGGGTGCAACACTGGGAGGCTCTCCTCCAGGGGAAGGGAGTGGCTCTGCTCCTTGCCAGGTCCTTCAAGATTTGGAGTTTTGAATCCCAGCCAGAGATAAAACACAGAACTATGGTGCTCAGTGTGCTGACAGCCTGGGCACAGAAAATTTGAGGGCAGGGATCTGACAAAAGCCTGGGACACAGGAGGGGTGATTGTTCACTTTTCTGTGAGGGCCTCCTGAATAGCAGAGACCACAAGTTCCACTCCCTGGGGACAAGAGGGTGGTGTGATGCCATCTTCCACTGCATGCCCACCCCTTCCACCCATCAGCACAGTCAGACTTCAGAGAGAAACACAACACCTGCAGTGGGTGCTGGAGTTGCTTACACCAAACTCCACCCCCTTCAATTGGTTGAGGCATCTTTACTAGGGCATATCTGTAAGCCAGAACAGCAGGCCTCTCCCTCAGCGCACCAACACAGGCCCCTGGCATGTACCAAGTCTACTGATCAAAAAGCACTCCAAAGCATCAGCTTCAGTTATGGAAATAGGACCAGGCTTTCTTTTTTATTAGTATTATTATTATTTTAATTTGTAATTTAATTTAATTTTTATTTTTCTTTGGAATCAGGCTTATAGTTTTTGTCTGTTGCTTGGTTGGTTTGTTGGCTTTTCATTTTTTGGATCAGGCTCTTTTTTTATTTTCTTTTCTCCTTCTTTCTTTTTCATTGGAATCAGGGCTTATAGTTTTTTGTTTGTCTGGTTTTTTTGGTTCCTTTTCCTTTTCTCTTTTCTTTGATCAGGCTTTTTTTTTTTTAAGATTTATTTATTTGACAGAGAGACATAGCAAGAGAGGGAACACAAGCAAGGGGAGTATGAGAGGGAGAAGCAGGCTTCCCACTGAGCAGGGAGCCCGATGCAGGGCTCGATCCCAGGACCCTGGGATCATGACCTGAGCTGAAGGCAGATGCTTAATGGCTGAGCCACCCAGGCACCCCAGGCTTTTTTTTTTTTTTTTTAAATCAGGCTTATCTTAACAAACAAATCAAAGCACACCTAAAGGTCCAAACACTCCCCACTGCATGCAAGCAAGGAGGAACTCTGCAGAGGACTGACCTGACCTGTGGGAAAGAGAAGCCAAGGCATAACAGCAGAGTGTACACAGCATACACCAGAAAAACTTCCAGAAGTGCTAGGTCCTGGACACTGTATGACCCCTAATTAATAATTACTCTCAGGAGCAGGAAATATAACAAACTTTCATAACACACAAAAGTCGGGGCACCTGGGTGGCTCAGTCATTAAGCATCTGTCTTTGGCCTAGAGTGTGATCCTGGGATCAGGGAGCCTGCTTCTTCCTCTCCCACTCCCCCTGCTTGTGTTCCCTCTCTCGCTAGCTGTGTGTCTCTCTCTCTGTCAAATAAATAAATAAAATCTTTTAAAAAAACCCCCCCACACACAAAAGTCAGAAACCTAGACATAACGAAAAAATGCAGGAATTCTCTCCAAAAGAAAAATCAAGAAGAAATCACAGTCAGGGATTTGCTCAACAAAGATATATGCAATGTATCTGAACAAGAATTTAGAACAACAGTCATCAGAATACTAGTTGGGCTTGAAAGAAGGATAGAAGACACCAGAGAAACCCTGGCTCAGAGATAAAAGACCTAAAAACTAGTCAGGCCAAAATAAAATATGCCAAAACTGAGATGTAAAACCAACTGGATGTAATCACAGCAAGGATGGAAGAATCAGAGAATTGAACAGGTGATATAGAAGATAAAATTATGGAACATAATGAAGCTGAAAAGAAGGGGGAAAGAAAACTATTAGATCATGAATACAGACTTAGGGAACTTAGCAATTCCACAAAGCGCAATAATATCCATACCATAGGAGTCCCAGAGGAAGAAGAGCAGGAAGGTTTATTTGAACAAATTATAGCTGAGAACTCCCCTAATCTGGTAAGGAAACAGGCATTCAGGTCCAAGAGGCACAGAGCACACTCATCAAAAATCAACAAAAACAAGACATATCATGGTGAAACTTACAAAATACAAAGATAAATAGAGAATTCTGAAAGCGGCTAGGTTCAAAAGGTCCTTAACATACGAGAGTAGACACATAAGGTTAGCAGCAGACCTGTCCACAGAAACAGGGCAGGCCAGCAGAAAGTGGCGTGATAGATTCAACATGCTGAATGAGAAAAATATGCAGCCAAGAAAACTATATTCAGGAAGGCTGCCATTCAGAGTAGAAAGAGAGTTAAAGAGTTTACAAGACAAGCAAAAACTAAAGAAGTTCATGAACACTAAACCAGCTCTGCAGGAAATATTAAAGGTGACCCTTTGAGAGGGAAGGAGAGACCAAAAGCAACAAAGACTAGAAAGGAACAGAGATAATCTACAGGACAGGTAATACAATGGCACTAAATTCATATCTATTGATAATCACTCTGAAAGAAAATGGACTAAATGCTCCAATCAAAAGACATAGGGTATCAGAATGGATAAAAAAGGGATGCCTGGGTGGCTCAGTCGGTTAAGTGGCTGCCTTCACATCAGGTCATGATCCCAAGGTCCTGGGATTGAGTCCTGCATCAGGCTCTCTGCTCAGCAGGGAGCCTGCTTCTTCTTCTCCCTCTGCCTGCTCCACCTGCTTGTGCTCATTCTCTCTCTGTCAAATAAATTAACAAAGCCTCAAAAAAAAAAAAAAAAGAATGGATAAAAAAAACCAAGACCCATCCATATGTTGTTTATAAGAGACTCATTTTCGACCCAAAGCCACCTCCAGATTTAAGTGAGGGGGTGAAGAACCATCTATCATGCTAATGGACATCAAAAGAAAGCTGGGGTACAAATCCTTATATCAGATTAACTGTATTTTAAGCCAACGACTGTAATAAGAGATGAAGAAGCACACTATATCATAATATAGGGATCTGTCCAACAAGAAGATCTAACAATTGTAAATAATTATGCCCCTAGCTTGAGGGCAGCCAAATATATAAATCAATTAATAACAAACTTAAAGAAACTCATGGATAATAATACAGTAATAATAGGGGACTTTAACACCCCACTCACAGCAATGGACAGATCACCTAGGCAAAAGTTCAACAAAGAAACAATGGCTTTGAATGACACACTGGACCAGATGGATTTAACAGATATACTGAGAACATTTCATGCTAAAGCAATAGAATACACATTCTTTTTGAGTGCACATGGGACAGTCTCCAGAACAGATCACATACTGGGTCACAAACCAGGCCCCAAAAAGTACAAAAAGACTGAGATCTTACCATGCATATTTTCCGACCACAATGCTATGAAACTTGCAGTCAACCACAAGAAAAAATTTGGAAAGACCACAAATACATGAAGCTTAAAGAGCATCCTACTGAATAATGAATGGGTTAACCAGGAAATTAAAGAAGAAATTAAAAAAATACATGGAAACAAATGAAAATGAAAACATAACAATTCAAAAACTTTCAGATGCAGCAAAGACAGTCATAATAAGAGAGAAGTATACAGCAATACAGGCCTACCTCAAGAAGCAAGAAAAGTATCAAATACACAACCTAACCTTACACCTGAAGGAGGTAGATAAAGAACAGCAAATACAGCCTAACACTAGCAGAAGAAGGGAAATAATTAAGATCAGAGTAGACATCGATATAGAAATCAAAAAAACAGTAGAAGAGATCGACGAAACTAGGATCGGTTCTTTGAAAGAATTAACAAAATTGATAAATCCCTAGCCAGACTTATCAAAAAGAAAAGAGAAAGGATGCAAATAAAGGAAATCAAACAATTATAAGAGAATATTATGAGCAATTATATGCCAATAAATTGGGCAGTCTGGAAGAAATGGATACATTCCTAAAAACATATAAACTACCAAAACTAAAACAGGAAGAATTAGAAAATCTGAACAGACCCATAACCAGCAAAGAAATTGAATCAGTAATCAACATCTCCCAACAAACAAGAGTCCAGGGCCGGAGGGCTTCCAAGGGGAATTCTACCAAACATTTAAACAAAAATTAATATCTACTCTTCTAGAGCTGTTCCAAAAATTAGAAATGGAAGGAAAACTTCTAAACTCATTCTACGTGGCCAGCATTACCTTGATTCCAAAACCAGACAAAGACCCCTCTACAAAGAAGAATTATAGACAAATATCCCTGACAAACATGGATGTAAAATTCTCAACAAGATACTAGCTGATTGAATCCAAAATTATATTAAAGGATTATTCACCATGATCAAGTGGGATTTATTCCTGGGCAGCAGGGGTGATTCAATAGCCACAAATCAATCAACATGATATACCACATTAATTAAAAAAAAAGGGTATGAACCATATGATCCTCTCAATAGATGCAGAAAAAGCATTCAAGAAAGTACAGCATCCTTTCTTGATGAAAATCCTCAAGAAAGCAGGGATAAAAGGAACATACCTCGACATCATAAAGGCCATACACAAAAGACCCACTGTTAATATCATCCTCAATGGGGGAGAAACTGAGAGCTTTTCCTCTAAGGTCAGGAACATGACAGAGATATCCACTCTGACCACTGTTGTTCAACATAGTACTGGAAGTCCTAGCCTCAGCAAGCAGACAACCCAAAGAAATAAAAAGCATCCAAATTGGCAAGGAGGAAGTCAAACTTTCACTCACAGACAATATGATACTCTATGTAGAAAACCCAAAAGACTCCACCAAAAAAATTGCTAGAAATGATACATAATTAAACAAAGTCATAGGATATAAAATCAGTGTACAGAAATATGTTGCATTTCTATACACCAATAACGAAGCAGCCAAAAGAGAAACCAAGGAACTGATCCCATTTACAAATGTACCAAAACTATAAGATACCTAGGAATAAACCTAACCAAAGAGGTAAAAGATCTGTATGCTGGAAACTATAGAACACTTATTAAAGAAATTGAAGAAGACGTAAAGAAATGGAAAAACATCGCATGCTCATGGATTGGAAAAACAAACATTGTTAAAATGTCCATACTACCCAAAGCAATCTACACATTCAATGCAATCCTGATCAAAGTAACACCAGCATTTTTCACAGAACTAGAACAAACAGTCCTAAGATTTGTATGGAACCACAAAAGACCCTGAATAGACAAAGTAATGTTGAAAAAGCAAAGCAAAGCAGGAGGCATCACAATTCCAGACTTCAAGGTGTATTACAAAGCTGTAGTCTTCAGGACAATATGATACTGGCACAAAAACAGACACATAGATCAATGGAACAGAATAGAGAACCCAGAAATGGACCCTCAACTTTATGATCAACTAATCTTTGACAAAGCAGGAAAGAACATCCAATGGAACAAAGACAGTCTCTTCAACAATGGTGCTGGGGAAACTGGACAGCAACACGTACAAGAATGAAACTGGACCATTTTCTTACACCATACACAAAAATACATTCAAAATGGGTGAAAGACCTAAATGTGAGACAGGGAACCATCAAATTCCTAGAGAAGAAAATAGGCAGCAACCTCTTTGACTTTAACTGCAGCAACTTCTTAGTACACATGTCTCCAAAGGCAAGGGAAAGAAAAGCAAAAATGAACTACTGGGATTTCAACAGGATAAAAAGCTTTTGCACAGCAAAGGAAACAATCAACAAAACTTAAAAGTCAACCTATGGAATGGGAGAAGATATTTGCAAATGACATATTGGATAAAGGACTAGTATCCAGAATCTATAAAGAACTCATCAAAATCAACACCCAAAATATAAATAATCCACTTAAGAAATGAGCAGAAGACATGAACAGACATTTCTCCAAAGAAGACATACAAAAGGCTAACAGACAGTTGAAATAATGCTCAGCATCCCTCATCATTGGAGAAATTCAAATCAAAACCACAATGAGATACCACCTCAAACCTGTCAGAAGAGTTAAAATTAACAACTCAGGAAACAACTGATGTTAGTGAGTATGTGGAGAAAGGGAAACCTTTTGCAGTTGTTGATGGGGAATGCAAACTGGTACAGCCACTCTGTAAAACAGTATGGAGGTTCCTTAAAAAGTTAAAAACAGAAATACTCCACAACCCAGCGACTGCATTACTAGGTATTTATCCAAAGGATAAAAAAATGTTGATTCGAAAGGGTATATGCATCCCAATGTTTATAGCAACACTATCAACAATAGCCAAATTATGGAAAGAGCCCAAATGTCAACCGATGAATGGATAAAGAAAATGTGTAATATACACAATGGAATATTACTCACCCATCAAAAATAATGAAATCTTGCCATTTGCAACAACATGGATGGAACTAGAATGTATTACACTAAGTGAAATAAGTCAGTCAGAGAAAGACAAATATCATATGATTTCACTCAGATGTGGAATTTAAGAAACAAAACAGATGAATATAGTGGAAGGGAAGGAAAAATAAAATAAGATAAAAACAGAGAGGGAAGCAAACCATAAGAGACTCTTGACTATAGAGAAATGAGGGTTGCTGGAGGGGAGGAGGGTAGGCAGATGCACTAAATGGGTGATGGGCATTAACAAGGGCATTTCTTGGGATGAGCACCGGGTGTTATAAGTAAGTGATGAATCCCTAAAATCTACTTTTGAAACCAACACTACCAATATTATACTACCTGTTAACTAATTTGAATTTAAATTAAAAAAAAAGACATGAAATTACAAAATTCCTAAACAAAACCACAGGCAGTAATCTCTTGGACATCATCCCTAGCAACATATTTATGGACATGTCTCCTCAGTCAAGGGAAACAAAAGCAAAACTTAAGTACTGGAACTATACCACACTAAAAGCCTTTTACACATCAAAGGAAATCATCAACAATACAAAAAGCCAGCCTATGGAATGGTAGAAGACATTTGCAAATGATATATTGAATAGTTAATATCCAAACATAAAAATAACTCATACAACTCAATCCAAAACAACAATCTGATTAAAAAATAAATAGAGGACCTGAATAGACAGTCTTCCAAAGAAGACCTACAGATGGCCAACAGGCACATGAAAAGATGCTCTACATCACTAATCATTAGAGAAATGCAAATCAAAACCACAAGAAACCACNTTCCTCTCCCACTCCCCCTGCTTGTGTTCCCTCTCTCACTGGCTGTCTCTATCTCTGTAGAATAAATAAATCTTTAAAAAATAAATAAATAAATAAATAAATAAATAAATAAATAGAGGACCTGAATAGACAGTCTTCCAAAGAAGACCTACAGATGGCCAACAGGCACATGAAAAGATGCTCTACATCACTAATCATTAGAGAAATGCAAATCAAAACCACAAGAAACCACCTCAGACCAGTCAGAATGGCTAGTAACAAAAAGACAAGAAAGAAGTGTTGGTAAGAACATAGAGAAAAGGGAGCCCTTATGCATTGTTGGTAGGAATGTGAATTGGTGCAGCCACTGTGGAAAAGTTTGGAGATTTCTCAAAAAATTAAAAATAAAACCACCATATGATCCAGTAATTCCACTATTGGGTAATTACCCAAAGAAAACAAAAACACTAATTTGAAAAGGCATATGGACCCCTATATGTATTGTAGCTTATTTAAAATAGCCAAGATATGGCAACAACCAGTGTCCATCAATAGATTAATGGATTAAAAGAAAAGAAAAAAAATATATATATATATATATAATGAAACATTACTCAGTCATTAAAAAGACTGAGATCTTGCCATTTGTGACTACATGGATGGACCTAAAGGGTATTATGCTAAGTTAAATAAGTCAGAGAAAGATAAATACCATATGATTTCACTTAGATGTAGAATCTAAAAATCAAAACAAATGAGCAACACCACTGTTAAATACAGAGAACTAGTGGCTGCCAGAGGTGAGGTGCGTGGGGCAACAGGGGAAATAGATAAAGAGCATTAAGAGGTACAAACTTCCAGTTATAAAATAAATGTATGTAGATGAAAAGTACAGCACAGGGAACATAGTCAATAATAGCATAGTAACACTGTATAGTGACTATGCTTATCATGGTGAGCACGGCAGAGATAAAGACAACCAGCAGCTGTTAATTAGCATTTTCCAGCTTTATAACCCAAAAAGCAAGTTCTCTTCCACTTCAGTACCAAATAAAAATGCCAGGGGAATAATAATAGCTTCCATTAATATAGCACTTAGTATATTACCTCATCCAACATCTCTAGGAAGCAGGTACTATGATTCCTCACCCTACAGTTTTCAAAGAGGAAAATGATGCTGTAAATTTCCCAAGGTCATACAGCTAGGAAGTGAGAGAATCTGAATTCAAACCCAAGCAATTTGACTCCAGAGTCTATATTCCCAATGCTGAGGCATTCCAACATAGAATTGAGTAAAGAACAAAAACCAGCAAAAGTCCAAAAAGATCAAGCAATGGGATAGAAGCAAACCAGAGAAAATCTGAAGGAAAATGTGATGGCTTAATGAAGAGTTTCAAGCAGGAAGAAGATATTTATCCACTCGATTAGGAATCAGCAGTTACACTTCGAAACATGTCATATATTCAACTATCTCCAAGTTTGAATGATCAGGAAATATCTGAAAATTTTCAAAATGAAAAGCTGCATCTATGGAAGAGTCAAAGTGAATTCTGAATAGGCTTCATTACCTACTTACATCACCACTTCAGAATTATTCAGTACCAAGTTTCATTTGTGAAACAAACAATAAACATTAAATATGAATAGGAGGAGGAGGAAGAAAGAGAGGTCAACTGTGTCAGATGCTAGTGAGAGGATGAATGAGATTAGGACAGAAACTGACCATTAGCTTAGACGCTATTGATCACTGGTAGATTAGATGCTGTTTATAAGACCTATTTCAGCAGAATGGTGAGAACAAAAAGCACACTTGGAAAGGGGTTACAAAGGAAAAATGTAAAGTGAGAAAGTAGAGACAAAGTATAAACAAATAGTTTGAGGATTATGTGAAGAGAGGGAGAGCAATGGAACATGAAAGGGGGCTGTGGGGCCAAGGGAGGTTTATTTTTAAAGATGACTCATAATAATACATTTTTGTATTGTGTGGATAATAATTAAATGATGAATGAGAAAAACAGTAGACAGAGGATAACTCCAGTATTGGGGTCCTTGAATAAACAAGCAGGATGTGATCTAAGACACCAATGGAAGGGCTTAATGTTAGGAGCAGAAACACTACTCCCAGTGAAACAGAAAGGAAAAGTAAAATATGTGGAGAGTACAGATGGAGGTAGGTTGGTAGGTTTAGTAATGGCAAAATGGGGGAATTTTTAGTTAATGGCATTTAATCGGTTAAGATTATTAATTAAGTATAAATGAGATAAAAGTGTGGAGGTTTGAAAAGAAAGGTTGTCCTAGAGTATGGTAGAGTGAATGTGCCAGGGAAGTAGAATAGCATTGTCTGGCAGCATTGGATACTATTTGGGATTTAGGGTGGAAACCTTTAGGCAAGCCCTGTCAGCAAGGTTGGATGAACTTTTTCTCTACGAACGTCAGTTGCTCAAATGCAGTCACATTTCAAACAAACTCCAATGATATTTGAGACTTCAGACAATGACTACTGCTCCCTATCGCCTTTTGCTCCCATTTGCATCAAAACAAAATAAAATAGGAAGACAAAGACACACGACAGACAGATGGATAGACAGAAAGAAAGAATAGGATAGACTGACGGATAGATAGATGGACGATAGATAAATAAATAAATTAGGGAAGAGAAGGAAGGACAAAAGAAGGGAGAAAAGAGAAAGGAGAGAAAAAGAAAGGAGGGGAGGGGAGGGAAGGATAGGGAAGGAGAAGAGGGAGATAAGATTTCGAAAAACCTTTGATGGCTAATAAAAATGTCTAGATATCCTTGAACTAATCCTATGTAAAAAGAATAATCTTGTTTAGAAACCAAATTAGCAAAATTAAAGCTAATTTCCTCATTCCCCGACTTCTACATTCAAAAAACTACCACAGCTTCCTGACAAAGGTGAATTTGAAGTAGGAAAAGCCATAAGGAAAGATTAGAAGGCCACTCTGGAAATGTCTTCCTAACCTCTGAATCAGAACTGATCTTAAAATCCCTGGGGTAACAGAATCGGTTCAGAGGCAAAGCCAGAGAGCTGTTGTCTGAAGTCCTGCTAACCTGAACCCTGCACTTCCCAGGAAAATAAGATTCTTAAGTCAAGATTAATCTCAGTATAATGATGAAGAACTGGCATCATCTCTCAAGAAGGATCAGCCAGTGGATTGTGGCAGCTCAGGAAGGGGGTCAGGAGCAGTTTCAAGAGCCACTGCTTGAGTAGTCCTCACTTAAAATCCCCATAGTGAGTTTATTCCCTCAGGGGCTGTAAGACTTCTATTCTCCTTTTAAATAAACACTGTGGTTTTATTCTTGGCTACAGAAGCTGCACGACATTCCAGAAACTCAGATGAGAAGACAGACATATCCTGGACCATAAATTCTTAAACTCCGATGTACATATGAATTCTCCTATGAGGAGGATCATCGTAACGGTAAACTCCCAGCACCCAACACTCAGAGCCCTGCACACATGACCAAAATTGTTACTACATGTTTTTTTAACACACCCTGTGTGTCTCACCTTTCTGTCTTTGCTCATGTGCTTTCTTTTGCCTGCAGAGCTTTCCATCCTCCAACAGTAGCTACTGAAAGCTGACCAGCCTTCCAAGCCCAGCTTAAATCTTTTGGAAAGTCTTCCCTGATCTTCTGAGTTGGATTTTGTTGTTCTTCTTCTAGTACTTCCTCAAGAGTTTTTATTTTTATGACTCTTATTCTATTGTAATTAAGGGCTTATATACCTGCCTTCTCTACTATTTAATAAGCTCTTTGAAGATAGAGATCATGCCTTATTAATTTTTATACCCTCAAAGGACCCAACAAAATTCTTTGCACCTAAAAAAGTCCAACTGTAAATATCTATTCAATTCACATGTGTGTATCTTTAAGAAATCACACACTGGAATTTAGTGTTTTTGAAACTGATCATTATGATCATGAAATTATCTATGTGGACAAAATGTAGCTTTCAAGTCTTCTTGGTGATATACCTCTTAGGAACTGACATAAAGGTCTTAAAGACAGATATTTATCATAGCCATGAAGTGTCTTCTCTACCCCACTTTGGCCTCTCCCTCAAATCACAGTGAGCTTATGGATGAAATGATCAACTTAGAGAAAAATAATTGTTGTAATCTTCTCTCCTCATTAAAAAGACAAGAAAGTATTTCTCCCTCTGAAGAGCCTAGTATATGAGAGATGAACACTGTTTCAATTCAGAAACAGGAATGGCAGGGATAATTTGTCAAGGCTTCAGAATGCTTTGTAAAACCCACATGGACTTTCAGTCCTTGCAGGTAGCAAGTTCCAGAGGCTACACGGTACAGCAAAAGGGCTTTGGACTTATCCCAGCTCAGCTACTGATAGCCCATTGAGACCTTATCAATGTCACTCCTTGCTTTGGTCTCAATTTCCCTAGCTCTAAAATAAGTAAGTCAACATACTGGGTAATCTCTAAGGTTCCTTCTATCTCTGATCATCTCTGACTCTGAGATCTTAAGATGTCTCTGCTCTGCAGCCACCTGAAGCAATACAGCAAAGGTGCAAACAATCCGAGTACCACAGTCAGACCCCAGCAGAGGTTAAATCCTGCCTTGGCCCCTCTGTTGTGTAACATCAAGGAAGATAGATAACCTCTCTGTGTTCAGTTTCATCATCTGCAGAAAAGTTATAATAATATTAGTAACTACTACAAAGGGTTATTGTAAGGACTAAAAGAGATGAGTGAATTGCTTAGCACAATGCCTGGCACATAGCAAGCACTTGATGAATTCCATGACTATTAACTTAAATGGGATCTATCCCCCCCAAGCAGTTAAGCACTCATTTATTCCTTTATGCTTCTACACATAAGTTTACAACCACATATATGTTAATGAAAGAAGACAATACTTAATGGATGCATTATACACTGTGTGGTTTCAAGCAGTTTAGCACTCTGCTAATCCAGTATGTTTCTACATATAAGATTACCAACACTTATATCTTATTAAAAGATGTTACTTGAAGGGAACCATTATGCATGTTGTGATTTTAGGCAGTTAACTGAAAGGTTATTACCATATGCTTCCACACATAAGTTTACAAACCTATATATCTTAATGAAAGATGCTACTTGAAGGATGGTTCAGACACAGTGAACTTTCAAGCAGTTAAGCACTAGGCTAATCAAATGGGATCTATTTTCAAAAACAGTAAATGTAACCTGAGACTACTAAGGGAACCACCTTTTATGGGTATGTGTCCAGGTATCCCTGAGGCAGCCAGGAAATGGCCCTGCACTTATGAAGGCGGAGGTTACAAACTGACAGACAGCCATATATGCTCCATGAGTAATTTTCTTTGTATGAATAATGTTGTTGTTATTTAATTGAATTATTTACCAACATTTAAAAATCAGAGTTTCACATTTCTGGCTTATTTTGAAAAACTAGAGTACCTGGCAATAGTGAACCTACATTTTTGCATAGCATCAGTAACTAAAGCTTCCCCCTTAAAGGTCCCATCACTCTCTATTGTCCTCCCCCCAGCCTGTTCCACTCATTTACACTATGTGCCTCACAATTCTAGATATTTTAGTTTTGTTCCCTGTCTTGGGGATGAAGACAGCTGTTATTCTCCATTAAAGAAAGCCCACACTTTCCCCACCACATGCAGAGAATCTAAGAAAAAAACCAACATACAGAGGGATGTGGAGCTGAATGAAACATGCAGTCAAAGGGAGCCCTAATTACATCATTTGCTCCCTGGATCCTGCTCTCCCCGAAACCCATACATCCTTAGCTTTCCCAGTTAAATGAGTCATTAAATTCCCTTTTTAAACTGAGATACTTTATTTGGGTTTTTGTCCCTTGCAACCATGAGACATCACCAATTCCATGACTAAGGTAGCCAACTCATCCTTGTTATATCATGGAGAGTCCCACATCCCTGAAAACCTCCCACTCACAGGCAAACTGGGAATGTTGATCAGCCTATTCATGGAAGAGTTATGATTCCAACTCAGTGGCTATCATCAAAGCCTATGTGTCCTATCTCTTCACATCTCTCACTTTTATTTCCAAAATTTATTATTATATTATCAAAATATAGGCCAGGGGCACCTGGGTGGCAAAGTCGTTAAGTGTCTGCCTTTGGCTCAGGGCGTGATCCCAGCATTCTGGGATCGAGCCCCACGTCAGGCTCCTCCACTGGGAGCCTGCTTCTTCCTCTCCCACTCCCCCTGCTTGTGTTCCCTCTCTTGCTGGCTGTCTCTGTCAAATAAATAAATAAAATCTTTAAAATATATATATAGGCCAGAACTTAGTCTCCAATACCATCTTCCTATAAAATGAACCAAGGCCCTTTGGAGAAATGGCTGATTCTAGGGCTGAAGCAGAGAATATACAAGATACCCTAGAGCATCTTGTAGTACTAGAAAGTAAGGAAGTGCTAAAAAAACAAAATGATGGGGGCATATCAAAGAGACACAGGAACCAGGCAAAAGAGCTCCCAATGGCCAAAGCTGGAGCAATTTGAGCAATAAATAACAAAATAATGTATTATAATCCAAAATATAAAATAAATATCCATGGATTCATACTGATGTAAATAAATGGTTAAAATAAATAAATAGGGAGAAGAGACAAATCTCCCTCCAAATAATTTATATTGATACTCTCCCCTTCAAGAGGTAGAATTTAACTTCCCACCCTTCCTTCCCCCTTTAGAATAGGCTGGGCACAGTGACTGGCTTCCAAGAGAAGAATATAGAAAAGGAGGAAAAAGTAACTTAACGGTGGAGAAACCTGACTACCTTGGCTAGGTGATGAAGACTAACATCCACATGATGAGTCACCCTTATATGATGTAATGAGAATGGCACTACATATTGTAGACTTCCTAAAAACCCATGCGCTCTGTCTAATCATGAGAAAAACACTGAAGCAATCCAAAGTTGAGAGACATTGTGAAAAAAACCCAAAAACCTGGCTAGTATTTCTAAAACTGTAAGGTCATTAAGGCAAGGAAAGTTTGAGAAACTGTCACAGACCAAGGAGAGACTAGGGAGGTATTATGATTAAATGTAATGTAATATCCTGGGTGGGATCCCAGAATAACAACAACAAAGGAATTAGAGAAAAACTCATAAAATCTGAATAAAGCATTATGTTTAGTCAATAATAATGTACCAATGTTTATTTCTAACTTGTGACAAATGTACACAGTGATATAGATTGTTAGCAATAGGGGAAACTGGGTGAGGAGTATACAGGAATTTTTTGTACTTTCTTGCAACTTTTCTGGAAATCTAAAATTATTATAAAATTTTTAAATTATTTAAAAAATAGTAGATCAGTTCATATTCTAAAGAAAAGCCCCACTACAAAGAATGATGTGGCTTCATCCATCTCAAAAACTTAACATAAAAAAGTACACTTTAGAGGGGTGCCTGGGTGGCACAGCGGTTAAGCATCTGCCTTCGGCTCAGGGTGTGATCCTGGCGTTGTGGGATCGAGGCCCACATCAGGCTCTTCTGCTATGAGCCTGCTTCTTCCTCTCCCACTCCCCCTGCTGTGTTCCCTCTCTCGCTGGCTGTCTCTATCTCTGTCGAATAAATAAATAAATAATCTTTAAAAAAAAAAAGTACACTTTAGAAAAAATTGATTTTATGTAATTTCTTTATTTTCTATATAAAGTAACAAGCAGCTCAGTGTCATCGTCTGGACAACTTTTCCCATTATAATTAATTGCAAGTTAGTTGTACCATAAGATTTGATTGACCTACTTAGAATTTTGGTTCTTCCAATCATTAATTAAGCTTACAAACTAATGCTTGTTCTTACATGTCTTGGCAGAACAAATTAATACTATCCGAACAAATTAATAACCTAGGCTCCTAACTCCTGTAATTTTGGCAGGTTATATTTTCACTTGCTAAAGCCTGTACATAAGGGAATCCTTAGGTAGGGATCTGCTCTCCTATCAACACACACACAGTTATCCTTAATGAGTGTTCGAAGAATGCCCCGGAGGAAGAGCAGACCTCATCATGCCTTCTTATCACAGCAATGAAAAGCTGGCCTAGTGCCCTAGTAAAAGACTTAGATGGAAACATCAAACACAAATCCTCATGATAAGGAAGGGACTCATTTACTCAACAACACTTTTCTTAACACCTGAGCTAAGAATACAGGAATGACAGACACTTAAGTTTTCCATTCTTTAAGGACAAAATAGCAACATGTTAAACAGAAGGTGCAGAGATGCTAGAGATGAGTTCTTTAAATATGCAATTGGGTACTCAACTAGGACATCAGAGCAGTATGTAGTACGAGTAAATATGCATTTTATGAATAAACACTGATCATGTGCTTCCCATTGATTGCCTCTTCTAGGCTCTGCAGAGGACGTAAAAATGATGAGGGTACAGTCCATGCCTTCAAGGCACCTGCTGTCTGGTAATTTGGATAAGGGAAATATACTATTAGTTACAAGCATAAAGCAGAAGTTAATATGTGCCCCAAGAAAAGTACAAAGTGCTCCTGGAGGTCAAAGAGGAAGACATTAAATCTGGTTATGGACAGAGAAGCAGATAGCATTTTGAGATAGGTTTAAAATTGTGGTACAAACTAGACAGCTTTGGATGGGCGGTATTACAGGCAAAGGGACAGCCTCGGCAAAATCATTCAAGTTTTTCTGTTTATGGAGGAGATTTCCAAGATGTAAATAAATCTCAGGAAATGTGACTTTTTAAAAATTTAAATTCAATTAATTAACATATAATGTATTATTGGTTACAGAGGGAGAAGTCAATGATTCATCAGTCTTACATAATACTCAGTGCTCTTTACATCATGTGCCCTCCTTAATGTCCATCATCCAGTTACCCCATTCACCAACCCCTCTCCCCTCCAGTGACCCTCAGTTTGTTTCCTATGATTGATTAAGAGTCTCTTAAGGTTTGTCTCCCTCTCTGATTTCATCTTGTTTTATTTTTTCCTCTCTTCCCCTACGATCCTCTGTTTTGTTTCTTAAGTTCCACATATGAGTGAGCTCATATGATAATTGTCTTTCTCTAATTGACTTAATTCGCTTAGCAGGGAACTGTGACTTTTAAAAGGAACTGAGATAGATGCTAAGTCTAGGCGAAAGAGTGAGATGAAGAGCATTATGTTTATGCGCTCTTAACACATCTCCCCTCGGTTGTAAGAAGGAAAATAGTAACTGCACTGTGGAGAGATCAGACAACACTTTACTCAAATGATCAATATTAACATGATGCCATACCCCCAAGAAGGATAACACATTTCTATGTATTTTTCTAGCCAGACATCTAGTCTTGAGGAAATCTAATCATGAGGAAATATCACACAAACCCAAATTGAGGAATATAATATAAAACAACTGGCCCATGTGCTTCAAATATGTCAGTCATAAACGACAAAGGTGGAGCGTTCTTCCTGATTGAAGGAAACTAAAGACACAAGACTAAATGCAATACATGATCTTGGATTGGATCCTGAACTGGAGGGAAGAAATGCTAGAAAAAACAATATTGAGACAACTAACAAAACTGAAATATAAACTGTACATTTTAAAATACAATCTTGAGACAACTTACAAAATTGAAATATAAACTGTACATTGTAACTGTACGTGTTAAATTTCCTGAATTTAATAACTCTACTATAATTACATAAGAGAATATCCCTGTTTTTAGGAAAAATGCACTAAAGAATTAGGGAGTAAACAGGCATGATGCATGCCATCTACTCTTAAATGATTCCGAATATATATATAATATATAAAGACAAAAAAAAGCAAAGAGAAAAACCAAGTGATAAATGTAGCAAAATGTTAAAAATCAATGACTACAAGTAAAAGGTATACAGGATAAGAGGGAATTCTTGGAATAATTCTTGCACCTTTTCTGCAGTTTCGAATTATTTCAATTTAGTCATCCTGTCTTTTGACTGGAGTGTTTAGTCCATTTACATTCAAAGCAATTATTGATAGATATGTACTTATTGCCATTCCATTATTTGCTTTACAATTGTTTTTGTAATTCTTCTCTGTTCCTTTCTTCTTTTGCTCTCTTCTCTTGTGGTTTGATGGCTTTCTTTGGTGATATGCTCGGATTCCTTCTCTTTATTTTTTATGTATCTATTACCAGTTTTTGATTTGTGGTGACCGTTAGGTTTCTATATAACATCTTACACATACATACAGCAGTTTTTATTAAGTTGACGGTACTTAAGTTTGGACCCATTCTAAACGCACTAAATTTTTACTCCCCTCCCCCCAATGTTTTAGGTATATGGTGTCATACTTTACATCCTTTTGTGAATCACTTGACTGTTTTTTATAAATATACTTCATTTTACTGCTTTTGTGCTTTCACCTCCATACTGGTTTTATAAGTGATTAATCTGACACTTTTATTATGTTTATATGTACCTGTGAAATTTTTCCCTTTCCCACTTTTCTTACTCCTGCTTATGGTCTCTCCTTTCCACTCAAAGAATCCCCTTTAACATTTCTTGTAAGATTGGCTAGTGGTGATGAATTCCTTTAACTTTTGTTTTCTTGCCATTTGCAACAGTATGGATAGATCAAGAGGGTATAATGCAAAGTGAAAGAAGTCAGAAAAAGACAAATACCATGTGATTTTACACATGCGTGGAATTTAAGAAACAACAAATGAACAAAGAAAAAAGAGAAAAACAAAACAAACTCTTAAACATAGAAAACAAACTGGTGGTTGCCAGAGAGGAGGTGGGTGGGGTGATGGGTGAAACAGGTGAAGGGGATTAAGAGTACACTTAACACGATGATCATTGAGTAATATATACAATTGCTGAATCACTACATTGTACACCTGAAACTAATATAACACTGTATTAATTATACTGGAATTAAAATAAATATTTCTCATTAGCAAAAAATAATTTCAAAATAAAAAGTTTTAGAGCAAAGATCCTATAAAACATTAAAATCAAAAGTATTTTCATGCACGACGTTTCATAATCAACTTCTATTAAGGTATAGATATTTTTACATAGGAATAAATTACTATTTTATATAGCACTAAACTTTAGGATCTTCTTTTTCACTTCATATTGTCTTATTTAAACATTTCCATGTATCAACATATCTATCATTTTTATATAGAAATTATTTCCTTTGGGAAAATTTCCTAGGGGTTTTAGAATAATTCTGTAGAACAAGATCTAAAAAGAAAGCTATACTGTTTTCGATGTCAAACTTATATGGATTGATACCTACTCATGCCAGAGGACATTTCCATACTCCTTAATATGGAGTCAATTTTGAAAATTGCTCATCAGCACATGGTACCATTAACAGATAATAGCTCTCAGACAGACAGAGACACAGACAGACACACAGACACACACACCATTCACCAAGCCTGTAGAGCAAAGCAAATGGAGAATAAGCTTTTCTAGTTAACACAAAGCACTGAAGACCAAACTTAGGTTCAAATGCATGGGTTTTAGTAAATATGTCTTATTCTTACAGAACTCCCACAATATTAATATAGGAACTGCTTAGTTAAAAAACAAAAAAAGATATGTACTTTAACTATAAATGTGTTGAGAGAGCTTGAGCACCAAAAGAAGAAAAATTGTGTACGTAATGATAATTATGTCAGGCTAAAGACCAACTTGAGTGAATGACTGTAAACAAGGAACACCAAATAGCAATTTCAGCAATTAGGAACTGGTTTGTAAAGTATAAGGGAACATGGGACCTTGTGGTCCAAGGAAGTATACAACACACATACACACTAAGATGTATCTAAGCTGAGAATGATAAAACGTGTGGATATATACAAAGCATAAGCTCTTGAATTCTTACTAATACAAATGAACAAGAGCAAAGTTTTCGAAGAGATTGCTAGCACAAAGGAAAGTTTAGGAGTAATGGAAATGATGCGTATCTCAGCTTTGAAATCAGTTACATGGATACATGCATTTGTTGAAACTCAAACTGTTCACTTAAGATCTGTAGGTTTCATTCCACATAAGATATATCCCAAAAAATGCAGTAGAAAGCACACAAAATTAGGTGTCTGCAGACCTGCTCTGCCACGAACAAATTCTGTGAGTTTAAACATCATATAACCTCAGGTTCCTCACCTGAAAAGCAAGGAGACTGTGTTAAATGATCTCTTTAACACAGTTCCTAAGTTCCATACCAGAGAGTCTAATTCATAATTTTTTAAAGTAGCAATGAAATATGGAAATTAATAACCTGACTTAGGACTTTAACAATTTTAACCTAAGAAGTTTCAATTATATTAAGTAATACATGAATATATTATCATTATAAATAGAAATTCAAATGACTATAGATAAAGCGAACGTTCCCTCTGGCCTCCTTCTCATAATCCTAGAGGGGACCTGTCCTGCCAGGTTGTAGTGTATTCTAGGCTTTTTTGTTGTTATGGCTAAAGAGTCAGTATGGTTCTGTGGCTAAGCAGGAACACTGTAATGCTGCCCAGGTCCACTGCCCAGTAGCACCATTAGCCAGTGTAGAACCTTGCTGAATTCACCCAATCTCCCCATGCTTCAGTTTCCCTATCTAAAAACAGCAACAAAAGCAGCAACCATTCACGAGGTTGTTGTGAGAACTAGATATGACACACATAAAACAGAACAGAGCCTGGCACCCAGGAGTATCCGTTATTATTGAGAAACTATTCACTATTTCATAATAAAATATCTACACTTGCTTCTTCCAACACAGTTGAAGAATAAGTAATTTAAACACCCTAACTCAAAAGAAGTCACTCAAAGCACCACATTAAATACAAAGGTGCTCAGAAAAATCATTGCTCTTGAACCACAAAGGTTTCTTCAGTATCATTCAAATGGTACACCTTGCAGATGGAAATCAGGCCTATCAAAGTTCTGTTACCAACGTTTCAGATTTTTACTTAATATGGGAATTATTAAATGAGTGGGGGAGAAGGAAAAACTAAAATTCAAGAGAGCCACCTCCAGCCTTGTTTCTGTAGGTCTATCCCATCAGTGAAAATCACCAAGCAGTCATGATACCTAAGGACCCAAGGACAGCAGGAAGCATAATATGTCCTAACACACAGCCTGATGAATGACTAGCTTTGTATCTAGGCTTATGGCCAGGGGTACAATGTGCTTGCGCTATTACTCATTCTGCATTTACTCTGTAAAAGATTTTCACTTCCTAATGCAGAATTCTTTAATGAAGAAAAAAGCCTGCTAGTTGTTTATTATTTCAGTGACACAAAAAGATAATAGAAACTAAACTTTCAACTGACACGAGGGAGAATAAAGTACCACATTTTCTTCCAATCAATTTTTAACCTTTATACATAGTGATAACAGTCTGTTCCAAAGGTTCTGATCCTATCTACGTGAAAGGGCTATAACTGACACCCAGTTAGTCCACAAGTCAACACCCTTAAATAACGAAAATATGAGGACCCTGACTGCAGATTTGTGCGGTTCCTGGCTCCTTCTGCTGGGGTGGACCCTGCACTAGCAGGTGATCCGTTTGTTTCCATAACAACCCACCCTACACAGAATGCACCCATGTAGTGCCCTGCTGGAGATGAGAGACACCACGAGGGTGGGGATAAAGGCCTGGACTTGCCCTTTAACCTAACCCAAGCATGTTTCCCTGCCCTTCTTGGCTGAATATCATATCAACAAGTTTCCAAGGACAACGGATGAACTTGGGTAGCAAAGTGAACTATGGCCCTTATGGTGTGATTTAAAGATCCCTGTGCCCCCAAATTACCCTTCTCCTTAAAAGTGGCTGATAGCCTGTATTTGAGACGTATTCCTTTAGCTAAATAAGCATTGTCTTAGGGGTGCTTGGGTGGCTCAGTCAGTTAAGTGTCTTGACTCCTGATTTTGGCTCAGGTCATGATCTCTGGGTTGTAGCATCGAGCCCCGTGTCAGGCTCCATGCTGAGCATGGGGCCTGCTTGGCATTCTCTCTTTCTCCCTCTGACCCTCCCCCCACCCTGCTCATGTTGGCTCATGCTCTCTCTCAAAAAACAAAACAAAATGCATTGCCTCAAAGTGTAAATGTCCTTGGGATACATTGTTAATGTAGTAAGTCATCTAATCATTCACACTGTGGCATGAGTTTATTTCATCCATTCCTTCCTATCAGCTGGCTGAGATCGCCAAATCTAGGGGATGAGAGTTACTGGATTATGCTTTATTGTTGTTATTCTATTTTATCTTTTGACTCAGAAGAACTTAAAGGGAGGAAAAGATAATTTTGGAGCATGGGGCACTGCCAGGGAAGGGAGTTGAGGAGGGGGGAGTAGACAGAATGGGCAGCTCGAGAACAACAGGAGGCCCTGATCCCCCGGGGCAAGGAGAAGGACCAAGGAAATGAGTGCAAACTCAAAAAACTCCATTATTTCCCAACTTTGGGACGAGCCTACTTCAGGGAATACTACTCCAGATCCAAGCAATGACCAGATTGCATAAACTCTGCTTAACTTTCAAATTAATAGCACTGAGATTAATAGAGGACAATTTTTCAGTGTATAAACTGAATTTAAAATAACCCAATAACCAGATGAAAAAAGCATAAGGAAAAATTCTAAACCCACACACATGTACACATCCCATCATGTACATAACTATAATTTCAGTGAGGAACAGAATTCTAAAGTTGCAAATGATGCAACTACTGTGGTAGTCCTATATGATGACACTGGGCATGTATGGGTGGAGGGGATTATCTTCCTACACTGGCCTGCTCTCCTGTGCTACATTTCATATAGCCATGGCAACAGCCACATATGGAGTGGAATAAGGACAGGACCTGCACAGCTGTTGGTCTCCCAAGGATGGAATTGCTGGCCTCCTCTCTTTAAATGTGGGTTGAGCAAATGTGTAGGCCAGCAGTTATGAGCTAGCTTCAAACAAATGACTGCTTCCTAGATCTGTCTGGCTTGTAAAAATTACTGGGGTGCCTATTTAAAACAAGGCATCCCTCAGAATTTTGGTTCAAAAGGTCTGAAAAGGGCCCAGGAAACTGTGTTTTTCACTGGTACTTCAGATGATTTTTAAAAATTTTTTTTAAATGTTATGTTAGTCATATAGTACATCATTAGTTTTTGAACTTCAGATGATTTTTGAAATCAAGCAAGTTTTGTAAACACAAGTTTTGTAGTTTTGAAATCTGCAATTTCAGAAAGAAAACCACGAAGAGGGAGAGGCCAGGTGTTCCTCCCCTGAGGTTGGGAATATGTATTGGGAATATGAGAGGGTAGATTATTACTTCAGGCCCAATCCACTGCCTACCTTGAACAGAAAATTTCCATGATGTCCACAGGAATCCAAGATAAAGAGAGATTTTAACTCTTATGTATAAAAGCCGATGAATACCCACAAACTCACTACATATAGTGAAACATACAATGAAAATCTTAGTGTCACACAGCTGTTCTTCCATGTGCTGGTGGTAAAGTCATGGCCCAACTCCAATAAATAAATAAATAAATAAATAAATAAATAAATAAATAAATAAATGCATCTCAATACTATAATGGTACAGCCAGAGTTCTGAGATAATAGACTAAATCTAGTTAATGAAGCTAGTTAAAATGTGGATACACTGAGAGCTATTTTTAATATAATCCTCAAACAGAATACAATTTTTCATAAGAATTCCTATACCATAGAAGTACATTAGGAATCCCAACCAGCAGCTTCACAAATACATGGTATGGGTCTGGAAGGGAACATAGGAAGATAAAAACAGCAATAATGTAGATTGGTAGGATTATAAGTGAAGTATTCTATATTCTTCCTTTATTTTTATTTTAATATGGATGCAATAAATAAGGAATTAACTATTGTTAATGTATTACTTGCTATTTACCCATCACTATTTTGTCAAAAAGCAAATTAAAATATTCCTTAATGACAACTGAGTCAGTTTATTAAAATTATTTCTATTAATGAAGATATTACAGCCCATCAGCACATTTCTTTGTAATAAACTTCATTTTTGACATGGAAATAACTATAAGAGGCATTGAGAGTCTTTTTTTTTTTCTTTGAGAGAGACAGCATGAGCAAGTGGGGGAAGGGTAGGAGCAGAGGGAGAGGGAGAGAGAGAATCTTTTTTTTTTTTAAAGATTTTATTTATTTATTTGAGCCAGTGATAGAGGGAACACAAGCAGGGGGAGTGGGAGAGGAAGAAGCAGACTCTCAGCGGAGGAGCCCGATGTGGGGCTCAATCCCAGGACCCTGGGATCACGCCCTGAGCCGAAGGCAGACGCTTAACAACTGAACCACCCCGGCGCCCCTGAGAGAGAGAATCTTAAGCAGTCTCCATTCTCAGCATGGAATCCACTGCAGGGCTCAATCCCATGACCCTGAGATCATGACCTCAGTCGAAATCAAGCGTCTGATGCTTAGGGGCTCCTGGGTGGTTCAGTCAGTTAAGTGTCCCACTCTTGGTTTCAACTCAGGTCATGATCTCGTAGTGAGACTGAGCCCCGCGTCTGGCTCCGCACTCAGCGCAGCATCTACTCGAGATTCTCTATCTCTCCCCTTTGCCCTCCCCCTGCCTGCGTGCGTGCACAGGTGCTCTCTCTCTCTCTCAAATAACTACAAAAAAAACCTTTTAAAAAAAGAAGGGTCGGACGCTTAACCAACTGAGCCACCCAGGCACCCCAAGCATGGAGAAGAGAGTCTTTTCTCAATTTCTGAAAAAGTATTTTATACAGTATGAAAACAGAATTAAATGTTTACTAAAATAGCACCAAACATTCTGAAAACATAAAATATGCAACAGAAGTTTCTAAGGCAGAGGGAAGGGGGAGGTTAAAGTCAAGGGAGTGGTGACACAAGACAGAGGAGTGGGCAGGACGCGCTACGTGGAAATTCACTGCATACAGGTGGCCTGTGTCTTTGCTGCCATCTTCACTGCCTGAGGATGAAGCACCTGGGCCTCCAGAAAGTACACTGTAGTTACCTGCTCCCCAGAATAGGGCTTACTGGCAGAAGTGCACAGATGAAACCATCCTATCTGGACCTCATGATCCTTTTATGTTTTGATCCAGAGGGAGGAAGGGAGAGTGCCTAAAGATGGGACGGGAAGAATCATCACAAAGAGGATCCCAGGCTTCAGAAAGGAGAGTCTGGGGGCCTGACAATGAGTGAAAACAACTGATATAAGAGGGAAGGGCTAGAGAACAACCCTGTGATGGTGGGGAGAATCATGGCCAAGAGAGGGAAATAGCAGAGAACGAAAAAGAGACGCCAAAGAGAAACTGTGAGGACTTGCAGCCTGCAGCACTGCAGCTGAGCACAGACAGACAGACAGACAGATGTTGCTGCCTGAGGGTCCTTGATGAAGCTATTCTCAGGCAGTCTCGGCTGAGCTCATGGTCTCCTGTCTGGCATACCTCATGAGGATTTTCTTGTTTGACCACAGCTGATTAAAGGATTTTGCTTCCAGATCATTTGTTAACGGAGGTATAACTGAGCAAAAGGAAGACAGGTGCTGAGTCTGGGCCAATGGGAAAACACAACTCTCCCACAGTTTAAAAATATGATGTTTGAAATCTGTACTAAAATCAAAGATGGCTTTTTTTTACTTGACTTTCCTACATGACAACTTTTCTGCTTAATACTTTCACTAAAAAGACTTAAGCTGGAATCAGAAATTTCTCTTCTTATATTTTGGTTTGAAGTTTGATGTTCTCCTTATTTTGAGGATAATAATTGGGTTTTACCATTACATCTAATGAAAATTTAAGAAGTAAAAAACCTATTTTTAAAAAGACCTTGAGCAATATGTGATAATGCACAAGAATTAGTCCTCCTCTAAAAGTCTAGTTCTCCTGCCCCTAAGTTTCAGCGAGAGAAAGACAGAGGTCTGGCTCAGAAGAACCGTTCTGTCAAGTAAAAGTGGCTCAAAGTGTTTACAATTCTCATTTGATTATTCTTTCTGTAGAGAAACAGCAAAAATGGTTATGGGGACTTTATTTTTTTTTAAAGATTTTATTTATATATTGGACAGAAAGACAGCCAGTGAGAGAGGGAACACAAGCAGGGGGAGTGGGAGAGGAAGAAGCAGGCTCATAGCGGAGAAGCCTGATGTGGGGCTCGATCCCAGAACGCCAGGATCACGCCCTGAGCCGAAGGAAGACGCTTAACGACTGCGCCACCCAGGCGCCCCTATGGGGACTTTAAATAAAACTTTCATTATATGCAAAGGAAATGGTAAGAGCTACACACTAAGCTGTGTGTAGTTTTGAATTAAGTAAAGTAAGGAAGCATCCAAGATAAGGCTAAAATACACCCTTCCCACTGGGGATCTGCTAGCCCTGATTAAAAAACTGTAACGAAGCCAATCCTGGCAAAAGTGAGGTGCTAGCAAAAGGAATCTTCCCCATTTCCTCTTACAAATACCCACAGCAGGACTTTCACAGTCTAGGTAGTTAACCTTTCTCTCTCTCCCTTTGTCTCTCTGTCTCTCATTGTGTCTCTGTATGTCTCTCTGCCTCTGTTTATAGATTTCTCTGTGTCTTTCTCTAACCCCCACCTCCTTCAAAAGACTGTGTGGAAGTCAGTCATAATGTCCACACAAACCCTGTATATTCCAGAATTCTGCAAAGTAGTATTTAATGTATCCTAAAATTACAAACTACTACAATTCTTCTGGTAGTGTTATTTAGATGCATGACTGTTGCATTTTAAGCTAAACTAGGGAGAATACTTGAAGAATTCTAACTTCTAGCTCCCCTAGTAATGTACATTGCTTATCATCCGGATTTGCCATGTGTCAGAAAGCCACTGCTATGGCAGCTATTCAGCAGCCTACACAAAATGAGTCAGGGTGCTCATTCCAGTTCCAGACAACCAATGTCCATGTCACCTACCACCTGTACTAGGGACATCTGGATTCAGAGTATCCCCATGAGGCTTCATGAGTGGCAAGACAGGCCAGAAGAGGGAAACCAGAACTCCAAACAGAAAGAGCCCAGGAGTAGAGCTGGTGATGGTCAAGGGTCCCAAGAGGGGTGACTGGTATTTGGCTTTGACAGGAGGCAAAAAGATCTGAAGCCCCAGGTACCACACCAAAACACCAGGGAGGAGATTATCTGGGGCTTGGTCATAGGACATGGCAAAACCAGTCACCAGCCATAATAAAGCGAGCCAAGTCAGATCTTTTTAAGAATTACTGGTGGTAGCGATAAACAAAAACATGTAAATACATAAAACTATGTATGGGAGAAAAATTCTAGAAATTACAGGATTAGGTATCTAGTCTCATGTTTACTCCTTACAAACTGGGAGCCTTAGGCAAATCACTTAACCTCACTCAGCCTATTTGGGCAGCTCTAAAGGAGATAATACCCGTCACACCTGTTGCACAGGTTTAATGGACAGATGTGATAAAAGCACAGGTGTGAAAGCAATTTAAAAACCACAAAGTTTGAAAAGCACACAGAGTGTTCTAGACCTGTGACATAGGCTTCTTTTCCTCTTTGTTGCACACCTGAGGGACACACTGGACTTACAAGAGGAACAGTGGTTCGCAATGCTTCAATTTTCACCATGGAGGGAGGTACAGAAGTATCTGGGCTAGGAAAGTATCAGAATTTGTGAGCTTTTAAAAGCCTCCTCCTGCCAGACTCCAATGCCCCGCTATCTCTTTCCCCCCAACCCCACGAACGCAAACAGAGTCATTTCTCCAGTCCAAGAGTATTTTCAGTTACTCATTGTCAACACGATATTTGATTTATGTTGTAAGTTGAAACTGGAGGCCTGGAGACCACAAGGCCGCAGATGTACTTTCTTTGGCTTCAGTGTGGCCTACATGGGTACCTCTCTGCTCCTCCTCCTCAAATTACACATACCCTCTACGGTTCTTAATATTTAAAAATCTGTAGAGTTCCATAAAAATTTAACTTTCTAGCATCTCTTGAAAAATTAAAAAAAAAATCTAGCAACACTGGGTCCAAATTCCCATAAGGCAACACTAAAATTTTAGGGAGGATCAAAATCACAGGGAGATTGTTAAAACATAGAATGCAGGACCCCACCCTCAGAATTTCTGATTCCATAGGTCTGGGATACAGTGAAAACCTGCATGTCCAAGTTTCTAGGCAATTCTGATTGCTGCTGGTCCAGGGATCCTACTCTGAGAATTACTGTGCTAGATCATTGCATGGGCCGCTCCTGGTGAATAGAGATGCACACTTCAGTCTGCCAAAGCCCCCACCACCTATTGTCAGTGACACAAGTATCTGTTGTCATTCATCATGCTTACTCTGTTGTTTTTCTTACAAACCACTTAACTAACTTAACGTGCCTGGCCTCCTACACATTTGTTAGCAACCTCTATTACTTGAGGGCAAGAACCCTGCCTTACTTCTACAGCCACTTCTCCCTCTCCCTTACCCCTTCTCTCTCTGTCTCTCCCACACATACACACTCACCATCCCACAGTGTCTTAACACAGCATTCAAATATGTATGTTGCTTTGACTTCCTGCATTAAGTCGGAACCCTTCTAGGCCTGAGCCTGAAGGACAGTAGACTAGGAGCTGGTTTAGTCAGTCCTCTAACCCTTTGTCTATTCGATCCAGATCTCAGAGCAGGTCTATGCTGCCTCAAATGTGGATGTGGGAGGCAAAGAATAAAGAAGAACATCACACTGGGTCAGGCATTAAATTCTCCTGAGACCCACTTCTCCTATTTAGCTTCTCGGCCCCTGTACTTAGCCCCAAATCCTCTAAAATGAGTTACTATTCAGGAATACTATCAGCTGAGTAATTCAACAAATTGCCCTCACAAATTGGTTTTGTGATCACCAGCTTGAGGGTAGGGGACGGACATGGGTGATGACTCTAGGTCCCTTGTAACTTTTTCTCTTTTGGGGACGGGGAGGAGCAGAGGGAGAGGGAGAGAAAGAATCTTAAGCAGGCGCCACGCCCAGCGCAGAGCCCTATGCAGGGCTGGATCTCACAACCCTGAGATCATGACCTGAGCTGAAATCAAGAGTCAGATGCTTAACAAACTGAGCTACCCTAGCATCCCTATAATTTTATTTTCTATGAAGCTCTTTAATGAAGGCTTGGAACAAATTCTGTGCACATTCTGAAAGCCATCAAAATGCAGGCCAGACTCTTCTCCCTAGTGTCCACCCCCTACCCACACATGCTCTATCTTGGATCTCTGGTCCTAAGCCATGGTTTGTATAAAATGGTCTCAAATTTAATTTCCACTAAGAGTTTAAAAGTTTCTCTTTTCAATAATGAAATATAGGCAGTTCATTCCAGACGTTCTGTAAAGGATTCTAGTCTTTAAGGCCAAGAAATTTTATCCTTCTTTTACGGGCTGACAGCAAATGAAAGAGTTTGTTTTGCCAAAAGGGGTACCAAAGTAATCTGTGAAGACTTGACCTCATTAAAATATTCTTCAAATATGACAAAAAAGAAAAAAAAATCTAAATTAACTGTTAGAGGCCTTTCTTGCACTGTCAAAAAATAGCCTCAGAGCAGTATTATTATCACCTCCATTTAATGGAAAAGGGCTCTGAGGCTTTTAGCAACCTCACAGGATTATACAGCTATCATCAAAGACAGAATCAAACTCACTCTGAAGCCCACGACCTCCCCATTGTCAATTTAACTTCACCATCCACAGGTCTTATACCAAGGACGTGTCTTCCCTCTACACTGCCTCTAAAAAGCTTAAGAACTCAAGAGGCTGAATATGGCCCAAAACGTAAAGCATAAAATAGAAGACCACATGGTGATTGCTCCTTAAAACAATGAGAGAAACAGAGAATCAGCACATAGTGAATCAGAGCAAAGATATGCAAACACACTTTAATAAGTGACAAATGACTCCTAGGCCAGCAAGGCTTTGCTTGAATGTAATAAATCTTTAAAAAGAACAGATCCTTCAAAAGGAGACAGGGAGGTAGCAGCAAAAATTAAAGAGCCTGAGACAAAGTTATCAAAGCCCATTAAGCACTCTCCAAAGACTCTTGGCCTTTAATGAAAAGTGATGCCTAAAACTTGTCAATTTCAATCTTTAATGAAAAGAGATGCCTCAAACTTGTGAATTTTAGGAAGCCCGAAAGCCATGAAAGGAAAGACCAACAGATTTAACCACATAAAAAATTAAACATTCCTATAAGGTAAAGGATGACTTAAACACACACACACACACGACTAGTGAGCATAAAAGAGGAGAACCTATTTGAACACGTGTTGGAAAAAGGGTTAATATTTCCACTACCATAAATATCCCCCCACCAAAAAAATGATCAACGACAAGCAACCCAACAACAACAACAAAAAAAGCACAGGGGAGGAGACGAATAGACAGATTATGGAACAGGAAATGCAAATATCTCAGAAACATACAGAAAAATTCTCAACTTCACTTGCAGTCGGGAAACATATCAAAATAAAAGAGCACTATTTTTATCAATCACAGTGCCCAAAAAAAACCAAAACAAAAAAAAACCTAAGAAACTAAAAGTATCAGTACATCAGGACTAGTAAGGGTACAGGGAGACAGATATTATCCTACATTTCTTGGGGGTATAAGAATGCTACATACATAATCCTTGAATCATAATTTGGCTGTGCATAATAATAAGTATGCCCCAAAATCCGTAAGTGGACGTATGCAGTTCAAACCCGTGCTGTTCAAGGGTCAACTGGATTTCTTTGTAAACTTCCATTCAGCTTTCCAAGTGGTGTAATACTTTCAACAAATTCATAGGTAAGATAATGACACTTAAATTACATACAGTAAATATAGATGATAGGAGATAATGGTTTCAATTAAAGTTACCACAATGACTTAAATAATGCTAATCTAATGATGCTATGAGCTGGGGGTATTACGTTTAGACTTATTTTGTCTTTAAACCAAGTAAGAAAACAGCAAGATTCTTTCCCCACTTATTTTTTCACCCTGTAGTCAGAAAATAGTCTCCCACTATGCCAGAATGTAGATCTCTTTTGATCTTAACTTGAATTTTTTACATTTTTGGCTCAATTATTATTTAAAAAATATTGCACTAAAATATGATATACCTTGATTACGGAGTTATTTGGCACCCTCTTAAATTCTGAGTATGAAGTTAGTGCCTCACTGCCCTAGTTCCAGCCCTGTCTTGCATCTTCAGTGCACAAGCTCAGATAATGTAAAAAATGTTCAATATTAAAATAAATTTAGATAACAAAACCCTCTCATAGTTGTTTTTCCATGGTAGCCTCTATGTTAAAAAAATGTAGCTCATGATGTCATTCATGGTGAAGACGTTCGAAGTTTTGAAATAAATTGATGATACTGATGTATATTTTTTACTTGTGCCATTTCAAACTTATTGTCTGAGGTGGGAAGGAAGATATCTGCCAAGGTGCAGTATTAGTTGATGACCAATATTTTCTAAAATACCAAAGCAAGCCATGGCTATAACCTTTAACACTTCTATCTGGGTTATTCTTTAATCAATAAGAAAGTAATTCAGAATTGATGATAGTCATTTATGAAAACAATAAGATTTAATTTTCTTATTTGGAGACATACACAAAGCTAAATGAAAATAAAATCTTCAAGGTTGCTCTCCATAGGGGAAGAACATTCAATAACGCAAGAAAAATAAATGTATTTAAAATAATAATAATAACTTACTTATCAACTGTCATTTAGGGAGTGCTTTGTGTTATGTGAGATAATGACAAAGATGTAAGTTGAAGGTATAGTCAAGAGAAAAAATCCATAAAAGGAACAACCTCTGAATAAATCCCCATGCTGAATACTAGTCCCAGTCACTGCTTTTTGAAGTGTTGAAATATGTTATATAATTATTGAGTAAGACTGAACACGTTTGTTTCCAAAACAAAGTAAGCTAGCAAAAAACTAGCGTACTCACTTTGATAATTGGGGTACGGTGATATGCATTTCTGGATGGAAGTATAAACGATTAGCTAAGCTATATTTTACAGGTAGCTCAGCTAAGTTCAGCTTGTCAAAATTTAAAGTCTTAACAATGTACATAACAATGAAATACTGCTTATTTAAAACCTTTATATAATTAAAAAGTCATGATTTAAAGGCACTCACAGTTATCTTGATGGTGTGTTTTGTTTGGATTTTGTTTTAAAATGAATGAATGAATAAATGAGCCTTCTAACCTCAAATCCCACTTTGGAGAACTACAATTTGAAACATTTTAAGTAGTGGGGGAAAAAAAAACTTCAACATTCACCAGTAGGGGGATAACCGAATAAATTCTGAATATCCATATAAATATTGTGTAGTTATTAAAAAAAATAAAAATAGCATTATTTGGGAGGTAGTAAAATGCAGTGGCTAGGACTGTGGACTTAAGAGCCACATTGCCCAAGTTCAAATTGCTGCTCCTACAATCACTAGCTGTGCAACTGAGGACAAATTAATCACATCTCAGTTCCTCATCTACCCACTGGGGATAACAGTACCTATCTCATATGTTAGTTGTGGAGTAAATAAGATAAAGCATAGGACCTGGCATCTAGCACATACTGGAATGATGTCCAACTTTTTGGAGGTTGGGGTGAGAACTGTACACATTTTATAACATAGATCTATTTTAATTAAAAGTATTTTAGAGCACTGGGGCTCCTGGGTGACTCAGTCGATGGAGCATCCAACCCTTGGTTTCAGCTCAGGTGATGAACTCAAGGGTCATGGGAGAGAGTCCCACATCAGCCTCTGCACTCAGCAGGAAGTCTGTTTTAAGATACTCTCCCTCTGCCCCCACACCCCTACTCATGATCTCACTCTCTTTCTCTCACTCTAAAATAAATAAATCTTTAAAAATATCTTATAGCATTTATTAAATATAATTGAACATTTAGAGCATAAAAATATTTTAAGCACACTGTACATGTACGTGTGTTCGGTGGTGAGAGGACAGAAGAATATTTTAACTTTTTCTTTGCACATTTCTGTGTCATTTGGCTTGTTGCAAAGAACATGTATTGCTTTTATAGTTTGGAAGAATAATCCAATAACTTTTTGGAAGTGGGGTGGGTGAGGGTGCTAGCAGGAATGGAGGGTACAAAAGCATAATTAAAGATTGGGGAGTGAATCTGGAAACTGAGATGTTTGGCAGGTTGGAGTACAGAATGCACAATGGAGAGCAGCAGGTATCAGGCTGAGGGTGACCAGAGGAAGGGTCGTGTGTTCACGGAAAAGGAGTGTGGACTTTACCAAGATGTTCGTGGTAAGAAATGCAAAGTATTGGCTGTACTCCGGCAATGTGAAAGATGAGAACTCCACCCCTCCACCAAAACACAAACTTTTCTATGGCTCCCTTTTACTTCTTATCAGGATAAAGTCCAAACCTACGTCCGTGGGTGTTACCATCAGCCTTCTCACCCCACCCTACTCCAAACTCAAACTCTACTTCAGCTACAGTGAAATACTTGGAGTTTTTAGAAAGCTCTGCTTTCTCCAGGTTCTAAGACCTTTGCTTAGGCTGCAGCTTCTGCCAGCAGTGCCTTTTCCCCATGCCATTCTTGTTCTGCCTGGCTAACTCCTCAGAGCTCAGCTAAAACACCCCATTTTCTGAGAAACTCACTTCAGTCTCCCAAGGCTGTTTCCCTTCTAAGTCCTCCCATATCACCCTGGAACTAACCTAAAAAGAATACTTTTGACATTTATTCATAACTGTCCATTTATTGCCTGCCTTGACAATTAGACTGGAAATCCATAAGGACTGGTACTTGATACTATTCCTTGCTCATTCTTCGGTACCTAGAACAGAGCACAAAACATAATCAGAGATCTATAAATAAAAAATATAAATAAATAAATAAACGAACAAATGGATATCTTTAACTATACAAACCATATAATCCCTTTCTTGTATTCCATGTTTTCCCAAAAAGTTTCTGCTTTAATTTCCTGTCTTACATGTGTTAGCCCATAGGCAGAGAATCCTCAACAGGTCATATCAGTGCAAGACTGGGTCCATGTGACAGTCATATTGCTCAATGAAAACTAACAAATTGGCATAGGGATTTTATATGTCAATCCTGTATCTTGGTTAATTTAAGTTCTGCCCTAGAGAAAAACCTCCACGTGTTGGCAAAAGCAGATGTCTGAGCATTTAAGATGAAGGGCGACAAGTCTAAACTATGGCAAATTACTACATTGAACGCCTTTGGAAAGGACTTTCTTGGTTACATCTGGACCTTGATTCATTCACTCATTCAGCAAATATTTAATAACTCCCACTGCATGGCAACCTTCATTCTAAGCTATGACAATATAGCAGGAAATAGGATAAACAAGCTCTACGTAGCATCATAGAATCACATTCTACTGGGGGTTAGCAGAGGGACAGGTAATAAACATGTAAAAATAAGATAATTTCAGGTAATGCTAAATGCTGTAAAGAAAATTAAGCAGGATAAGAAATGATTAAAGTTGAGAGAGAGGGAGTAAGAGCTCCTTAGACATATTACCTTACTCCTCAGGGTAAGGCTTCTCTGAGGGGTGAATATTTGAGCTGAGTCTTGAGTGATGAGAATACTCAGGCATTAGAAAATCTGGGGGCAGAGGATTCGAGGTCTAAAGAAGAACAAATGCAAAATCTCTAAGACAGGAGTGAGCTTAGAATATTCAAACAAAGATAGAAAATCAGTACGGCTGGAGCATAATGAACAAGATGATATGAGAGCAACCACAAGGTAGGTATAGAATAGATCATATAGGCCATGATAAGGAGTTTGGATTTTATTTTAATGCAAAAGAAAGACATTAGTGAAGTATAGGTAGGAAAGTGATAGATCTGACTTATATTGTTGTTAAATGGCTAATGACAAAGAATGAACTCTAAGAAGGCAAGAGTGGACAAGAGGCTCTTGTCGTGGTCCAAATCAGAGCAACTGATAAGCTTGTACAAGCATAATAGCAGTAGACCTGGTGAGAAATGGTTGGTCAGGGTTGGGATAATATTTTGGAGACAGAGTCGATAAGATTTGATGTTAAATCCGATGTTGGAGGCAAGAGGAAAAAAATCAAAACTGTGATCTTTTGGCTCTTCTTGTCAGAAATTGCTGCATCCAGGGTGCCTGGGTGGGTCAGTCCATTAAGCGTCTGCCTTCAGCTCAGGTCATGAACCCAGGGTCCTGGGATCGAGTCCTGCATCGGGGGGGGGGGTCCCTGCTCAGTGGGGAGTCTGCTTCTCCCTCTGCCCCTCCCCCAACTTATGTTTGCTCTCCCTCTTTCTCTCTCTCTCTCAAAAATAAATAATCTTTAAAAAGAAATTCCTGCACCTGTTTGCTTTTAAAAATCAGTGTTCTGCTGGAAAACTTCCTTTCAATACTATAACAAAAATTTCTGCTAGCATATGACAATATTTGAATTACCCACAACGATTTATTATACAGAATTCAAGAAGCTTATTTTGTGTTAAAGCTTTTAAGCTTCTGATTTTTTTTTTTTTGCAATCTAGAACATAGCTCATTTTCTAAAGACCCAAGTGCTTATAGAACATAGGCTTGTGTCTCCTTATAAAGTGTCATTTCCTTGAAATATTAGAAATCTTTATGCCCAGAGCTTCTATTATCACTTCCTTATTTTGCTTTATAATCTTATTTTCTCATATCATGGCCATACTTTATATCATTGTCTTATGAATGTTAAAATCACGGCTTAGGAGGCCAGGTAAATTATAGTACAGGAAGAAACAGAATGACAAGCCTGATTTCCTTAGTTAACCCCCTAAGGTATTCATTCACCTTCTGTGAAACTCAGGAGATAGTATGTCTTAAAGAACTGTTTACATCTACAGAAAGATTCTTTTTCTCCTGAACTTAACTCCTCTAATGTTTTATATATTGCCCAGTGATAGTCTCTTAGAAAATAACATTTTGAAAACAAACTACACTTATTACTATGCAAGAATCTTTAAGATATATATAAAATATTATTAGGAAAAAAGCAAGCAGGATCGAATGTAACTTCGTGGCTGAAAGAACTTACAAAAATTCACAGTACATATTTAGTGCGTTAATAGTCAAAGCACTGTTATGGATGGAGAGTATTTAGGGGACACAATAAACCATACCCCTCTTCCTACCAAGTTGTGAACCAACTGAAAAACAGGTAAAAGAGTAGACAGCTGAGAACTATCACTCTTACTGATAAAGCTGATGCTTGGAAAAAGGCAGCACCAATGGGCCTCCCAACACTGAACCCTGGGACCAGGCATACATACCAGAGTCACAGACTAGCAGAGCAGGACAATAGAGACTCTCCCCTCCACCCATTTCCAAGACTTGTCCCTGTAAAATCTCCAGTATAAAGAAATAGACCAGAAGGCATGATTCCTGATGGCAGCCTCACAAGAGTGAGGCTGGCCAAGGGGCTGAACTTTCTCACCTAGTTTCTCACCATCCAGCATCTTGCCAATGGAGAAGACGCCAAGAGACCCAAGAGGCCAAGAACATTAATAGAATCCCCTGCAACTATACTACATTGCCCACATAATTTTATTGTCTTAACCTTAGTAGTCTCCAAACTGCAATCAGTCTACCATGGATTCTAAATTACTTTCCAAGAAGAACACAGGTAATTTTTAGGAAATCAGTTCCGTTTATTCAACTTTTACTTACTCTTTCCTAAAACTATTTTTTCCTAAACTACTGTTTAGTTTTTTCCTATAAAACTACTCTTTCCTAAAACTCTCCTTAAAAGCTGCCCAAAACGTGACTGAGGTTGAAACGTCACAACAATTGTTTTTCCAGCTCCCTTTAAAAATTATTCTTTTCCCACTTATAAAAAACAAGCATCCTCTCACTCATCCCAGATCTTACCATGGCAAATGTTCCCATGTACAAAAAGTCTCTGAGTCATCACACAAAAGAATAATTCTAATATCGATGTCAATATTTAATTTAACTGAGGCATGATAAACCTATAGGAGGATTTCCTGATTTTCCTTATCTTACAGATACTCTGTTAAGAGAGAAGCATGGTGCTAGAAATTGGGTATTTTGGTCTGTGTTGGGGTGTTCCGAGTTTTTCTTTTAAAGATTTTATTTATTTATTTATTTATTTATTTATGTATGTATGTATGTATGTATGTATTTGAGAGACAGAGCATGCACAGAGGAAGGGCAGAGGGAGAGGCAGAGAATCCCAAGTAGACTCCACGCTGAACATGACGCAGGGCTTGATCTCATGATTCTGAGATCATAACATGAGCTAAACCCAAGAGTCAGACGCTCAACTGACTGAGCTACTCAGGCACCCCTGGGGTGTTCCGGGTTTTATCTACATTGCAGAGTGGTATGGCAGCAGTTATGATCATTTTTGTCCAATGCCATTTCCTCCTCCATTCCCTGATGATGCCAAAAAACACTGCTGAGATAGCCAAGAGAAATACTGAAGGAGGTTGAGCCCTACTTCAACTAGGTAGCAAACTCACAGGAAGATTCCATATACCTATCTCAGAATTCAAGTATGGATGATTTATGGAATACATTCTGGTAAATACCAGTCAGCTACAAGGCACACCTACTCAGTACTGAGAAAGAACTTAACGTAAAGTCTCGGTCTATGTCTCAGTTACAGATTTCAGATGATTTTAAGGAAAAGGATGTTAAAAAATTCCAAATTTCCATCAACAGATCAAAGTTACATGTAAAAGAAACACATATCAGAGGTAAGTTAATGTTCTGTATTTTCTTGAGCAATTATACAGACTCATTGGAGAAAATATTTTCATTAATTTTCACTGAATGATTATTGAAAACAGTAAATCAATACTCATTTACTCACACTACTGTTCATTGTCACTTGTTAACCATCTCACCTCATTATCCATCCCTATCTTTCATGTAGATTTAGATATACTGTTTTCTATTGTAAATAATGCATTTAAAAATTATTTAATCATTTTTAGTAAGCCCTGTACCTAATAGTCCTAGTCTGTCTTTTTCTGTCTTTTCTTATTCTGTCTCCTAGCAAAAAATCACATTCATGAACTAATGGTGGGAAGGGCTCCAAGCATTTCATTGAGGCATATTTCCAATAAAATTTTAGTTCTCTTTAGTAACATATAAAAACTTATAACGTAGTTTTGATCAATTATGTATTACTAATAATTGTAATAATAATTCAATCCAAAAGAAGTTTTTGACACTTAGAACCTTTTGGTAATAGAAAAGTGTTTAAATTATAAACAAACCTTTATTGCAGAAAAGAATGATAAGGTAAGCAATAAAATATATTTGAACATAAAATATATTTTTAAAACTTTTGTGGGGAAGTAGAATGAAAATACAAACTCAAAGAGAAAAAATAATGTAAATTTCTATAAAAATGAATGATGGTGAGTATTCAATTTCTATGGAATTTAATTTCATTAAGCATATTTTAACCCTTTTTATTTAAAAATATTCGTATTTACTTTAACCAGAAATTACATCTTTTGCAACTAAACTTAGGACAAAATATTTTATATGTCAACTTAAAAACTGACATATAAATGGGGGGCATGTCAGCAAAATATATGAAGACCGTTGCCTTAACCCCTTCAGCTTACCCACTGAGATCAACTTGGATTACGGTTATTCACCTTGGGTAAGAAGTCAGCAGTCAGGGAAGTCCTGCTCCCACCTTCATAAGGTCACTTCTCCAATACAATGTTCACCTCTTTTGTGGGATCTCCTGGGGTCACTGGAAAAGTGTAGATTTTGTTCCCAGAATGCCCTGAATGGGTCAGAACACCGTATCACTAAATCAATTCCAATGCTGTTCTGTACCCAAGGCTATAATTGACAATCTATTCTATTCCATCTCAAATTATGTTCCCCTTTTTCAACATTAACAGGGGTTCTAAAAGAAGATCAAATGATAACATAAAAATACTCTAAAAATTAAAAACCAAAAAGATGTGCTCAATTTGATTATGACCCTCCCCAATATGAATTTTCCAGGGAGAAATGAAAAGTTCAGATATTAAATGATCTTGTTCTTCTAAGTTATAGCCCAAAGTGATCAGTACCAACTTCCTATTAAATCTAAAATTATTAATGTTCAACACTGAACTTTCATCATCTTGTGAATTAAAGTTCAAACAACAGGTTTTGTCACTCCCTGGCAGTGAACTTTAGCTCCCAAAACTGAAGCTCCCCCTCCCCCAAAAGGGCCTATCTTGTTAAGCTTACCCCAAACATCCCCTGGCATGGGCAGGCCCCTGTGAAACTTATGGTATGACGTAGCAGAGCAGAAAGTACACCTTCTGTGGGAGGCCTGAATCCTATGGGACAGGGGAGAGGAAGAAGGTGGGCCGCACACGCCAAACTTACCCATCAGGAAACTTGCTAGTAGCACTGGAATAGAGTATTGAGAGTTATGATAGTGGCACCCACTTTATACTTCAAGAAACATCTGATATGGGAAAGAAGTGTTTTCCCCTAAAATAAAGAAACAGAACAGAATTATAATAATAATAAATAAATTATTTCTTATTTAAGAAATATTTAAGAAATATTTATCGAGTGCAAATTTCTGAGCTAGACTTGCTGGGAGATTCATAAGTGAATCAAAGCTGGATGCTGCCTAACGACCAACCACTAACATTTGTATATGCATTCATTGTATATAACATTCATGTATATGCATATGTCACATATTTTAGGTTTTTGCTGCAGTAGTGTCCTACTTCCAGTACCAATTTTTGTATTAGTGTAGATCAGGCTTTGTTTGCTAGCAAACAACTCCAAGTATCTCAGTGGTTTAGAACAGGAGAGACGTATTTCTCATGCATACAACTGTGTATGTCTGCTGAGGGCTCTTTTACACTTTGTCCTGACTCTAGGACCCTCATTGACAGAAGCAGCTACATCTGAAACATTGTTGAGGTGACAAATTCAAGAAGGTCACAAATTCTTTGTCACTCTTCTCCCCAACCTCCCTCAAGAGGTGGAGTTTATTCCTCCACCCTTTGAAACTGAGCTGGCCCCATGAACGCTTTAACCAACAGAATGTGTTATTTCTAGGCCTAACACTTACAAGACCTGGAAGCTTTTGCACTTCAGAGAGTCCTGAACCACCATGTAAGAAATCAGGATACTCTGCTGGAGAAACCACATGAAGCAAGGCCCTGGGATAACAATGGGAAGAAGAAAGGCTTGGCCATTCTAGCATCCCAGGCAAGCCTACTAACTATTCCAGCCCCAGAAAATACCTGGCTGGAACAACATGAGATCCCAAACAAGATTAGACAACTGCCCATGAGCCCATTCAATCCACAAAACCATTAGCAATAGTAAAAACGGTTACTGTTTTAAGTCGTTAAGATTTGGGGTGGTTTGCTGTGCGGCAATAGATAACTAAAACATTCCCTTACTGCACCAAAAGGAAAGAGGGCATAAGAAATTGTGCATTCTTGGGGCACCTGGGTGGCTCAGTCATTAAGCGTCTGCTTTTGGCTCAGGGCGTGATCCCAGAGTCCTGGGATCAAGCCCCACATCAGGCTCCTCCACTGGGAGCCTGCTTCTTCCTCTCCCACTCCCCCTGCTTGTGTTCCTTCTCTCACTGGCTGTCTCTCTCTCTGTCAAGTAAATAAATAAAATAAAATCTTAAAAAAAAAAAGAAAAGAAAAGAAAAGAAATTGTGCATTCTTAAAGCTTTTACTTGGAAGAGACACAGACCACCTCCAATCACATTTCACCAGCCACACTGAGTTCAAAAGAGTAGGGAAATGCAAGTCTACTATGCGTGTGGGAAAAGAAATGGAAATATTTGGTGGCTAGTACTATTATCTCCCAGAGAAAGGGCAGGGCTGGAGAGGTACATCCTCCATAGAGAAGACAAGTAAATCACTAAGTAGATAAAATGTCAAGAAAAAAAGAGTAAGAAGAAAAGAACATAGATAATGAAAGATGCTTGTAGATGACCTCTGGGCAACGTAGGGATGGATATAAGGAAGAAAAGGAAGGTGGAAAAGACTCAGAAAAGAAACATCTACAGAGGCCAAAGGAGACATCTAGGGATCCAAAGGAGAGTTTCAAGAACAGAACAGTCAAGGAGAACATAAAACAAAATGGATGGTATAGGCAAGGAATTTGTAGAAATTCAAAGAGATCAATGTGAGCTGATACAGTCACAGGCCTCGGACAGAGGTAGAATTAGAGAAGGAAATGAAAAATAATAGAATTTGGATGGTTGGAAAGAAGAAGAAGGGCACTCTCAGTGAGGAAACAATAAAGTCTTGAAGTGGGAAATAAATTTAGCAATTGGGAGAACAGCGACGAGGTAAAGGGAAACACATCAATATAATAAAAGTTATGTGTAAAGTAGATTGGTTTGCTGCAGAAGGAAGCCATTTGTGGATTTATGGAGACCTGTGACTGCCAACTGAGATTTCTGGGTTGTTTCCTTTAAATAGCTGAGCACCACTGGCGGCGGGTGATAGGGTGCCTGAGTAAAGGAAATCAGTATACAGGACTAGTCCCTTCAGGTGGAATGAAGAAGGGAAAGACAGAGCAAGCCATCAGTCAGAAAATTACAGTATTCAAAACAGGAGTATCCTGGTGGGGGGCAGGGCGAGAACTCCCTTCTAGACCAGTTCAGGAGGCTTAGAATAAGTTGCTCAGAGAACTGAAAAAAAAGGGGGGGGGAGTTCAAGTGTGGAGGAGTTGAGATATTTATTTTATCAAGGATAGAAAAGAAAATGTTCAAATTTTTACTTCCATGGCAGACAAGGTTGATTACCTACCCAACATTCCCTACCCTACTTTCTTGACAACAGAACTTCAGTATTGCTCAATTCCTCTCCTCCTTCCAAACCAATCGGGGAAAAGAAATCTACACATATATAATTGAGCTCTAAGGTAAAAACTGATTGGTTTAAGCCAATTGGTTTAAACACTCAACTAGCATCATCTTTCTGAAGAGTGTGTGGGGTGAGAAGAGGGTTGGTTTCCGTGGTGCCAATGCCAGAGGTGTGCTTACTGACATTTAGTGGGATGAGACCAGAGATGCTAAATGTCCAGCAATGCATGCCATAATCCTGCATAAAAACTGCCAAAAGCTAGATAAACTCTAACCAATCATGGTAGTCCCAAGCTCCTTGTCAGTTACTGTTTCAGGGAATAGTGACCCACTGGTCAATAACACAAAGAATGGCCCGCTATGAAACCTCTGGGGTGGTTTCTTCCTGCTGTTGAGGTCATCCCAACTGTATGACACCTGGCACTGCTACAGGCATCCATCTTCTCCCCAAAACCAGCTTCTTCCCAAACACCCTGTTTCCATCATTGGCATTTCCGGTTACCAAGTCCTAAAACAGTTTTTGGCTTCTAACCATTAACCTCAGGCTGACTATTCACTCAGATTTGCATGGGACAATCTAATTTTAATCCTGTTCTCCCAGTGTTCCCCCTTTCAGTTCTAAACGTATTCTAGATTGGAGGGTAGATTATATAGTCACTTACTTTTCCCAACTAAATGCTGTTCACTCTGCCTCAAGTACCTTTAAAGCAGGGGTAAGCAAACTATGGTCTGTAGACTCTTTTTATACCTCTGGAGATCAAAAAAATTGTTTTTACATGTTTAAATGGCTGGAAAAAAATCAGTATTTCATGACGCCTAAGATTTCAATGTCTATAAATAAGTTTTATTGGAATACAATCACGCTCATTCCTTTAAGTATCTTTTATGGTTGCTTTCTTATTATAAGACAGTTGAATAATTATGAAAGACAGTGCCTAAAATATTAATGTTTGGCTCTTTATAGAAAAGACTGCAGACCCCAGCTCTAATGCCACTTAGTTCTAAGTTTCCTCATTTCTTGCACAAATATCATAGCCTACTAACTTGTTTTCCATTCTTTTCTCACTCCAATCCTTAATATCCCTAGTAAATAATCTCTCTAGGTAAGTTTTGATCCTGTCATTTGCGGCTATAAAATCTTCAATGGCTCCTCCAAAACGGGGAGTATAAAGTCCAAGCCTATCCGTTGACTAGACTACCAACCTAGTTTTCCAGACTTTGCTCCTCCTGACTAAAGCTTAAATGGACCACTTGCCATTTCCCTAATAAGTATTTTAGCTCGTATCACACGCCCCCATTGCTTGCCCACGTCTCTCCTCCATCGCACCGGTTCCTCAAGATTAAACCAAAACTGTTACTCCCTTAATACACCTTCATTCACTCATCACACCGGTAGTTCACAGCAAGTTGTTCTTGAGGTGGTTGTGGGGGAACGGACAACAAAGACAACAGACTAGGGCAAGAAAGAGCGAGTCAAATGAGTTGAGTGCTTGAGGGAAGGGGCCCAGAATGAGGCTTCAGAGGTGACATTTACACCAGATTTTTTTAAGGACTTGGGAGTTTAAAAGATTATGAAAGACCCAAGGAGACAAAAAGAAACTAAATAAAGCTGAATGAGAAAACACAAGGACCGCCTCATTCTATCTGCTTCCGTACCGCCACAGACTATGATTTAAAGGATCACACCTTTAGTCTAAAACCTGAAAGAAAATTCTACAAGAGCAGCCGTGACCAAAGCCACCCCAAAGTGGCTGCTCAGTGCCAGAGCAGACAGCAAGTAGATTCCGGATGCCAAACAACCCCAGTAAGGGCTCTGTGCACTCATTCTGCGCCAGGAAGACTCCAGCCGGTCGCCAAACTTTTGGGTGGTAGCTTTGGCGCCCACACTCCAGCTTCCCGACAGGCGCGACAGCGCGCGGGTGAAAAAGAGACGTCCCTCAATAGTTTACACCAGCAATTAAAACCGTGTCGTGGCCTCCCACAAGCCACCAACCTGCGCCCTCGAAAAGGCGACCCGACCAGACCCCGCCTCCGCGGCGGCCTTGGAGCACGTGAAGTCCCCGTGCGGAGCGACAGCGAAGAGGCGGGAGCTCAAGGACGCGAACCCAGGCCTGGGAAGGGAAGCGATTCCGGGGCGCACGCGCATAACCAGGGATCGGGCGGAGCCTGCCTCCCAAAGGGGGAGCAAAGGAAAGAAGAGCGCGTGGCGCTCCGGAACCCGCGCACGCGCTGTAGTCTCACCCGGCCTATGCGCGCGCGCGGCCGGCGCTGCATCTTTTCTTCAGGCCCGCCCCCCTCTTCCACTTCAGCAAGCGGAGGTGAGGAGCGAAAGCAGGGAAGTGTGGGGCGAGGTGGGCGGGGCGTCGCACGCGAGCGCGGCCTGCTAAAGAAGGGAGGGGGAGGGAGAGATGCAAGACAACGTTTCCCCGTGAACACCCAATGGAGAGCAGGCTTGACCCCGCCCCCTCTCCTCAGGTTATTGGCTGGGAGGCCCCAGATGGGCGGGGTTGGCTGTGGGGTTGGGGAGGGCAGGGGGCGGGGAGGAGGAGGAAGGCGCTGGCGGGCAGTGATGGCGGCGGGTGATGGGGACGTGAAGCTAGGCACCCTGGGGAGTGGCAGTGAGAGCAGCAGCGACGGCAGCAGTGAGAGCCCCAGCGGCGCGGGAGCGGCAGCAGAAGGGGGCGGCTGGGCGGCAGCAGCGTTGGCGCTTTTGACGGGGGGCGGGGAGATGCTGCTGAACGTGGCGCTGGTGGCGCTGGTGCTGCTGGGGGCCTACCGGCTGTGGGTGCGCTGGGGGCGGCGGGGTCTGGGCGCCGGGGCCGGAGCGGGCGAGGAGAGTCCCGCTGCCTCTCTGCCTCGCATGAAGAAACGGGACTTCAGCTTGGAGCAGCTGCGCCAGTACGACGGGTCCCGCACCCCGCGCATCCTGCTCGCGGTCAACGGGAAAGTCTTCGACGTGACCAAAGGCAGCAAGTTCTACGGCCCGGGTGAGGAGGAGTTGGAAGGGGAGGGGGGGACCTCCTGCATCTCAGGTGCGACCCCCTTCCGATGGGGAGGCCCTTGGGCCCTGGGTTAGTTTGCCGAGCCTTCTCGACGTCTGGACCCCTGCGCCTTGGTTGCTGCACCTGGGACGGCCCGCCCCACACACACCTCCAGCCGCGGGCACCTCCAGCTTTTCCCCCACCCCGAAGTCCGGGTTTCACTGTCGCCCCAGGACCCAGCTCTCAGCTTTAATCTTTCTCCCATCCCGTTCCTCCACGACGCTTTTTGTTGTGCTGATTTTTTTCAAAATCCTTTCAGTTGTCTTGTCTCCTTTCGCACTGGCCCACAACCTTCCCTGAGCTTTCTGGTTCCTGGGATGGGTGGGGGCAGTAGGGACGGGAGGTACCTAAAGTAGCAACCCAAAGTTGTAGGCCAGGTAATTCACAGCTTTCCTTTCTTTACTCTATTTTACCACTGATCTCCCTTTTCTCTCTACTATTCCCCATAAGGCCACGTTTAGGTACACGTAGTTCCAAGTCCCCATCGTTTAACTTGTGAAGTCTGGGCATATAAGCAACGCCTCAGACTCTTTTTTTAAACCAGTTTTAGTATGGAGATGTTTTCCAAGATTAACAATGTATGTAGGATGAGGACAGACCAGAATGTAGATCTTAATAAAGACTGGCAAGGGTAGTCTCCCAGAGTTTTGGGGGTGGAGCTCAACTACCCAGCAGGCGGGCCTGTCTGGTTTTTTTTTTTTTTTTTTTTTTTTTTTGGTAGTAGGAGGGCAAGTATTCAAATACACTTGATAATCATTTACTGTGTTTTCACTGAGTAGAAAAAACTTAAAAGAGCTATAAATCCACATCCCAGTGCACCAGTCTGCAAGTTAAAGATTTTTAGAACTTTGCTTTCAGAGAACCGTGTGTGTAGGGTCGTTGGGTTAGAAACCCTTCTTTACAATGTAGTTTAGCATACATTTCAGATTGTGCTAATAAACTCAGTTCAGACTCATGGAACCTTCTGGTATACAATAAAATTGAACAACATTGTACATCCTAGTTATGTAGTAATTATTTCTAAGCTTAAAGTGACTACAATAAAAAAATAATAATAAAATTAGGGACCTAGAGTCACCTGTTGTTTGAAAGAGGACATCCAAACCTTAAAGTCAAGGGGGTTGGCAAGTCTAGAAAACAAGTTGGTTTTCTTCTTGATTTCGTCTGTTAGTACGTGAGATTTATTGGCACTTGCAAATATGTACTTCTGATTTCAGTGCTTGGTGGCTGGAATATATTTTAGAAGTGCTTTGGTTTGCTGTTAAGTGGAATAGAGATAAGAAATTGGAGATTTTATGTGTTCAACTGTTTAATTTCCTTGTTGCTTGTATTTTTGTGTGTAGATCTACATTCAGTTTAACCAAGTCTTAGTGCTTCTGGTTGGATAAATATGAAAAGCAATGTCTATCTACTTAACTCTGCTGAAACGGTTAATACTTTTTTTTGTTTACTTCAAAGTATATGGGACAAGAGAATAGGGCCAAAGTATAGTAGTTAAATGGATGGACCAAATTAGTTAATTTTTTTAAATCAAGGATTTACACAGTATTTTGTACCTGAAGTTTTTTCCTTATTGATACTAAAATGTATGTGCAGAGATTAGAAATTGTGTACAGGTTTAGTTTTTAATACAGAGCTTACCCAGCTAAAAGATCTGCTCTTGTAGCCTTTATTTAAACTGACAATGAACCAAACAAAGTATTAGTGCAAGGAAGCATGTTAGTCCTCACACATTATGCCTTGCCATTATCTGAAAATAGCTAGGAAAGGCTGTCCTAAACACAGTTGAGGAGCCTCCAGTGGCAGATGTTCTTTAACAAATTAAGAATTAAGATGAGAGTCATAGATGTGATGTAGATAGCCTTTGTGTGGCTTGAGCATTGAGGGGGCTCCTCAGATAACAAGGGAGAAGTAAGTTTTAATTGGCTTCCACCAATTCCCAGGTCCTGATGAACAGCCTAGGGATAATTAGTTATTTTCTAAGTATTTATTGATCAACCTAATAGAGATGTTTGGAATGTTATATTATGGAAAGGAACTTGAAAGTAGCCAGTTTATCTGTGGGCTTGAAGTATGTTGAAATTTACATTAATAGAAGATGTAACACTTTTTCCAAAAGTCTTGAAGCCAAATTTCTGGTTATGAAACAGATATAAGTTCAGTTTGGGTTTTAATTTTTATTTTCATCCTCAAGTGAATTGAGCACTTTGTAACAATAATTCAGAAGCAATGATCTCAGCCTGACAATCTTAGTAGCTTGAAAGAATGAGCTAAGAAGCCAGAAAATGTCATTTCTATGCCTAGCCAATATCTATTCCCATTTCACAGTATTGGTCTTAGAGTTAAAAATTGTTTTGTGAGGTTTTTTTTTTCTATGTCGAAGATACTGTTTTCTTAGTCATTTTTAAAGTTCGGGTTCTTAAAAAATTAAATATTGACGATTTAGTGAAGTAAACACATGTTGGCAAACATTTGGCATTAACTACATTTGTCATCATTAAATTTAGTAACACTCAGGCACTTGGCCAGCATGTGAGGAAAGTGGTCATATAAGAAACAATGAATATGGGAGGAGAAAGGAAATAAGATTTGTTAAGCACCTACTGTATCAGATCCATTAATTTGTCATCTCCACAATGCCTCCATGAGGTTAGTAAGTATTCCTGCCCTCAGATTGGGAGCCTGAGTGTAGGTATTTTGGGTAAATTGGCTTGGGTCATACAGGCAATGGCATTCAAATCCAGAGATATTTAACCACAAAGCCTATCTATACTTCAGGTAACCTGTGTTCTGGGATAAACTTCTGGAGAATCTTACTGTTGTTTTTATACCTCTCCTGGTTCCCATAAGGATTTAAAGCCTCAGACATGCTTTCATGGCTGTATGTTGTGCTGTCCAATATAGTAGCCATGAACGACATACGGCTTTTTAATTTTAAAATTAAATATAATTAAAATTGAGTCCCTCCATCATACTAGCCACATTTCCACTACTCAGTAACTACATGGCTACCATATTAGTGCACTTTATAGAATATTTCCATCTTCCCAAAGAGTTCTGTTCAATAGCATTGATTCTAGAGGTCAAGGTAGAAGGAGGAGGAAACTCCATTTATTGAGCTTATTATCTTGTTTCATTTTCAAACAGCCCTAGGATATAAGTAATGTTCCCATTTTACAGATGTGGAAACTGAAACCCAGGGAGGATTTGCTCAAAATCACATACTCAGTGGCCAAACTCGACATCAAACACGGTCTAACTAGCTTCACAGGCCATCCTTTCCCGTTGTATTACTACAAAATATAATTTCATATGTCCTAGAGTCATAATAGAGTAGGAAGACTAGAAGAGATAGTATAATTTTAAGTAACTTGATTTAATATTACAACAATGAAATTCTACCAAAATAATGTTTTTATTTATTCTTTAGAATGACGAGAAATTATACAGTTGACCTTTCTAATAGTTTATCCTGAATTTCTGAAATTTAAATATATTGCTTCCCCCTTATTCCGTGTAGCATATTCTTTGACACAGACCGAAGCTGTATTTTCTCCAACTTACCTTTTAAATTCCGCTGGAAACGAAAAAGTCATATATAAAAGAGGTACCCCATGAGATGCCTAATATTCAGAGGGATGGGGAAAGGAGGACATGTACCTTTCAAGTGTTTTTCCTCTTTTTTTTTAACTTTATCTTTGATAGGTTAACTTTTATTTATAGTTTGCAAAATTGCAGTTGAAGCAAGAATTGCAACATATAGACTAGGCCCAACCTGACCACTTCCTTCATGGATATCTTATTGACACTACTCAACTCTCATCCCACCTACTTGCTTTGAGGCCAACTGGGTCTGTTTGGACTAATGGCCATACGTATCCATTAACTTTCAGTAAAATAAAAGATCAGCTAAGTTTTCTGATCGGTTTTGAAACTCTGCTCAAATTTGTACTAGTTATTTCTACAATACCTACTCTGAGTTCAGCATCATTCCATTGTTTTTAATCTTTGAGGGAATTGTATTTGTGTTAAATGCTAATGCTAAGTATTAAAGGATAGCTGAAAGCGTATATGAAACCAGAAGATGTTATTCATTCTGGAAGAAAATAGATTTAGTGAGATCTGGAGTTAGCTATTCAAATTCTTTTAATAATTCTTTCAATAATCTATGACCAAGATGACTCCTCTCCTATGTACCCATGACAGACATCTCTAAATAACTGCTGTACCCTTAGAACCTGCATCCTGTCTCAAGATCGCTAATACAGGACTTCATCTCCGTTTTAAATTCTGAGAAGGAATTCCCTGGATTTCATTACATTGTTTCTTAAATAAGGTGTTGTGAAAAATGAGTTAACTGAGTTTTCAAAACAGATGGGTTCCTACCTGTGTGGAGTTTTTAAAATATTTGGGAAAACAGACAATAAACAACCATTCAGTATATAATTATAATTTGTAATTAAATATTCTATGAAAGAAATGAATAGGATATGTAACAGAGGGTAACAAAGGACTTTAGAATAGGTGGTTAAGACAGGTACTGTATTTATATTAGTTTATCAAGAAAAGAGGGTTGATATTTAGGCAAAAACCTAAAGGAGTCAGCCATACAAAGATTGGGTGTGAGGGTGTTCTGATGCTATCTAGCACTAGATCCAGAACTGATCATATTGTGTTAATCATCAGAGAAAGAAACATCCTTAACCTGTTACTGATTTTGAGATTTGACTTCAGCCTTCATTTGGCTAATTAGTATTACCTCAGTGATTCTTTTTCCACTGTGTTTTCCACTGATCTGTGATATGTTTTGTTGTTATTCCTTTATAATATAGTGAGATTTTTTTTTTCACTGAATCTAATATCAACACTGTCTTTTTTTTTTTTAAGATTATATTTATTTATTTGAGAGAGAGGACGAGGTGTGGAGAGGGCGGGACAGAGAGAGAGGGAGAAGCAGACTTCCTGCTGAGCAGGGAGCCAGACTGGACATCCTGGGCTCCATCCAAGGGCCCTGGGATCATGACCCAAGTGGAAGGTGAAGGCAGATGCTTAACTGACTAAGCCACCCAGGCACCCCTCAACACTGTTTTAACAGCTTAATCAGTTTATATGTTCTATCATTACTGATATATTTAGATATATGTCTACGTTCTTATTTAGTAATTTATCTTTGTCATACTTTGCTGCTTTTTTTCCTACCTTTTTTCCTTCTCAGATTAATTTTTTTTAACTCTTCCACTTTTTCTCCCTACTTATTTGGATATATTCTATTAACATTCTTTACACTATTCTGAAGAATATAGGAATGTTTAGCCAAACATATCTTTGTGAATTAGAAAAACTCTCTTTAAGACACTTTACTGCCATTTGAGAGAATATTTCTTAATAAACATACAGAACTACTATGTATACAAATGTGGATGGTGTCCCTTGGGGTTGTGTAGTATGCAGCCATATGTTGCAGCCCTGGTTAAGAAAGCTTTTACTCTAATCCTTCCCTCACCCTATTTTCTGTGGTATTACTATTAGACCTGTAGTTCTACTATATTTTTTCAAACTCTTCCCCCAAGTACTTGATTAAAGTATTAACCTTTTTTTATTGTCAGCCCTCATTTAAATTTACCAACATAGTTACCATTTTCTTCATTCACTGTCATTTCTTGCATCTCATTCCTTTGTTCAGAGTTCAGCTCTTACTTTAGTGAGGTATGTCCTGTAGTTTTTGATTGGCGCACACACAAAAAATTCTGTCTCCATATGCCCTTATGCAGGAATAATAGTATAGGTTTCACATATAAAATTGTACACTGATTGTTTTACCTCATATCTTCAATAGTATTATGCCACTGTCTTCTACTTCAAGTCTGCTTTTGGTTTATTTTCATTCCTTTGATTAATCTGTTTTTGTCTTTGGCATTCTGCTCTTTTACTAGGATTTGCTGAGGCGGGAATTTGTTTTTTTTTTAATATGTGCCAGACTCTACTAAAATTTGAGTATGTGTGTCATCTATTTTAGAAAATTTGAAATCATTACCTCTTATATTATTGCCTCCCCCATTGTCTTCTAATAGATACACATAAGCTTTTCATTCTGTCCTTCATGTCTCTTAATCTTTCCTTAATGTTCCATCTCTTAATTACTTAAAAATTTTAAGCAAACATACTATATAGTTGTTTAATCTGCTTGTATTATTCTGGGGATGCCAGTTCTCATCTGTCGTATGTGCTCACTCCTCCATGGTGATTTGTTCATGTAGTTCTTCATGTAATTTTTACTACAAAAACTTATCTTCAGCAATTATGGTCTTTTTGTTTCTTGGGGATTTTTTTTCTACGCTGTTCCTTAAGCCTTGGGTTGTAGAAGTCTTCCTGTAGAGTGTCTTAGGTATATTTCTAAATAGGGCCTCATGGAAGTTTTTTAAAAAACCCTATTTTATTAGATAACATATATTCAAAGTAGAATATTTTAAAGCATATATTTTGAAAAATAACCCAGTTACCATGTTCCCCTTCCTAGAAGTGAGGAACCAATCTAAGTATCGTTCCAGAGCTATTATCTGTAAGTATAAGTATATGGATATGTACTGTCTCCATGCACGCTCATGCACACACACACACATTGTTGCACATTGTACAAACCTTTAATATCTGGAAAGCCTTTCATCTCAGCTTAAATAGAGTCATCTTATTCTTTTGAACATATGCTTATTCTATTACATTAATATATCATAATTTAACAGTTCACTATTAACAAACATTTAAGTTGTTTCCAGTCTCTTATTAATATATAGTGTTGCTGTAAATATTCATGTACATGTCCTTTTACACATGTGAGTAAACTTAATAAAGTAAATTCCTGAAAGTAAAATTACTGAGTCTTAGGGTATGGGACATTTTTAAATTTGGGTACTTACTCGTGAATTGCCCTCCAGAGAAAGTGGACCAATTCACACTTCATGAAAATGCCTATTTCTCACCGCTTTGCCAAAAATGTGATATTAAACTTCTTGGTCTTTGTCAGTCTGAGAATTTAAAATGGTATTTCAATGTTTTTTTAATTTACATTTCTCTTTTTTTAGTGAGGTTGGACACCTTCAGAATTTTGAATCATTTATATTTCCTTTCCTACAAATAATCTGTTGGTACATTCTTTGCCACAGTTTTTCAATCATGGTATTGTTCCTAGAGATTTTAAGTGTTCTTTAAAAAGTGAATCAATCTTAGCTGCAAACATTTTCCTAGTTTATTTGTCTTTTTACTTTTTATGGTGTTTTTGTAAACCACACAAATTTTTGGTTTTATGTATTCAAATTTATCTTTTTATGGCTGCTGAGTTTTCTATCATAAGTTACTTAAAGTTTTTTTGCACTAAAAAGTTTATTTTTAAAAATACGTAGTTTTTTAAAATACTTTTGTGGTTGGGGTTTTTTATTTCCATTTGGAATTTAGTTTAAGATGTGAAATAAGGATTTTTACAGAAATTTATTTAGTTACCCCAACACTATAGAATAATTCTTTTTTTCCCCCAACACTTATAGTATAACCTTTATTGTTCTCTAAATTCCAATAGATGTTTAAGTCCATGCTGTTTCTTCACCTTAGTGTTCTCATTCTCTGGAGGCTGTGTAAACTCAGTCCCCACTCCCACATCTAGCACAGGCCTAGGATTTTAATTTTTCAGTCTTCCTTGTCCCCACCCTAGCTGTAAGGGCCAAGCCACTGAGCTGAACCCACAGTATTGCTGACAGCTTTCTAATTTGAATTTCAGAAACAAGATTGAGTTGGGGAAAGTATTTTACTTGCCTTAGTTGGAGGCCAAACTAGATAGATACTTCCCCCGTTTAATACCAATGCCTCTAAAATTTGCCCAGTGTTAAATGTTGGTTGAGGCCTCTAGAACCCAGGTATCTTGGCTTCTTGAGGAAGATTCTTTGATTTTCACCACACTACCTTCTATCTAAAAGTCTTGGGACTTCCTTAATATAAATGTAAAATAATAATATTTATTACTTGGATTTCTTTTCATCACTTTTACAGTATTGCTTCATTTATTCCAAGACCCATTGTGATCTTATTTGGAATAAATTACTCAATACCAAGTATAATTAGGGGTTTTTTTTAAAGTTGTTTTAATAATCACAAAAGACTGTTGTCAAAACAGGCCAGAAAACTGGGCTGTTTATAAACTTTAGTGGAAATAACGGAAATATTCATTCTGGAATTTTCTTCTCTTCATAAATAGTAATGTAGCTACACAGTCATCCTAATAATCACAAAATTATCTGTTACATATTTTAGATACTTTATTTCCTCCTGGAATTTTCTGTTCATTAAATTACTCTTTAAAACATTTTCTTACAGTAACCATATGTTTTTGCCTTTTCAGGATTCACTAACTAGTAGACTTACTGAATTTTGAACTTTAAAAAATTCTGTGCTGCGGGTTGTGTTAACTCTTAAAAAATATTAATGAAATATGAATTCTAGTATAATGTCATTTTGATATATTTAACATTATTTTTAAACGATTTATTTTGGGGCACCTGGGTGGCTTAGTCGATTAAGTATCTGCCTTCCACCTACGTCATGATCCCAGGGACCCGGGATTGAGTCCGAGTTGGGCTCCCTGCAACAGGGAGTCTGCCTCTCCCTGTCCCTCTGCCCTCCTTCCCACCGCCCCCACTCATGCACTCTCTAAAATAAACAAAATCTTTTTTTAAAAAAGATGTATTATTAAAATGACAACCTAGAACATTTGTTATGTATTAGAGAGAAACTTCTTTGGTTGAATAATTGCTGTTCATTTTTTGTAGCAAGAATTTTCTTGAAATTGTAAATCCACTTTTAGATCAGCATTATATTATAGTATTCGATAAAGCAACAGATTATAATTCCCTTAGTTATTACTGAAATGTTATGTACAAAATAATAATTTATATAAACTGGCCTTTTTTTTTTTTAATTATACCAAAAGACTTAGTACCATTAAAATTTGCTTTCCTTGGATAGTTTTGTTATTTTAGTATTATAGATAGCCAAGTATGATTATCAGAATATTGGAATCCGTAACATTTATGTTTGTTGTGTTAAGGGGGTAGTGGAATGGGGAGGTATTCCTGGCTTCTCAGATATCGCTTCTGGTTGAATCATGAATGCAGAGAAACGTTCTTTAGGTAGACCTCAGATCCTCCTTTCTCAGCGCACATCCATCCAGTTCCAATTCTTGTTTTTTTTTTTTTTTAAGATTTTATTTATTTATTTGATGGAGAGAGAGACAGCCGCGAGAGAGGGAACACAGCAGGGGAGTGGGAGAGGAGGAAGCAGGCTCCCAGTGGAGGAGCCCGATGTGGGAACGCCAGGATCACGCCCTGAGCCGAAGGCAGATGCTTAACGACTGCGCCACCCAGGCGCCCCCCAATTCTAGTTCTTAATGTTATGTTCTTTATGGTCTTACAGGAAAAAGTAAAGAAAACTGTTCCAAAAAAGACCTTTTCAGAAGTTAAATGTTTCCTGATGGAAATCCTAAATGTGGAGAAGACAGCTTAATATAGTTTAGAGAGTGGGGAAGTATGTTAATCACTGAGTCATTATTTTCTATTCAAGAGCTAACAAAGCATCATTTTGCCTAGAAATGGGGTTGGATTATTACCTGTTGACTCAAGTTCACTCTTACTAAATTGGGATCTAAAATTTAAAAAAAGACATATTTCATGAAGTTTTGTTTTTACATTTATTCAGTGTTGAGGTCTCTTTAGAGAAATTGGCAGAGAATTTTATTAGAGAATGCATTGGTATGTAACTAATATACTCAAAGATGGAGGATTTTCTGATTGCTGTTTTTTATAATGATCATCTTTTGTTCTCTCCTTTTTACCATTTAGATGTGTTTAATGATTTATACTCTGAAGTACCCTGAAGTAGATTGACTTTTGCAGGTCAGGGAGGTAAATATTATAACAAAATGATAAGAAAAGCTGTCTGTGTACACAGCTTTTTTTGTTAATTCTCTTTCATTTTGATTTAACAGATATTCCAAAGTATCTATTCACCTGAAATTTTGCACTTAATGAAATGCTCCAGTTTTCAGGGTTGTCATTCCATTTTTGGGTTTGTGGATCCTCTGTGTGTTTTCTCAACTGTATTGTGTTTGAGGTAGAAAAGTGGAGATAGTACTTCCCAAGTCTGTTGGTAATTTTAGCCAAGTTACTGAATGTCTCTGCTCCTGTTCACCTGCAAGGTGAGGAGGGCAAAAATTGTTCCTTTCACTTTGCAAGACTGTGAGAGAGGAAAGTCACGTTGCTAGAAAATTCTTTAAAAGGTTGAAAACTATCATTTTACATTTGTAGGTTTTTATTAGCTGTGATCAGTTTTATTTTTTCTGTTGTATGACTCGTCGCTGTTTTAAGTTTGTCAGCATTACTTTGTTTTGAAAAAATCACACTAGCTCTATCTCTCTAATCTGTCTCTCTAATCTTTCTACTTATCTATCAATCTATCTATCTATCTATGATCTCCATCTCAGGAAAAACAGCTATTGGCACAAAACAAGTGGAGTTAGGCAAAAGAAAAAAAAAACCACAACTACTTTTCTTTTCCCTAGGGACTGTTTGTTCTTGCTTAATTTTCAAAGTTAATATTTCTCTAAAATAATTAATTCCAATTTAAGGAACAATATTGAATTTCTTTCTCTTAAATGCTTAATACCCTTTGCAAGGTCGAGATAATGGGCGATAGTTTGAAGGTTATAAATGTTAGCCAATTATAAACAGTATCCCTTTTTCTTATATAGAAGACATATTTAAAAGTTTAAAATGGTAGCCTAAGTGTATACTACTAGGAAAATGATTACATTTTAGGTATATTCATTCAGTAAGAAAATATATAACCATTAAATGGTAATTGTGAATGTCACCTAATATTAAGTAGCAATATGGAAAATACTTAGGAATAGAAAAAGCAGGATTAAAAAGTACTTTACTGGGAAGAATTTCCTTTATTTTCATGTTAAGGTATCAATACCTAATAATGCTACTTTTTAAATTTATTGCAAATGCCACTTCTGGTTCCATGCTATAAACTTTGCAGAGAAAGGCTTTCTTATACCTGATGATCTTTATGGTGCAGTGCTTCCTGTAACTCGAATTAATGTTCATAAATGTTTAGATTATTGTCTAAGTAGAATTTTGAATTCTACTCTTAAATGCACAGGTACTTTTCTGACACATTACCTTCAGTTTCCTAAATGTTTTCAAATATGAATATGGGTATAATCATTGCTCTGCTCATTTAAAAATTAAGGAATTTGTAGAGTTTTTTTCTTTTTTACTTCTCATTGGAAAGTATTTTATTTTGATAACTGGACAATAAGCTCTCATACTGACCACTCTGTTGCTCATAATAATTGAGCTAGTAATTCTGGCTTTAAAATTATTTTCTCTAAATTACCTTTGTCATGTATGGGAAACTGTAGCCTCAGGGGGAAAATTTTTTATTTTGTAAAAGTAGGTATTTTGGAAATCTTTTTGTTTTTAAGTGTTTATTTACTTAAGTAATCTCTACACCCAATGTGGGGCTCAAACTCATGACCCTGAGATCAAGAGCCAGCCAGATATCACTTAATTTTTAAACCAACATTTTAAACAGAAAAACTTATATGATCTCCTCTGCAGCCTAACATGAAGACAGAAGTAACTCTTAAAAGGTTTTTATTATAAAAATAATTTTTTTAAAAGATTTTATTTATTTGATAGAAATAGAGACAGCCAGCGAGAGAGGGAACACAAGCAGAGGGAGTGGGAGAGGAAGAAGCAGGCTCATAGCGGAGGGGCCTGATGTGGGGCTCGATCCCACAACGCTGGGATCACGCCCTAAGCCGAAGGCAGACGCCCAACCGCTGTGCCACCCAGGCGCCCCTATAAAAATAATTTTTTAACAAATATACAACCAAAACCAGAAACAGACCCATATATACAGAAAGCAAACTGATGGTTGCCAGAGGGGAGGCAGTTGAATGGCTTGCCAAAATGTGTGAAGGGCAGTGGGAGATACAGACTTCCAGTCATGGAATGAATTAATCATAGGGATGAAAGGTACAGCATAGGCAATATAGTCAGTGGTATCGTAACCCTGTTGTATGGTGACAGACGGTAGCTACACTTGCAGTGAACATAGCATAACGTATAGAGCTGTCAAATCACTATGTTATACACCTGAAACTAACATAACATTGTGTGTCAACTATACTTCAATTAATAATAATAAATAAAAATAGTAGTAGTAATAATGATAATTTTCTAAATAGCCAGACTTTACCAATTATATGAAGTAAAATTTTTTCTTCCATTCCCCAGAAATGGTTGCCACTGTTAAGTGTTGGTCTGTATTCTTGGTGTTTTTCACACATATACAAACACGTGTATGTGTATTTTTTTTAATTCAAAGCAAGTAGTACTCTATATATAAATACTCTTATGAATTGCTCTTTTCAGTTACTCTGTGTATGTGTACACATAGAGATACTTCATTCTTGTTCATAGTTATTTACAATTATTAAATCAATATACTATAACCAGTTTCTTTTTTTTTTTTTTTTTTAAAGTTTTTTTTTTTTTTTTTGACAGAGATAGAGACAGCCAGCGAGAGATGGAACACAAGCAGGGGGAGTGGGAGAGGAAGAAGCAGGCTCACAGCAGAAGAGCCTGATGTGGGGCTCGATCCCACAACGCCAGGATCACGCCCTGAGCCGAAGGCAGACGCTTAACCGCTGTGCCACCCAGGCGCCCCACTATAACCAGTTTCTTGATATGGAAAATTAGGTTCAGTTTTGTTTATTATATGTTTTAAAGAACTGAAGTGTCTTTTTTATCATATATTTGGGTGGAGATTTTACTTACCATAAGTGAATCTGTCTGAAAATAGAGAGTTACTCCTTATTTGAAATTGCAGCTAATTATTTTGGAAGAAATTTATTATGTTTCTACTTTATGCCAGGCATGTGCTAGGCATTAAGTACTGACATGAGCAAGACAACTGCTGCTCTTAAGCGCAAACATTGGGAATGGCTCACTTCTGTCAGCATAAAAATAATGCCATTCCTCCCTAGAGAGGCTGCTGCCTAATTCCTTGGACAAAACGCTAATCATTTTGTGTCAATCAGAAGAACTTTTGGGGTGCCTGGGTGTCCCAGTTGGTTAAGTGTCCAGTTCTTGATTTCAGCTCAGGTCATGATCTCAGGGTTGTGAGATCAAGCCCCACGTCGGGGTCCACACTGGGCATGGAGCCTGCTTGGGATTCTTTCTCTCTCCCTCTCTCCCCCTCCCCCACCATTCCTTACACTCTACCCCCCAAAAAATAAAAATAATAAAAACTTGTTTAAAAAAAAAAAACTGTTCCGGGGCGCCTGGGTGGCACAGCGGTTAAACGTCTGCCTTCAGCTCAGGGCGTGATCCCGGCGTTATGGGATCGAGCCCCACATCAGGCTCCTCCACTATGAGCCTGCTTCTTCCTCTCCCACTCCCCCTGCTTGTGTTCCCTCTCTCACTGGCTGTCTCTATCTCTGTTGAATAAATAAATAAAATCTTTAAAAAAAAAAAAAAAAACTGTTCCTTATAGAAATATCTCCTGTTTTCCAAGAGCTGTGACAAATGAAAACCATTGTTTAATGACTTTTCATCGTTTATATAGGTAATTGTGAGTATATTCTGGTAGTCCGGTGGTACTTACTATGAAAATGGGTCATATTTCTGATAAAACCAATCATTAAGCAAAGACCCCGTGAGCATCTGCATGTGCTGTGCGTTGAACTAGTCACTGGGGGTACAAAGATGATACAGTCTCTGCTTTCATATGACCTACTTTGAAAAGAGAAAGAAAAATATTTTAGATCCACAGTTGACTTGAGTCTTTAACAAATGCTTATCTAGTGGATGTTCTGTTGATTAGTTTTAGGCGCCACAATTAATTAACAGCAATCAGTGAAGCATTCTCTCCCCTCAGACAAACCAGCTTCCAAACCAAACTGCTTAAGTTTCCTCTTCTCCATAATATGTTACAGTCTTCAACTTTGAATACAAGTTTTGAGGTATTTGAAATTCAAATTTTAAATTTTCAGTGAAAAGCTTTACTTTGTTTTACAGGCAGATTTCCAAAAAATTTCTTCTCATTATCCCATCTAGTATCTGTCATATTTTGAAATTAAGGCTGTGTACCAAATATGAGTCATTATGAGGTTTCTTTTATTTGGCTTTTTCCTTTGAGACATTCTAAAATAATGTTAAGGTAATGTCAATAATTTCTTTTTCTTCCCCCCCCAGCCGGTCCATATGGAATATTTGCTGGTAGGGATGCCTCCAGAGGACTGGCGACATTTTGCCTAGATAAAGATGCACTTAAAGATGAATATGATGATCTCTCAGACTTGAATGCTGTACAAATGGAGAGTGTTCGAGAATGGGAAATGCAGTTTAAAGGTACCTTCATTTTGTCGGGTTCTTTGGAAATATTAAATTTAGGGCCAAAGAAAGTGTATACTATTTCACATCCCTTAAGAGCCTATGGATATCTGTTTCATCACCATCATTTGATGATAAAAAAGCTAAATATGAAAGTGATTGTTACTTACTATTTTCATTATTATTATTATTTAAAATCTATATTTAAAAGTTGACTTGTTTCAAACTATGTAAATCTAACAAAAACTGTGACACCTTTAGTCTTATAAGGCTTTTTCATGAAGACATGGTATTTTTAAATATAGACTTCTATTTAAAAATGAATTGATTTTGGATATCGATACTATAATTTATTCCAAAATGATTTTATTGATCTTACTCTCAAACCATGAAGAAAAAATATCTTTCCCCTTTATTATACCCTCGTGGCATCAGTTATTACCTCCTACATGACAATCCAGATAGCTGTTTATGTGACCTGTGTATCCCTTGGAAACACTTCTTCTGGCTTCTTGGCACTTGAACTGGTTCTACTGTAGGAAGCAGTCCTCCTATCTTATCCTCCTGGTTTGTGGTTAATTCACTTAACCTAGGTTCAAATTCCTGACCAAGAAATAATTAACTGTGGATCACCTTGGACAACGTAGTGTTCTAAATTAATACCTGGTAAATAAAATAAGCAATAAACAGAGATGGAAGAAGACAGTTTGATAGAAAAAAGAATAATGGTATGACTGGAGCCACACACTGAGATCTCAAAGAACACAGGATAATAAGTAACAAATGACTTTGCTTTTCATTTGGTTTGTTTTCCTAGCCTATGTCACGTTTTCTCCCCAAGAATATTTTCTGGTTGAATCTACTTACCATGATCTCTAAGTGATTCTGATGAAATGTCCTTGGTTAAGAACTCCTGCAAAGCACAGTTCCCAAGCTTTGTATATTCCTTAATCCTATTTTCTTTTGTTCAAGCCTTACATGAATACAAAGACCAGCCAAGGTGAGCAGTAGGAACAACTTAGCCTATTCTGTATAATTCTAAAAGAGGCAAACACCTTCCTGGCTGGAGAATGGAATAGTGAAAGGAATTTGATCACTACTGATTTTCTTTTGATGTATTTTTCAGAAAAATATGATTATGTAGGCAGACTCCTAAAACCAGGAGAAGAACCATCAGAATATACAGATGAAGAAGATACCAAGGATCACAATAAACAGGATTGAACTTTGTAAACAACCAAAGTCAGGGGCCTTCAGAACTGCAATTCTTATTACTCCCTTTCACAGAATGTCCAGCGTCTTTGGGTTTGGTTCACCTGCTGCAAAAAACATTCAACAGATTGTATACAAGCTAAATGAGTTTCACTATGAAGATTTGAATACTAGACATTATTTATGCTGCCAAACTCATTTGTTGCAGTTGTTTATAATGTCTGGTGGGGCTTCATCATCCTGAAAAGAAGGAAATGGACATTTTTAAAGAGCAAGAAAGTCACAAGGTTACTTTTTCCTTCCTTCTTCCCTCCCTCCCACCCTCCTTCCCTCCCTTCCTTCCTCCTTTTAAAAAAAAAAAAAAAAAAATCAAAGGCGACCAGATATGTATTTGCTACTTAAGTGTACAGATCTCAAAAACTGCAAGGGATTCATGTGCTGTGTTCTTGTTTTAGCTTTGTGGGAAGAGACCTGGGCAGGAGAGGTTGGGGGTGCACATCAATTTGAGTAGTTTAGGTTACCGAAACGTTAAAGTGTGAATTCCCAAACTTTTCTTTTTGGGTTTTGTCAGGGAAAAGAAAAAAACCTTTATTTCTCATAAATTAGAAGGGATTTCAAGTGGATCTAAGTCAAAGCTAATTCCTCAATAGTAAGATCATTTGAAACTAGTTCTTATCCCTTCCCTACCCCTAGATCAAATCAATATTAATTGTGCCTTATTTCACTTACATAGACTTGAATTATTTTAGGGAAAGCCCCTATGTGAATTCAGAAGTCACTACAAGCAGCATTGAGACTGAAGTTGGGATATTCTGTTGACCGCAAAACCTTGATGTCATTCTGTGTATATAGAATGTAAAAGAATATTCAGTGTTACTGCCACATATGTTAATATACACAAACTTAATTAGCATTGTAATGGCCAAATGCATTCCCTCATGCTTTTTCTCTTTTAAAAAAAATTGAAAATCAAATCAACTCTGTCCCCCAACAGCTGCCTAATTTTAGGAGTCTGACCCTCACATCTCCTTGGTGTGGGTGCATGGGGCTCTAGTATGGATGTTGTATGGTGTGTCTGAATGTGTGTGAGAGCGCCTTGGAAGGGACTCTGCAGATACTGTAAATACCAGTACCGTTTTAATAAAGCATGTACAATAAACCAAAATAAGCTTGAGTTGGACTTTATATACAAACCGTAAGCCAGTGCATTATGATATGGTAGTCAGGATTGTGCATTTGATTCAAGATAAGGAAAAATCTTGGAAATGAAAAGCAGGCACTGGTTAAGTTGTACACATTGTACCACATTCACTGTAACTTTAGAAAGAAATTCCACTTTGTGGAACATTCTCAAGAGATCTGAGATTATTCAGGTAAGAATTGATATATAAAAATGTACATATTTTTACTTTATATTTTGATGCCAACGGATTATACTAGAAGTAATAGCACCAGGTGGTAGTTACTGAACACAAAATAATAAAGGATATTCTCGTAGGTACTGAATCTTTCTGTTGTTCGTTTGTAAAAGCGCTATGTTGGTCAGTTATATGATTTCATCAGGCCTGCTTAGGTTCTTGGTTGGCAACAAGATACGCCAAAAAAGATAATTTTATTTAACAAGTCACCAGTTAAATAAAAGACTTATTCTGCTTTATGATTATAATATATGCAGAAGCCATCAAAGAAAGGGGAAACTTAAACTGCAATAATAAACTAAAGTATGTAAAATATTGCATTCTATTATATCCAATCTTGGAATGTTTTGTAGAAAATGATGAACTTCAGCCAAATCTTTGCTGAAGACTGGTTGTAAAGACTGAAGAGTGTTGGTAAATGCTTTGTGTGTTTTTATGTAAAATGTTTTCTAAACAAATTTGTTAAAGTACATGTCCTCTGTAGTAAACATATAAATATATATATATGAATCAATTGAGCCTAAAGTTCAGAAATAAATCTACACTTGTGAATAGAGAAACCCTAAATATCCATGCAGTAAAAATTATGCAGTCTGTTGAGAAAATTGAGTAATTTTGTGTTTTGGACTTGAAATAAACCGTGTTCTACAGACAATTCCTCAATTTTAGTTGAGTGTTTCTCATTCTCAGGTAGTTTGCTGGGTAGTCTTGGAGTAAAGGGGATGGGAGCTGCGGTGGTATTTTTGCTGCTGTTTTCCCCTTAGCCTCTGTTTCCCTGACTTTCCTGATGATTAGAACCCTTGAAGTGCTAAAAATATAAATCCTTGGTCCTCAATCCAAACTTACCAACACACTGAGCCAGAATTGGAAGAGAATGGTTTTCAGACTCTATAAGAAGTGCCATGATAATTCTTGTGGTCAGGCACATTTGAGAAACGCCACTAATCTTTTCAAGTTCTATTGTCCATCTTTATCATCCACTTGAAATGGAACTTACTCTCCGATAATTTTGGTCTAATTTCCTGTGTTTGGTTTCATATCATTCTCCAAACTTCCTCAGAGTTAAAGTATCAGGTGATTCCACATAAAAAAAATCTAATGTGATTTATTTAAAAGAATTTTTTATTCAGATTTTTATCTTTTGATAGCATCTCAAAGTTGGCATGTTTCTCAAATCTATACTGTGTGTACTAGTCAGTTTTCTCCTTTAGGAAATGGACCCATTCAGATACAGATCAAGTTTTTAAAACCTTGACCATGATGGCTTCTTAATATTTTCCTGACAGTAATTCTACCTGCCTTTTTTTGAAATCTGCAGAATCCAATACTATACCTACCTCTACCCATAATCTGGAAAGCTAAAGTTAATATATCAAACTAGGACTGGAGAAAATTGTTCTCTAGAAAACTTGATGAATCAGACTCTTTACCTGATTACTCCATTTACTTCTGTTAGTAACTGAGAAGTGCAGCAAATTGCTTGAAATGTATGCCATTGGCATGTTAACGCAGTGTATGATCTGCAGAGTTTTTATGGACCAGAATAAGCTGGTAAAAGATATATAAATATATATATAAACTTTACAAGTTACCTTGAGCATAATGGAAATGAGTCATAGAATATTATAGTGATAGTTCTTTTCCTCTAATGAGTTAAAAGCAAATGCTTGGGGCACCTGGGTGGCTCAGTCAGTTAAGCACCCGACTTTTGATTTCGGCTCAGGTCATGATCTCGGGGTTATGGGATCAAGACCCCTGTTGGGCTCCATGCTTAGTGGGGCATCTGCTTCTCTCTAGCCTACCCCCCCACGCCCACCTCCCACCCCCCGCTTGTGCATATCCGTGCATGCTCTCTCTCAAATAAATACAGGTGTTTTTTTTTTTAAGTAGCAAATGCTCAAAGATAGCTTTTGAGTATGTGTGTCCCACTAAGGTCAGCTCTCAATCTGATAGATTCTAATAACAGATTATGATCTATTTGTTGTGGCAAGGAAGTTCAAATGAAGACCACCCAACTTTACTGTTTTTAGGCAGAATCCTCATTCCCATGCAATGTCGGAAAAGGCCGTATCTCCTTACCACACTCCTGGGAGTCAGACTGTGAGGAGATCGGGGCTAGATTTCAGCTTCACATTTATTATACCATCACTAGGGACTGAGAACGTTTGCCTGTGATTACTGCATTCAAGAGAGCGCCTGACATGCTGTAATGACTGGTTTAGTCTCGAGATTTTTCTGTCACTGTATCTGCATAGGACCCAACCAAATGAACCAAATCATGAAGTTTGGTGTAAGAAGACTGGTAAATATTTGTATATTTATTTTACAAGCATGATTTTAATGGCTATATAGTATCATCCAAATAGAATTTTTAGTGACAACGCAGGATATTCCATACATGGTATGGTCCCAACCTGGTTAAAGAAAATAGCAAAGTTTGGAAGCTAAATCAATTTAAAAACTAAACTATGCTTTTCCCTGATTATAAAAGTAATATATGCTCAGTGTATAGAAGAAGATTAAGAAAATAACGAAGAGTTAAGCAAACTTAACCTTTTCCTGCATCTCTCCAGTCCTTTCTGTATACAGGATCACAGTGTGTTCTTCTAGGCTTCAGACAAGAGGTATCCGTCCAGTCATGCTGGACATCTCTACCCAGAGCCTCAACATGAATGCATCATTTCCCCCCCTAACCTTCCTCTTGCTCTTATGTTCCGTGGCAGAGAACCACTGAGATAGTCTCCTAACTTACCTTCCAGCCTCCCTTGTTCTCATCAGAGTCATAGTCCCTGTTGGCAATCTAAAATGTAAATTTGAGCTCGTTTCCTTAAGGCCTTCAGTGGCTCCCTATGTTCTAAAGAATCAAGACAAGGTTTATGCCCTCTTCATCAATTCCCACAGCACTATCTGTTACATAGAACAACTTGTATCTTCAAGAATGTACCCCTGGCGACTTACCCACTCCATTCTTCAGTCTGAATTCTACTGTCCTCCACACCTTCCCAAATTAACTGCCCTCCTAGATCGTTTGTTCAGTCTTAGAGACTCGGGCTCAGACTCAACTCGATGCCCCCAGAATGAATTAGGGAGCCCCCCATCCCAGGACTCCATGATATCACAGGTACATTTGTATCAGTGATTTACTATTGTGTTGTAATCATCTGTCCCCTGAGGAGCCGGGGACCAGAACATACTCCTATTTCAGGCCCCATTTTTCCCAAACTTAGTACAGTGCTGGACACACAGTATTTGTTCAAAATGTTTTTTGCTGAATACATTTATAAAAAGAGTATAGATACCAATAGTTTTAAAACGGGGGCTCCAAGGAAACATTGTAAAGTCTTGGAAGAGAGCTTATGAACTGCAGGAGAGCAGTGTGTCTGCTTGGCTTCGCTTCCTGGGCTTGCAAGTAGGAATTTGAAGTCTTTGTGCTACAGAAAGAAATGTTGGGAAACCACTGGACTAGATGATCTCTAGTACCCTTTCAGTTTATGAATACAATTCAAGGGCAGAACTATACAATCAAAAATATCTAGCAGTACTTACTCGACAACTGCAAAATACAGATTTATCTTCACAGCACAAGTAGACGAAGGCGTGAACACCACGGTGCAACCCTGACCTGAGTGCCTATCTAATCAGAACTGTTTCGCAGCACTACAGTGTACAGGCTGCATCGAAGGGGTGACCAAAGGAAAAAAACGGAGAAAAGGAGAGCACTTCCGTTTTTTTTCCCCTTATAACTAAAAACGTCCATCAGTGCCTTTGGAACGCCACCCCCCCAGGGAGCCCTTTGCTCCCTCCACTACGTAGCCCCCAACCCCCGCCTCTATCCACACTACTCCCATTACAGAGACTTGCAGTCGCTAGTCTATTCCAGGGGTAATTTAAAAAGAGACAAGTTGAATTGATCTTGCCCAAAATAAACTGCAATGTAATAAAAACATAATGAAAACAGTCCAACCTGCTACACTTGCCTAGGAAGAAATGCCTTATTTGTAGAGGAAGACATTTGCCCTTAAAACAAACCTGTGCTAACAGTGAAAAACGAGACAAAAGCAAGATAAGATAGGAATAAATCACCTTTCTTACGTAAGAAATGCAGGAGCAAGCATTTTAATTCCTTCTGTGTTTCAGCTGTGTCTAGTGGCATGAGTTTAGGCCTCGAAGGAGGTCTGCTGCTTTCTGACAAACTTGAGCAAATTTCTGAACTTGTCTGAGCCTAATTTCCTCATTTGTAAAAGGAACCAGTAATCCCTACCTCAAAGGTGAGAAACAAGATAAAGGCTGTCACGGACCCCATGACATGCACTGCACATTATCCCTTCTTCTTCGGCTTTGCCACAGTGGAAAGACATTTGAAGTATCTTTTTAGGTGATATTTACTTTTCTTTTTCTTTAAAGTGAAAATCTGAATAACCTTTTGTTAATTAAACCTATAGTCCTAAATCTGAAAAATGTTTACTAGCTTTCCCACAATTTATCTATCAGTAACAAAGTATTACATTTAGTAACAGAGCAATAATGCAATATTTAAGTTCAGCAATAATGCCAGGAGGCATAGATCCACCTTTATTAATATTCTCACATGCCCAATTCATCATTTATTTAGAATTTAAACTTGTGGGGTGCAGTTTATCCTAAAATCATTTGTATAACTTTATTAATCTGTAGATGAGACGTCAGAGACAGAACTAAGTGATTATATTAAATTGAAAACTCATTACTGACCACGCTCACTGAAGGGCACAACGCACACCATGTACAAGTCAACTATCTTTCGGGGCAAAACTGAAAATGCTCCATTACCATGAGCTTACCAGTGTATTTGCTGTTTAGTTTCACAGATCTGTGTGCATTTTTTAGTTAACCTTATCTCAACTGCCACAAAATAATTCAGAATCATCTTACGACTCAACTTGTGTTAAGCAAAACTAGTGATTAGAATGGCTTTAATATATTAGAAATGTACTGTTCAAAGAGTTTCCTCAGGGGCGCCTGGGTGGCACAGCGGTTAAGCGTCTGCCTTCGGCTCAGGGCGTGATCCGGCGTTACGGGATCGAGCCCCACATCAGGCTCCTCCGCTATGAGCCTGCTTCTTCCTCTCCCACTCCCCCTGCTTGTGTTCCCTCTCTCGCTGGCTGTCTCTATCTCTGTCCAATAAATAAATAAAATCTTTAAAAAAAAAAAAAAGTTTCCTCAAATGACTGAGTCTCTTAAAGTAAGTTCACACTTCAGTCATCCTAAATGAAAAAAAAAAATCACCGGACTCACATTATCTCGAAAATATATGTTCTTGAGCCGTCAGAATTCAGCTCAAATTGGAATTTACTCATAATGGTTAACTATGTGTCAACTTGGCTAGTCCGTGGTGCCTGGTTGTCTGATCAAACACTAGTCTAGATGTTGCTGTGAAGGTATTTATGTGATTAACATTTACAATCAGTTGACTTTCAATAAATAAATAAATAAAATCTTTAAAACGGGGGCACCTGGGTGACTCAGACGGTTAAGCATCTGCCTTCAGCTCCGATCATGATCTCAGGGTCCTGGGATCAAGCCCCATGTCGGGCTCCCTTGCTCAGTGGGGAGTCTGCTTCTCTGTCTGCCTCTGCCTGCTGCTCTGCCTGCTTGTGCTCTCTCTCTCTCTGTCTCTCTCTGTCAAATAAATAAATAAAATCTTTACAATCAGTTGACTTTAAGTAAAAACAGATTACCCTCACAATGTGGGTGGCTCTCATCCAATTAGTTGAAGACCTTAACTGCAAAGACTGAGATTTCCAAAAAAAAGAAGTAATTCTGCCTCCAGACTGCGACAGAGACATGCTGCCAGAGTTTTTGGCACGTTGATCTGCCCCGTAGATTTTGGACTCAAGACTGCATCATCAACTCTTACCTGAATTCCTAGCTCCCCAGCCCTATGGATTTGAGACTTGCCAGCACCAACAATTGTTTAAGGCAATTCCTTAAGATAAATTATTCTCTCATTGTCTGTCTACCTATCTCCTATAGAGAGAGAAATCTCTCTCCATATAGATATTTAATTTCTATATATTCAGAGATTTAGATATATCTATATCTATATGTTCAAAATTTAGCTATAGCTCTATCTCTGGCTCCTATCGGTCTGTTTCTCTGCAGAAGCCTAACTACTATTTCTTAATTATTAGTACATGTGAAACTTCAAATTTTTTCATTTTTGTAATAAATGACAGATCCCTTAACTTGGTTCAATACCTAATACTTGATCTGATATAGTCACCTGGGCTTCAGTTTCTGAACTTGCAAGACATTTTAACCATGAAATTACCAATATGCCTCCCATTGTTCCACATAAAATCTGAAATAATTTTTATTTACTCTCTGAAATAAGACTTCATCATAAGTCATGAGACGGGTGCCTGGGTGGCTCAGTCGGTTAAGCGTCTGCCTTGGGCTCAGGTCATGATCCCAGGGTCCTGGGATCGGGTCCTGCATCAGGGTCCCTGCTCCGTGGGGAGCCTGCTTCTCCTCCTCCCTCTGCCTGCTGCTCCCCCTCCCCGTGTGCTCTTTTTCTCTCTTTCTCTCTCTCTCAAATAAATATACAAAATCTTAAAAAAAAAAAAAAGTCATGAGATAGACCAAGAGGAAAGATGAACACAATTAATTCTTCTGCTCTCAACAATACCAAAATCAATGTGAAATTTAGGAAAAGAGCATAATCTAGTAATTTTAGTCAAAATCACTTACATTGACCCCAAGAATGATTTTTTAAAAATATTTAAACAATTATTTAGAAATAAATTTAACAGAAGTAACATGAAATCATTCTCTTTTTGGGGGTAGCTTCAAACATTTCAGCTAAGAGAATGTATAAAATGACACTGCCCCACCTCCTATTCTTGGTTCCTTTCCAAAGACACCATTTAGTGTGTATCTTTCTGATCTTTTTTTGAATCATTTTTGTATTTATGTGGCTGTACCTGTAGCAATATTGCAAAGCTTAAGTTCCAGTTTAAATCCTCGGTGTGTGACTTTAGGCAAGACACTCAACTTCTCCATGACCCAGTTTTCAAATCTCTATTATGGGAATAATAATAATACCTAATTCCTGGGGTCATTTTGATAATCAAATGAGTTCATCTAGTAAAGCACGTAGAACAGCGTCTGGCACATAGCAACCACTAAAAAATATTAGCCATTATCATTGTCCCCACCCCTCTTTTTTTTTTTTTAACATAAGTGATATCCATCCTACTGTATGTGATTTTTGCAAACTTGTTTGTCTAACTCCTTTACACATTTTGGAAATATTTTCATATTACAGACAAAATCTACCTCTTTTCTTCAGCCACTTCAAGTCTCACTTTCCATATAATAATCTCAAACAGCTCCTTAGTGCCTAGAAGAAATATCTATGTTTATGCAAACAGTTTATCACTTTTTCTACATGATTCAGTAAAGTATCGGGGGGGGGAGAACTCTGCTTGTTAAAAAGCATTATGGGACTCGGTACAGATATCATCACTGGGTATCAGATGGTGAAGGAGAAAAGACCCTGCCATCACCCAGGCCTTGGTAGCCTCCATTCATTTTTGAGCCTTGGCTTGTGTTCAGTGAAGAGGATGACCCAACACAGATGTGAGCAATTGGTGCTTGGCAAAGTGACCATGTTCTGGCTGTCCTATTTCTCCCTTCTTCTTCCAGTGCTGCCTCAGCGTCACGAGCAAACCCGCATGTGTATTTAAAGAAAGGCCAGGGGAGGGGCGCCTGGGTGGCACAGTGGTTGGGCATCTGCCTTCGGCTCAGGGCGTGATCCCGGCGTTATGGGATCGAGCCCCACATCAGGCTCTTCCGCTATGAGCCTGCTTCTTCCTCTCCCACTCCCCTTGCTTGTGTTCCCTCTCTCGCTGGCTGTCTCTATCTCTGTCGAATAAAGAAATTAAAAAAAATCTTTAAAAAAAAAAATAAAGAAAGAAAGAAAGGCCAGGGGAAACGAATGATTGGCGTGGTTGAAGGTGATGTTTACATTGTAGATCTGATTACTTTTGAAGTTCCTTTTTGTGGGGATGTCCTCCTTTGGACCCAGAAAGGATGAGAAGTTGTTGCTGCCTCATCTCCTGATGTTGGCATCCTTCCCCAGAGGAGGAGTTGAGAGGGCAGTCAGAAAAGGGTGAAGACAGAATAGGGAGGGTGCTTCTCTAATCTTCCCAACATTATCCTCAGGCCATTCCTTAAATGGACTCCCTTACAGTCCTAGCACCTGGAATGGGGCCTGCCTGGCACAGAGCAGGCATTCAACAAATGTTTGCTGATTAAATGAAGCAATCAATTAGAGCTTTACGTCCCATATGGCAAAGTATAGTTCACATTAAAAAAAAGGTAGAGGAAGGGGTTCTTGTATTATCAGCATCTCTGTGTCTCTCTCTTCCCACCCTCTCTTAGATCCTCACCTTGTTGCATGAGCTGTTAGGGGCAGAAATTGAGTCTTTTCTACCTTTGCGTCCCTAGCCCTAGCACAGTATCTGCTCATAAATATTAATAAATGAATGAATGACTTTTAACTAATTTAGGTGTGTCCTAAAGCAACAGTTAATCGTTAGGTTAGCTTGAGAAATACCAAAGCCCCTGAGGGTACTCCAGAAGGATCACACCAGCTTCTTCCAGGGTAAACCCATTCTTCTGAGGCTGGATCAGAACTCCTCAGCTTGTGAATCTTTTAGGAATGGGGGACCAAGGCAGATGTGCCTGGGGCATTTTGACACTTAGCCATCTGCCAACCTGAAAAGTTCTCCTCATTCTTAACCAGATGGTTTTTGAGCTGATACTTCTTCCCCGTCACATGTCCGAGCTGATGCAATTGTGTTTCAGAGGTTATAAGAGAAAAGTTGCTGGCGATTGTATCTAAATGAGCCAATGCCTTGTTTCTGTTTATGTGGCAAAGGTTTTCACAACAGTCAGCCTTCCCGAGAAGTATACACACAGCTTGTCTGACCAGGCCCCCGCGGGAGATGGAGCACCAGCCACGGTCAGGAGGAAAACACTCTTAGCACTCTGAGAAGATACCATCACAGCCAGCGTACTCGCCAGGGGACTCCAAGGATGACAAACATGCACTGTGCCTTCTAAGACAAAGCAGGAATCGGAGTCCTGGTGAGAGTTTTCAAGCGAATTGCAAGACTAAATGTATGGTGCTTTGCTTCATCATCAGGAAGGAACAGCATGGAACATTCCAGAGAACCTAGCAAGAGTACTGAACTTTTCATTTTTACAAATAGGACTGTGAAGGTGTCTGTTGACAAGCAGGATGAAGGTTAGAATGGTGTACTGTCAAGTGATTGCTTCCTTTGCCTACTGTACCTTTCAGTGCTCCCGTCTGTCTAACTCAGTTGGCAGAAAGGAGACCAGCAGCAGATTGGGGGATCCAAATCCATTCCATGCATAAGATGTAAGTCCCCCAAGAATCCTGGGGAGGAGAGAGCTGATCTGATTTGTTAGGAGAGAAAGTGGGGCAACTCCAAAAGAGGAAAAGGCCAAAATAGCGTTTTTCAAATGGAGAGATCTTCCCCTGCCTTCATTCCTAAGAGCACAGACTTTCACTTTCCTGGTGAGATCAAAGAACCAAGTGTGTGAACTCCAAACACAGGTATGGATTTTTCAGAGAATGTTATAACTCCAACTTCACCCTGTCCCATTTCATTCTGGATGTGAAATTTAAAGTAAGAGAATTCAAAATTCTCCTCCAAACTGGCTTCATTTCTGAAAATTAACTTTGCAGTCACCAGGACTTCCCTCACAGTTAAGTTCAGCCAAGGCCTTATCTTGCAGAAACAAGTCAGGTACCATGAACTTCACATAAAAAAGGATAATTTCACACAAGTGTTACCCATTCAGGCCTTAGATAAATCACGGCCCTAGTCTATTCAAAAGTCACACTCTTTATATGTCTCCTCATCAAAGCAGGTCCTAAGTTTATGGGGCTCTAAAAATGAATTTCTTACCTGGCATCCACCAGGATATTGCAGTGGCCAAGAAATAACTCACTGCAAAGAGTCAGGCAGATATCCTCCCTGGAAGCTCTCAGTCCTTCTGGAACATCTGTCACAAGGATATGAAAACTTTGTTCATAGCCCCTTTGCAACCATACGGAGCAGGTATAAATCAAACTATACAGAATTTCCCTTTCTTTCTTTCTTTCTTTCTTTCTTTCTTTCTTTCTTTCTTTCTTTCTTTCTTCTTTCTTTCTTTCTTTCTTCTTCTCTTTCTTTCTTTCTTTTTAGATTGTATTTATTTGAGAGAGAGAGTNTCTTTCTTTCTTTCTTTCTTTCTTTCTTTCTTTCTTTCTTTCTTTCTTCTTTCTTTCTTTCTTTCTTCTTCTCTTTCTTTCTTTCTTTTTAGATTGTATTTATTTGAGAGAGAGAGTGAGAGAGAGAGAGAGAGAGTGAAAGGAGGAGTGGGGAGAGAGAAGCAGACTCCCGACTGAGCAGGGAGGCTGACGGGGGACTCGATCCCAAGACCCCTGGGATCATGAACTGAGCGGAAGGCAGACGCTTAGCCATCTGACCTACCCAGGCGCCCCCAGAATTTCCCTTTCTTATAACCCAACTCAAGTTTTTATTTTGAACCTGCATTTCCCTTTGCGATGGATGTAAAATGGTCCCCAATTCTTTGAAGCTCACATCAAGAGATGAAATTTATTTCCCCACCCCTTGAATCTGGACTGGACCTGTGACTTGCTTTGGCCAACAGAATGTGGTAGAAGTGCATGTGACTTCCAAGCCTGGACTCAAGGGACGTCACAGCTTCTGTTCTTATCCTCTTGGAAAGCTTCCACCATCATATGAAGAAGACCCGGATGAAAGATATGTGGCAGAAGAGGCCCAGCCATCTCATAAGAGTCACCAGACTTGTGAGTGAAGCCACCTTGGATGGTCCAGCCCCAGGCAATCCCCAGATTACGGCAGCTGCATGAACAACCCCAGGCAAGAATGGCAGAAGAACCACTCCAGGTAAGCCCTGCCCATTGCCAACCCACAGAAACTGAGCAAAGGAACGATGGTGTTTTTGAGCCATTACCTTTTGGGATGATCTATTATGTAGCAATAGATAACTGGTACACCCCTGGTGGTTGAAACCATAATCTTGATCAATTCCATGGAACTAAGTTTGGTTTAAATTAAAACAATTAAGAATTTCCTCATCCACAGCTTTCTCTCTGAAGTGATATCTAAAGTTCTACACAACTCCTGTATCTAAAACCTGAACAATGCATTTAATATGGTCAAGCTATTGCGTAAAACTCTACATCCAACAGAGAATACACTTTCTTTTTAAGACATGAAAATTTTACAAAAAAAACATTTCATGTATGAGGTCAAAGGTAAATCTAAATAATTCTGAGCGATTGCTATGCAGATTAAATTACCTTACCATGATACAATAAACTTAGAAGTTAACAACCAAAGGATACCTTCTGAAATTTTCATATATTTAGAAAATAAAAAATATTACTAAATATAAGGGTTTCAAGTGATAATGGAAACACTGTATGGCTAAATCTGTGAAATTCACCTGCGCAGTACTTAGAATGATAGCTCTAAATGAATTTTTAGGAAGTAAGAAATATTAAAATAAATTCTCTAGGTCTTTAAGCTATTTTGGCTTGGGTTTTCTGGAAGTTGTAATAAAAAATATGCTCACGAGGTCTTGTAACAGTGTTGTCTGGCGACAGATGGTAGGTATATTTGTGGTGAGTGTAGTATAAGGTATAGAAAAGTTGAATCACTATGTTGTATGCCTGATACTAATATAACATTGTGTGTCAACTACAATTTAAAAAAAAAAAGCATGTTCATGGTACTGGGCCCTCAGTTTTTCTAAAGGTTGCCACTCCTTTCATTTCTTCATTGATTTTGAAAATCTCTAGATCTTCTCTTACAAAGAATATCTGAATGTCAGCCCATGCAAAATTTCTGTATTAAGTTCTGGCCTCCTCAATTTTTTAAAAAAATGTCAGCTTTTTTGAGGTGTAATTGATATTAAAACTGTAAAGATATTTAAAATGTTCATTGGGGTGATTTGATATATACGTACATTGTGAAGGAGTCCCCCCATATAGTTAATTAACACATCCATCAGCTCCTGCTCAACTTTTATTAAAAGTCCAAATGAAGGAAATATGCAAGAAGTACATCTTTTTTAAAAAAAGATTTAATTTATTCATTATTCTTTTGAGAGAGAGAGAGAGAGCACAAGTGGAGGGGAGAGGCAGAAGGAGAGGGAGAAGCAGACTCCCGCTGAGCAGGGAGCCCGATGCGGGACTCCATCCCAGGACCTAGAGATCAAGACCTGAGCCGAAGGCAGACACATAACCAACTGAGCCACCCAGGTGCCCCAAGAAGTACATCTTTTTTTTTTTTTTTTTAAAGATTTTATTTATTTATTCGACAGAGATAGAGACAGCCAGCGAGAGAGGGAACACAAGCAGGGGGAGTGGGAGAGGAAGAAGCAGGCTCATGGCGGAGGAGCCTGATGTGGGGCTCGATCCCATAATGCTGGGATCACGCCCTGAGCCGAAGGCAGACGCCCAACTGCTGTGCCACCCAGGCGCCCCCCCAAGAAGTACATCTTAAAGAACAAATAGTTACTCCATTTCTTTAGCTATCTCATTTTTATTCCCTGGATCAACACAGAGTTGCATATGGAATGTATTGTCTTCCTTCAGATCATCTTTTTTAATTATGTATACTGTTACACCATTGTTTAACATAGAAAAATGGTGGAAGGAACTACAGACAAAACCTACTATTGTATTTATTGACGAATGTTGTTAAGGATGTTCACGTGTCCTTTAATGCCCATACAAGAAAACCTACACAAATGTCTTATAGACCTAAATAACAGAATTACAGTATAACAGAAATTGAATTTTGTTTTAATGGAATGTGAAGTTTTAAACTATCATGTTTCTCTTTTTACCTTGGCTATTAAGCAGCACAAAAAAAAATTGCAGTCCAATTTTAACTGACCTATTTGACCTATTATGACCTATTAGTCTGCATGCTATCCTAGCTTTAAACCTTTTGTTTTTTTTTTAATTTTCATTTAGCATAAGGTTAAAATTCTTTTAATTACCTCAATTCCTTTATAGAATGAAGAGAAATAAAAATTTAAAAATATATATTGAAGTTTTGGAGAGTCCTCGAACTAGAATGTAATCTTCATATAAATGCATATGTATGATCTTCCAAGCTAGTAAGTTATATCTGACAGATAATTTCACCCCATTTAGCACTTTTCAGTTTTCAGGACAAGAATATTATCTTCAAAAGTGGCTTATCTAACCAGTGTCAGGCTCTCTAGAGGTTATCAGTTGGGTGACAGACATCTTAACATCATGCGTTTCCTGCAAGCTCTGTTAACCACTGGGTCAGGGGTAACCTGAGGGGCATCCAGGAGGACAGGGGCCATGACCCTCTCCCACTTTCACTGGACAGCTCTTTTGTACATAGTAACCCTCCTTCGCAGGGTGCCAGAATATTCTTTTTTTTTTTTTTTTTTTTAAGATTTTTTATTATTTATTCGACAGAGATAGAGACAGCCAGCGAGAGAGGGAACACAAGCAGGGGGAGAGGGAGAGGAAGAAGCAGGCTCATAGCAGAGGAGCCTGACGTGGGGCTCGATCCCATGACGCCGGGATCACGCCCTGAGCCGAAGGCAGACGCTTAACCGCTGTGCCGCCCAGGTGCCCCCAGAATATTCTTAATCTTATTACGAATCAGATAATTTTGATAACTGCTTCTCCCAAGGGAAGTGGGATTCACCAAATATGGTCAAATAAATCAAACTGAAATTAGCCCTGAGCAGACACGTAATGGTGTTAAGAGTGTGATCTTAAAGTCTTAATATTGTATAGAGTCTTTTTTTAAAAGTATTGGACGTTCAGTACTTTTTGTTTTTAAATAAGTGTGAAAAAGAGGTAGCAAAAACATTTCGGTGTCTCCCCCTGACTTCTGGGCTTAAAATATAGATTCTAGTTCCTTTCTTCTTTCTCCTTTTTTTTTTTTTTTGTTTATTAGTGCCCAAATCACAGAAATGTATGCCTCTTCGAGAAATCCATGGTATTTCCTGACTTAATAGGTTTGCAGTAGGGGGAGGAGGGCATTATTGGCTGGAAGAAGATCAACAAAGGCATATTCGGAGACTCGGGATGATCCAAGGAGAAAACGGTGCTTGTGGTGTAGGGAACAGTAAGAAGGCATGGTTAGCAAATCGACATAATAGTGAGGCAACACTACGCACCCATTAGAATGAGAGACACACTACATGCTATCAAAATGCAGAACACTGACAACACCAGATGCTTTTGAGGATGTGGAGGAACAGGCCCTCTCATTCATTGCTGAAGGGAATGCCAAGTGCTGCAGCCACATTGGAAGAGAGTTTGGAAGTTTCATAGAAAACTAAACATACTCTTACCACACAACCCAACAATCACAATCTTTGGTACTTAAGAGTTGAAAGCTATGTCCACACGAAAACCTGCACACAGACATTTATAGCAGCTCTATTCACACTTGCCGAAACTTGGAAGTAAGCGTGCTCTCCTTCGGTAGGTGAGGGGATAAATAAACAGTGGTCCATCCAGGCAATGGAATATTAAGTAGTGGTAAAAATAAATGAGCTGTCAAGCCATGAAAAGACATGGAGGAAACTTAAATGTATACTACTAAGTGAAAAAAGCCAATCTGTAAAGGCTACATACTGTATGATTCAACCAAATGACATTCTGGAAAAGGCCAAACTACAAAGGCAGTAAAAAGATCAGTGGTTGTCAGGGATGGAGGGTGGGGAATGAATAAGCAGAGTAGAGAATTTTCAGGCAGTAAAAACTCTCTATATGATACTATAATGATGTATTCATGTCATTATACATTTGTCCAAACCCAAAGAACATACAACACCAAGAGTGAACACTGAGGTAAACTCGGACTTTGGGTGAATATGATGTGTCAATGTAGGTTCATCCTTGGTAAAAAATGTACCATTCTGGTGAGTGATATTGGTGATGGAGGAGGCTATGCATGTGTGGGGGTAGGGGGCATATAGGAAATCTCTTTACTTTCCTTTCATTTTATTGTAAACCTAAAACTGCTCTAGAAAAAATAAAACCTTTTTTATTTTTTTTTAAATCATCTTTAGAAATGCTTTGGGAAACCCTCTGGAAGGGTACACAGGAAATAAATGGGGGAAGTGGGAGAAACACATGGGAAGGAAGACTCTTCTCCACATAACTGATATAGATTTTGAGCCATGTGAAGGTAATGCCTATTCTAAAAAGAAATAAAACTATTTTAAAAATATATTAAGAGGAGCGCCTGGGTAGCTCAGTGGTTAAGCATCCAACTTTTGGTCTTGGCTCAGGTCATGATCTCAAGGTCAAGAGATCAAGCCCCGAGTTGGGCTCCATGCTCAGCGTGCATTCTGCTTAAGATTCTCTCTCTCCCTCTCCCTCTGCCCCTTCTCCCACTCAGGTGTGCTCTCTCTCTCTCACAAATAAAATAAATAAAATCTTAAAATTTTGAAAAATACATTAAGATCCCAAAATATAATTTGGAAGGCATAAATGCTAGAGAATTTCTTTTCAATGATGCTGTGTGACATGATTAAAGTGCCACTTACAAAAGGAGAGTCTGGCATCAGAGAACAGGATAGAGAAGGATGGGAAGGACTAATGGCTTTGCTAGACACTTTGAAAGCAGAGTCTTAAACTTTTATTTGTAGCCCTGGCTAGTGGCTGGCACCTGGTAGGCTCTGATAACATAACATAACCGTTGCTACTGTGCTACTGTGGTTAATGATGATAATGTTGACGATGGTGAGGGCATTGAGGGTGATGATACCATTTGGTGTAGTGGGGATTCAGGAAGCTTTTGGAGTAATCCACACAGAGATGATGTTCTATGCCCATCCTACCTACTCCTCTAAATTTTGTCTTCCTTTCTGACAATATTACTCTGTTTCAGAGTGCTTATCTTGCTGCCAGTTTTCATTCCTTCCCATCTGAAGGATTCTTTACACAGTGATGTCAGCCATCTTCTCCAAAAATCCATCTCTTTTCCAGTAACCCACAATGAGTTCCAAAGACCGCTCAAATCAAAACTTCTCACTAGTTGTTTCTCCTGCCCAAATACTCTTTCTTCCCTTAATACAATACACCAGCACCGGCCCTCCGCTCCAACGGGGAATCTGCCTGTTCCTTAAATGTAGTTGTTATAGGAATGCTTGCCCATTCTTTCTGCCATATTTTCATCTCAAAATTCTGTTCAAACAACACCTTCACTCAAAAAACATTCAGTATAACATACGTTAAAAAATCCTGTCAAGAGAGTTAAGCTGGTAGAGTAGTAGGACCACCCTCGGCTTGCCTCGTCCCTCGAGCACAGCTAGATGAGTATCAAATCATTCTGAACACCAAGAAATCTGAGAATTGAGAGAACAAACTGCACAACTAGAGGGAGAGAAAAGGCCACATCATGGAAGGTAGGAGGTGCGGAGACATGATTTGGGGGAAAAGGATCACAGGTGCTGCAGAGGGGCGAGAACCCTGATCATGGAGAGAGGTGAGAAAGAAAGAGACACAGAGTCAGGGGCGGGGGCCGGGGGAGAGCAGTGCACAGGGGATCACACGGGAAAACATTTCCCCAACACTGCTGACTGGAGAAACAAGAGGGTCTGATTATTTTGAGTTTTTCTAAGCAGCAGAGCTCAGACTGGAGTCGTAGAAGTCCGCGCGCTGCCTCGTGCTGAGGCTTATGGGCAGGCCTCCTGCGGAAGGAGGGCAGAGGCCCGGGAGCAATGGAGCCATCTGAGGACCCCCGGGAGGCACTGGGAGAGACGGTTCCCCCTTCCTGGCATGCATCTGGGAGAGGTGGCACTGCCTCTCAGAAGAGGCTGCAGACATCACTAAGGTGCCCTGCCCCTTAAGCACAGGGGCAGAGACAGCTGCTGAGGGCGGCTAACCTGGACTCGGGCTGTTTCCTGCACTTTACTCTCAAATCCGAGCTCCTGCACGCTGGCGTGACTGCCCTTCTGGGACAACCCAGTACCAGACCCAGTGTGGCAAGATCCTCCCCCAGAGGACCAGTGTGGGTCAGTGCCATGCTGGTCCCTAAGGTTGGAGTTCAGAAACTCAGCCAGCAGGCCTGAGCTAACATACAAGTGCCGTAAGCTGCTGGTGGGCAGATGGCCCAAACACAGACAGGGTGAAGGCCTGGGTCTGACTGACTCCTGGGACACACGAGGAAAGATGAGTCAATCTTCCAGGAGGGCTTCCTGGACAGCGGCAGACCTCAACTCCCCTCTCTAGGCATGAGGGAGAGGCTGGCACTATTTTTCTGCCCTGCCCATCAGCACAGATTGAGCGGCACAAGGCCAGGCGGAGGCCTGAGCCACTTACAGCAAGCCCTGCCCCCTGCACTCTGCAGGGGCTTCTTTCCTAGGGCAAGAAGAGGACCAGAGCAGCAGGCCCCTCCCCCAGAAGACAACACAAACCCCCTGAACACACCAAGTCTACTGATCACAGAGTGCTGCAAAGCTTCAGCTCTAGTGGAAATAGGATCAGAGTTCTTTTAACAAAAAGACCAGAGCACACCTAGTTAAAACTCACCACTCTGGATAAGGTCCAAACACTCCCCACAGCAGGCAAGGAGGAACTCTGCAGAGGACTCACTTGAGGGGAAGAACAGCCAGAATACAGGGGCAGAGTGCACGCAGCACACACCAGAACACTTCCTGAAGCAACAGGTCCTGGACAGTAGATGACCTCTTCTTTATAAAGTCATTACTCTCAGGAGCAAGAAACATAATAGGCTCTCCTAACACACAGAAGAAAAGACCTAGACAAAATGACAAGATGGACAAATTCATCCCAAAAGAAAGAAGTCATAAGAGGGAAGAATATAGCAATACAGGCTTACCTCAGAAAGCAAGAAAAGTCTCAAATACACAATCTAACCTTACACCTAAAGGAGTTAGGAAAAGAACAACAAACAAAGCTGAAAGCCAACAGAAGAAGGGAAATAATAAACATTAGAGCAGAAATTTATGATATAGAAACAAACAAAAAACCCAGTAGAACAAATCAATGAAACTAGGAGCTGGTTCTTTGAAAGAATTAATAAAATTGATAAACCTCTAGCCAGACTTATCAAAAAGAAAAGAGAAAGGACTCAAATAAATAAAATCACGAATGAGAGAGGAGAGATCACAAACAACACTACATAGATACAAACAATTATAAGAGAATATTATGAGCAATTATATGCCAACAAATTGGGCAATCTAGAAGAAATGATAAATTCCTAGAAACATATAAACTACCAAAACTAAAACAGGAAGAAATAGAAAATTTGAACAGACCCATAACCAAAAAAGAAATTGAATCAGTAATCAAAAATCTCCCAACAAACAAAAGTCCAGGGCCAGATGGCTTCCCAGGGGAACTGTACCAAACATTCAAAAAAAAATTAATACCTACTCTTCTGGAACTGTTCCAAAAAATAGAAATGGAAGGAAAACTTCTATGAGGCCAGCAGTACCTTAATCCCAAAATCAGACAAAGACCCACTAAAGGAGAGAATTACAGGCCAATATCCCTGATGAACATGCATGCAAATATTCTCAACAAGATGCTAGCTACATTGAATCATTCACCATGATCAAGTGGGATTTATTCCTGAGCTGCAAGTGTGGTTCAATATTTGCAAATCAATCAATGTGAAACCCACATTACTAAAGGATAAGAACCATATGATCATCTCAATAGATTCAGAAATATTCTAGAAAATACAGCATTCTTTCTTGATAAAAACCCTCAAGAAAGCAGGGATAGAAGGAACATACTCAATATCATAAAGGCCATATAGGAAAAGACCCATAACTGATAACATCTTCAATGGGGAAAAACTGAGAGCTTTTCCTCCAACATTAGGAACAAGATACTCCCACCATTGTTATTTAACACAGTACTTTACGTCCTAGCCTCAGCGATCAGACAACACAAAGAAATAAAAGGCACCCAAGTTGGCAAGGAAGAAGTCAAACTTTCATTCTTTGTAGACGACATGATACTCTGTGTAGAAAACCCAAAAGACTCCACCAAAAAAATTGCTAGAAATGGTACACAAATTCAGTAAAGTCGCAGGATACATAATCAACATACATAAATTTGTTTCATTTCTCTACACCAATAATGAAGCAACAGAAAGAGAAATCAAGGAATCGACCCCATTTACAATTGCACCAAAAACCATAAGATACCTAGGAATAAACCTAACCAAGGAGGAAAAAAATCTGTACTCTGAAAACTACAGAGCACTTATGAAAGAAATTGAAGAAGGACAAAAAGAAATGGAAAAACATTCCATGTTCGTGGACTAGAAGAACAAATATTGTTAAAATGTCTACACTACCCAAAGCATTCTATACATTTAATGTAATCCCTATCAAAATACCAACTTTTTTTGTATATGATATAAAAGTCCAACTTCATTCTTTCACATGTGAATATCCAGCTTTACCAGCATCATTTGTTGAAAAGATGATCCTTTCTCCATTGACTGGTCTTGGCGCCACTGCTGAAAACTAATTGACCCTTTATTTCTCGGTTTATTTCTAGGCTCTCTATCCTATTTCATTGGTCTATATGTCTGTGTGCCAGTACCACACTGTTTTGATTACTGTAGATTTGTAGTACTTTTTGAAATTGGTAAGTGTGAGCCCTCCTACTTTATTCTTCTTTTTCAAGGTTGTTTTGATAGTCCATCATTGTTACGCAGGTGAACTTGAATATGTGGTGGATGCAGTCAAGAAAAAAAGCAGAAAATTCAAAACTCATCCTCTCTTAGTACTTCAACTCTGGCAAGGTCCCAGTCAATGTCTTTTTAGCCTGCACTCATAGAGATATAATGTATCTGTGGTCCCAAATATAAATAAATGGTCATGGCATAGAGTACTGCAATTAAGGATGTATGGAAACTCCATCAGGGTACTCTATTGGAAAGAGCGCTTCATGAGGAGACAAGAATCAGGGTTTTAGTTCCAAGTCTGTACTTCAAAGCAATGATTCTTAACAATTATCTCACTTTTCTAGGGCTCTTTAATTATTTTCGTTTATCTATAAAATGATGATTATACCCCTGTCCGGTGTAAGTCACAGTGATATACTGAGGCTCAAGAGATACGAAGCATATGGCACTACACAGCTAAGCACTCTAACATGGAAGCTATTATCATTCGCATGACTGTTTGGTCATTCATCTCACCAGAGCCATGAAGGTCTTCATTTGGTCAGGTCCTTGATAACTATTAAATAGAATTTTCTCATCATAAAAGTTCACAGATACTCCAAACTTTCAACTCCACGATTATCAGTAAGGGTTTGTCCAGTTTTATTTTTATTATTTTTAAAAGATTTTATTTTGAAGTAATCTCTACACCCACCATGGGGCTCACACCCACAATCCTGAGATCAACAGTCGCATGCTCTACTGACTGAGCCAGCCGAGTGCCTCAGGGTTTTTCTAGTTTTAGTTGACAGCTTTTAACCCATCACATCTCATATCAACAACCAAGAGGAAGTAGCGCTCTGTAAGACTGCTTTAGTCCACGTATTTCATACAGGCGAGTGTGAGGACCCTGTGAGAAATGTGCAAGCCTGTGGGAGTCGGAACTCATAGGCATCTGGGAAAAATCTCCCATTCTATCTCCGAAACTGAAAGGAAATATACCACTGCTTATTCATTTATGAGATTGCCTTTGGCTGGTGAAATAGCAAGGGCTAGTCACAACAGGAGGCCGTTTTGAAAGACAAAACAAGCAAAAACAACAAAAGCCCTCCCTATTAGTTGTTGGTTTCACTTATAAGCAATTGCCAGGACTCTGCCAGCAAGTCGTTTGGGGGTCCTCTTGACAAGATTCACACATGATCCACAGAAGGTCGAGAGAAATCTCCTCGTCTCTGCATGTTAATTAAGGAGGACAGATGGCCCTGTGATTATTCAACCATATGTAGGTCAAGACTAAATGAATTAATAAGCAACTTAATTCTCAGCTGCCTCCAAGAGCTTATGGGGCATCTATGAACAAACAATTGCCATAGTATCCTGGGAAACAAGAGCTAGGAGCAGGGAAAAGATTAAGTTTCCCTCATGGTACACTGAGTTCCACAGCCTGGGAAGGGATGTCTCAGCTCCTCCACCACACATTGTCTTCTATAGTGGATTTGGGATGTTAAAATGAGTCAAAAGTTACCGGTTTCCCATGTATAAATTATATAACTGCAGCCCATAGGGTCTCTCTCATTCTCTCTCTCTCTCTCTTTTTTTTTTTTTTTTTTTGAAGTTAAGCTTTCATGAATCAATCACTTTAGGACTGAAAAGCTAAGGTAGTAGATCCTAGAGCCAGAAGGAGAAACGTAACAAGATAGGAAACACATGCTGGGGGCCAATGGAGGGATCAGGGAACAAGTTCTGAATGGGCTCAGACGACCAAGGAGCTGCCAAGGCAGAGCTGAATCTGGGTCTGAAAAAAATGGGCACCCACTGAGGGGAAGAAAGGACCAGGAAAACTGTGTGCAAAAGGCAGGAAGCTGTGCAAGGCACGCAAGGGATGGTAATCAAACCAGTACGACCAGATATTGCAGCGGCATTAGCAGAGATCAGTTGGTGTGGGATCAGCAACACAAAGAGCCCTGGATGGCAGCAATGCTGGCTGGTGATAGGAGAAACCAGTCTTTCCTTTTCCCAGTGATCCTGCCAGAGTCCACAGAATAGACACCAAAAACCTTCCAGGAGTGTATATTGGGAAAAGTTGTTTCCCGCCTCCTCTTTGCTCTCCACACCTCCCCATGTGTGAGTAACTGGTGAGATGGGTAAAGGAATTGAGCTGCCCTGCTAAGCTCGCCTCACCTCGCCTTTCCTCTGAACCGGCCAAACTCCCTAGAACGGACCAGTTTTCCCTCTTCATCTCCTCATCCTCTTCTAAATGGTGAGCTCCTTCCCTCTGAGGAGAGGCCTGCATTGGTCCAGCTGTCTCTGGATGGGCTTGTTTAACTTTCTGAGCAAAGGGCTATTAAACCCAGTTGTCCAACCCAGCATTACTGGTAGTAATAGATATTTTGCTCCTTTTTTCTCACTCCTGGGTATATCTGAGTTGGTTAGGAGCACTGAAGGAGAAGCAGCATAATTTCTCTCCTGCTTAAAATCCCAACATCCCAAAGTCTGGAAGATATAGAGAGATTAGATATAGATATACGGATATAGATATAGCTGCTAGTACTATTTGTCTTTACAGCAAAACGTAAAGGGGATGTTACAATGAGTCAATAGTAATAAATCTTAATTTCTTAGCCATGTGAAGCTTAGGAACTTAAATTTTTCTTTTTAATAACATACATATAGCTCAAAATTTAAAAGGAATAGAATAGGGTAAAAAGTCTCCCTCCTCTCTAACCCTCCAGTTACCCAGTTCTCCTCCCCATAGGCAACCATTATTAATCACTTTCTTATTTATCCTTCTAGGGTTATTCAATTTGTATGCAAGCAGATATGTGTATTTTTTTAATGAAAAGGTGGAATTCTAGACACACTGCTGTGAGCCTTGCTTTTTCATTTAACCTGTCTTGTAGATTATTCCTTATTATTCCCTAAGGAATATCCGATTATTCCTTATCAACTGTTGAGTTATCCTACTCAATGATATCCCATTATATGGCTGCATTATAACAATCAAGTCTCTTATTGTTGGATAGTCAAGTTGTTTTTAACCTTATGCTATTAAAAATTAATGCTTTCATGACTAGTAGGTACATCTTTGCAAATGTGTGCAAAGTAACAGAGGTCAGGTGACACTATTTGCCCTGTTTACCAGGCATGACCTTTGCAATCCCTCCCCAGCTTCTGTTCTAGCCCTGGCCACTAGCATTCATCTGCTACCTTAGTACTAAGCTATAACCAGAGATATTAGGTAAAGAAGGTGCCGTATTTAATGTCTTAAATTCTCTCGAGATTTAAAAGAATTATAAAGGAAACGAACACAGGCAGCAGTTGACCTACTTAACTCTTTGGTATCACTCTAGAGCTACTTAAAATAGAAGTGACATGGAATACAAGGGAGGAGATTCATAAAGTACATGCTATTCATGGTGCATTTACAATAATTACAGCAACTTAAAAGCAATCTTTAGAGCAATTTTTAAATTTGAGAGCTATTTTAATTGCATGGTAGACTAGAACCAATGTAAGTTAAAGCAAATTTATGCTTCCTTTTTCATTTTTCCTTTACTTACAGCCTTGCTATCCTTCCTAGTGTCCTCCCAATAAGGGCCCTTCCAGTACCCTTTTGCCACGCTAGCAGACTTTCTTCTTTTCATCCATGCTTATGTCTCCAAATTATCCCGTCTCTCCCAAATAAAGTTCTTTCCCCTCTGTACCTAATTTTTCATTCACTCTCAGAAATAAAGGATGCGATGAATTAATTTTCACCTGAATGGCTAATTTTTCTCCCTCCTGGAAATACGTAAGATTTTTAATAGCAAGAGCAAGTTAGTGCTTGATAGTAATTTACATGCATTTTCATTTAAATATTAGGAGTAGAGTAAGGGCCCATAGATCAACATGACATGCCCAGTGATACAGCAGAACCAGAGTTTAAATGCAGAGCTACTTAACTCCAAAGTCTGCATTTGACCTCATCAATGTCCAGACATTTTTGCTTGAAAAATCCCTAATTTTCAAAACTTATGTATCCCTTACAAAATTTTAAGTTGACATTTTTTTCATTTTAATAGTTGCAACGGTCATAATTTCCAGCATATTATAAATACTGAACTAATAATTACAAATATCACCTTTTAAGTGAATCCAGTAAAACCCGAATATACTAATTATATCCATTTTTTAAAAGATTTATGTATTTGAGGGGCGCCTGGGTGGCTCAGTCGTTAAGCATCTGCCTTCAGCTCAGGGCATGATCCCAGGGTCCTGGGATCAAGCCCCGCATCAGGCTCGTCCACTGGGGCCTGCTTCTTCCTCTCCCATTCCCCCTGCTTGTGTTCCCTCTCTCACTGGCTGTCTTTCTCTCTGTCAAATAAATAAATGAATAAAATCTTTAAAAAAAAAAGATTTATGTATTTGAGAGAGAGAGAGAATCCTCAAGCAGACTTTCCACTGAGCACAGAGCCCCACATAGGGCTCAATCTCAGGGTCATGAGTTCGAGCCTTGTGGTGGGCTCTGTGTGGAGCATGGAGCCTGCTTAAGATTCTCTCCCTCTGCCCCTCCCTACTCACACTCTCTCAAAATAAAATAAAATGAGCAAGCTCTTTTTTTAACATTTAGAAAATTTAAATTTCTCTTTTCTCCTTGAACTTGTATTTCCATTCAATTTTCTCCATATTTTTATTTTTCTACATGTTAATGTTTGAAAGTTTTTTTTAAGTTTTTATTTAAATCCTAGTTAGTTAACATATATGGTAAAATTGGTTTCAGGTGTAGAATTTAGTGATTCATCACTTATACATAACACCCACTGCTTATTTATCACCAGATAAATAACAAAAATATGTATATAATTTAAAATTTCATTTACTTTCTTCTGACCTCAAGTAGTTCTAATTGATAAAATTTTTTCTTCCAGATTACAAATATACATAATTGATGAAGACAATATACATATACATTTTGGTAATTACTAAACATAGGTAGTAAATTTTGCATTATTAGTTAAGGTAATACTACTACTGTTAACAAATAAACTCCAAATTCTTGATGGCATAATACAGAAGACTAATATCAAGAAGACTTGATAATACAGAGTCCCCAAGGGGATAGGTGGTAATACAGGTATACAGGCTCCTCCCTTCTTGGGGCTCTGCTGTCTTCAACATGCGGCTTCCTCATAGCCCAAAAAGGAAAAAAATGAGCACGGAGGTGGCATGTAGGCAGGTGTAGAAGTGGTGCCCCTTACTTCCCCTACCTTCTAAAACCCAGAACTAGTTATACTGGCAAACCAAAAAGAGGAGGAAGGTGGGTTTGTAGTCTAGTCATGTGCACCAGGGAAAAGGAGAAATGGATTAAACAGCTTGACATCTCTGCTACAAGTTTTATTGGAAGTGGATGTCTTGAGAAAAATTATGATCCAACTTTTTAAAGAAATCTAATGAAAGGGAATGTTTTAATCTGCTAAAATATTTCTTGTAAATAGGAAGTAGGAAATTTTAAACATTTTATCAGATGAAATAAGATGAAGACAGTAATTAGATTTTGTATAACTTGAAAGATTTTTTCATTGATTAACACACCGAACACCAAGCAAAATAAACAAAGCCTTACTCTTAACAGAAATATTTTTAAAAACAAATTCAGCAGATCTTGAATTTATGAGAGCTCAATGAATCATTAAAGAAGTTTTCATCTTTGCGTGGCCCATAATGGCTTTCACATCTAGAGATATTTGGGATGGGTAAGAGCAATGCCTTTTCTTATGAAGTGGGAGAGTCTATTAGTAACGCAAACATATTATTAGAGAAATCACTTTTACAAAAGAGTACATGTTACTTGAGAATCTGGAAATTGATTCATTTAAAATGATTTATGTCTACATAAACTCCTCTGGAAGTATTTATGTACTCCTGCGCATACCCCCAATTTGAGTACTGTTGCATTATACCATACTACCTTGACAACCCAAAGAAGTTTCTTAAGTGTTTTCGACAAACTTGGGAGAAATTTTTATGCCTCCCTTGGTCCTTAGATTATATACTCTGGTTCATGCAAAAGGAACTGAGAGGCAGTGAATGGCAGTGGGGGTTGGGGGTCACTGGAGTGTCGCTGAGCCTGGGAGAGGCCATGGGTCATGGAAAGGCAGATTCTCATATCCTGCTCAGGGACTGGATATTTATGACGAGGCAAAAGTAATATAGTGGTGATGCTGGCAAAACATAATCAGCAAAATTATTAATAAATAAGAGAGAACTAAAAGTGAGACATTATTATAGTTCAGATTCATGACCTGGTGACCAATTCATGGAATTCACACCCTTGTCAGTTGTTTGAAGTCAGTAGAAATACCAGCATCTAAGCACCCTCCTTCCCCTGTTGAAGTAAGTGAGCCACCACACGTACAGAAAAGTGTTCATAATTTCCATTACCCTAGGACAATATTTTTCTTTTAAAATTTTATTTAAGAGAGAGAGCGAGCAAGAACAAGTGGTGCAGAGGGGCAGTGGTGGAGGGAGAAGCAGACACTCTGAGCAGGGAGTCCAACACAGGGCTCAATCCCAGGACTCCAGGATCATGACCTGAACCAAAGGCTCAACCAACCAAGTCACCCAGGTGCCCCATGACAATGGAATCATTAAAAGGAATCTGATTTTTCTTTACTAAAATGTTTTGAGATTAATTTCATATGAGATTTAAAATATTCATAGCCTATTGGAGAAAATACCTTTATATTCTTGAAGATAACTTGTCTAGTGCTTAGCCCTAAATAACTAGTGTTTACTAAATGCTTTAACAGATATTATGTTAAATGCTTTATATTTAATCTTTATAACACTCAAAGTAAATGCAATTTTGTAGATGAAGGACTGAATTTAGGGGATCAAGAATTCAATTCTTTTTTCTAACAAAGAAGTTGTCTCTAGAGCAGTGGCTACTATACTTATTTGGGATCATAAATTCTGGAGGAATCTGATCAAAGCCATGGATTATCTCCCCAGAAGAACTCATAAGTATATAAAATTCTACATACTAAATTTTGGGGTCTCATAGTCCCTCCTCCTTTCAAAGCCCTTCTATTGACTCATAGAAGGTAGTCTCCACTTAGATTATACCAGCATTCAACTGGAAACCAGAACATGTTAACATTAAATATTACAGTACTATGATTATGTTGTAATGAAAGTCTAATGTATCCTTTTTATTTTTATTTTTTAAGAGAGAGTGAGTGAGCAAGTGGGGCAGAGAGAGAATCTAAGCAGGTTTCATGACCAGTGCAGAGCCCAACATGGGGCTCAATCTCAGACCCTGAGACCATGACCTGAGCCAAAGTTGAAAGTTGGACACTTAACCAACTGAGCCACCCAGGCTCCCCAAATGTCTAATGTATCTTAAAACACCTTGAGAGGGGCACCTGGGAGGCTCAGTCAGCTAAGCATTTTAACTTTGGCTCATGAAAAAAAACAAAATTAAAACAACAGAAAGCACATTCTATTTTACTGAAGTAAATATGTATAGTACATTGGTGGAAACCATTCTGTCAACCAAATCATGTCTTAATTGGCTAAGTTAAAAAAAAACTCATTGTACAGAATTCAGAAAATTGGTAAAGTATAAAGCCAGAGGTGCTTCCTGTTAATTGAGTGGCATGTTTCCTTCAAGCTTTTTTGAGACTAACATACCATTATTTATGAATATTACAGTATTGTTAGTTGACAATAATAACCCTAAGGTAATACAAAATTTATGATCATGTTCTGGATAAAATGTTCAGTTTGGTTTTTATATACCGTACCTCATTCTGGGAAAACATTTAAATGCACAAATTATATTGTTCCCTAATCATGATTTTCCTCCAAAAGCGGATTTACCATATAGCGCTCAATGCATATATTTATTCTACTAGACCATCCATTACTGCAGAGGATGTCCATGATACAAAAAGTTTACAGTCTTAACCAGAAGAATCTGATCTGATTTTATAATAGCTAAGAATCATTGCAGTTGACTTTTAGAGTCAGTGTCCATGTTTCAATATTTCATATTGATGTTAAAGAACAGTCTGGTTAATGGGGTGCCTGGGTGGCTCAGTCATTAAGCATCTGCCTTTGGCTCCGTTCATGATCCTGACGTTCTGGGATTGAGCCCTGCATCAGGCTCCGTGCTCCCTGGGAAGCCTGCTTCGCCCTCTCCCACTCTCCCTGCTTGTGTTCCCTCTCTTGCTGCCTCTTACTCTGTCAAATAAATAAATAACATCTTAAAAAAAAAAAAAAAAGAACAGTCTGGTTAAGACAAGAGCTTGGGGTCTAGAACTCAAACTACTTGAATTCAAATTCTTGTTTTGCCATTCAACTAGCTGTGTGATAACAACTTGCTCTAATTGTAAAAGTAATATATAATTTTAAGTTTCTCATGTTTCAGGCAGGATCCATTCACACGTGTGATTTAACTGTACAGCTTAGGTTAGCCGGACATTGAAACAGATGTATCTTAACAATTTTCTTGCTTGTTTACATCTTGAGAGTTAATCACAAATAATGCTAATGAAGTTCTTCCAACTTTAAAAGGACAAAACACCAAAGCAATAGCATTTTTATCTTTAACCATACACAAGTCTTAATGCTGTTACTATATTTATTTACTAATAACTAAGCACAGTTTGGTATTGCCCTAACAAGGTAATCATAAGTTGTTGCAACACATATGACTATTAGGAATGCAAGAGTAATTGATTTAATTATATGTCACCATAAGATGGAGTGAGAGTTCTCCAAAACACACACACACACACACACACACACACACACACACACATCTGTCAAAAGACTACAGATTTGATTTATTCCATTCTGCCATCTAGTGGTGATATAATTAGGTATTACCCACTATTGGATCAGTTTCCTTGTAAGAACAAAATAAAAACAAGCAGTTTCATAAGAACTAAAAAATTAATTGAAAGACAAGATTCAAGCACAGAAAGGAAAGTGGTAACATCATTTAGTATAATGGCAAGGAAAAGCATGTCAGAGAACGTCAAGGAGAGAATGTCCGAGTGGAGTCCCAAATTGGCAAAATAAGTTTAAAACATAAAATCTATTTTAAAACTAAAATACCGATTTTAAAGCATAACTTTCTTTCTTATAATTACTTTTAGTATAAAGAATTCTAAATATGGCCTAACCTATTTCTTAAAAAAATAAGTAGTTTGGATTTAAATAATATTAACGTTGCTTTTTTTACTTATAAAATTTAAAATCGCAAAATCATCAAGAAGCATCTAAGTACTTACATAAATTTTGGGTACGGCTATTTAGATTTATAGTCAATAATGTTTTTATTTTCATTGAATAACAACGCTTTTATTTGCTTGAATTTTACCCTTAAAATTTAAGGAGTAAGTTTTTTAAAAAATTTACCCAGGGGTGCTTGGGTGGCTCAGTCGTTAAGCGTCTGCCTATGGCTCGGGGCATAATCCCGGGGTCCTGGAATCGAGCCCCGCATCAGGCTCCCTGCTTTGCTGGGAGCCTACTTCTTCCTCTCCCACTCCCCCTGCTTGTGTTCTCTCTCTTACTGGCTGTCTCTCTGTCAAATAAATAATATCTTAAAAAAAAAATTTACCCAAAAATATACATACCTTGTCAAACATACAGAAACAAAATTAGAAAGGAAAAGGTTAATGTTCTTGATAAGTAAAAAAGCTCTATAAATCAGAAAAAGATAATCACAAAAGGAAGACATAAAGGATATGATCAAGCTATCTACAAATAATGTAGTTTATAAACAATAAAAATTATCACTCATTAGTAACCTCATTAAAATATGTTTTGTTTCTCAATCTATCAAAGAGAAAAATTTATAATAACCAGTGTTTGTGAGGATGTAGGAAACCAGATGCTGTTGAAATATAAACTGTGCAACCATTCTAGAGTGTGTTAAATGGGGATACATGTTTACCTAGAATTTCAACTCCTGCGAATTTATGCTCACAGTACAGCTTTTCCCTGCTATCTGAAAGTAGAGTGCTCTTAAGAAACCATGAGAAACTATGGACCCTGGGAAACAAACGGAGGGTTTAGAAGGGAAGGGGGTAGGGGGATGTGTTAGCATGGTGATGGGTATTAAGGAGGGCACATATTGCATGGAGCACTGGGTGTTATACGCAAACAATGAATCATGGAACTTTACATCAAAAACTAAGGATGTACTGTATGGTGACTAACATAACATAATAAAAAATAATTATAAAAAAAAAAACCTTTAATAAGCTGAAATGGCCTAAGAGAAGTATCCACCCCGACTTTCCTCAAGTTCTCGTTGCACCACTTCGCTTTTACAAAAGACCTATCTTAGTACTTTCTTTTGATAACTGAAAGAAATCCAAAGAGGATTTTCCCTTTTACGACAAAAACCATTACTGTACTAAGGTAAGTTTTTCAAAAATGTGAAGTGGCATAATGTGAACCTCCCTGCAACTCCAACTTGATATATACACAAAAATTCATCTGTAGGGATGTGATTAAATTGTTGTTTGTAACAGCTCAAACCTCACCACATGCTAAAGTTTCAACATCAGATTAGATAAACTATGATGCGATGTGAAGTATATGCTGGAATTTTATATAACTTGTAAAACTCTGTAGAAATAATGACATCAATAAATGCTCACCTCTAACATATGGAAAAAGCAGGTTATAACACTATTTGTATATCATGATACTGATTTTGTTTTTTTCTTTTTTAAAAAGGTACTTTATTTTCTTCTTTGTGCTTTTCTAAATTTCCCAGTTACACGTATTACTTTTATAATCAAAATAATGATAAAATTTCTAATTACCCATCACAAAACTCTTGATTACTGTATTTTCTATAAAATATACAATTTTCCAATCGAATTTACACTTGCATATTTAGGCGAGTAGAAATAATCTTAAATACAGGCTTCAGATGTATGTATTCAATACAAAAAGGATACCGAGAAAATTTTTTAGATCATTTCAAGAGACCCCCTTAAAGCTAGTAAGTATGGTCTGGAAGGGGTGCCTGGGTGGCACAGCGGTTAAGCGTCTGCCTTCGGCTCAGGGCGTGATCCCGGCGTTATGGGATCGAGCCCCACATCAGGCTCTTCCACTATGAGCCTCCTTCTGCTTCTCCCTCTCCCACTCCCCCTGCTTGTGTTCCCTCTCTCTCTGGCTGTCTCTATCTCTGTTGAATAAATAAATAAAATCTTTAAAAAAAAAAAAAAAGTATGGTCTGGAAATTTCTTAGTGAAAAGCCAGAACTACATATCCACTTAAGAAAACATTTAGAAATTTATTATTCTAACCCCTTAGTTGTTTTGCATTCTCTTTCCAACTTCTCTAAGTAAAATTTATTTTCTGAATTTTCAAATTTGACTGTTTCTTAAAATTAATACATCAAAGTGACCCCCAAATATTAAATATAAAACTTCAGATTATCATTTATGAATGGGTAATAATTAATGAAAATCTCTTAGTTCCTGATGAATAGCCCATTTATCCAAAGATTATATGTATTTCAATCTTGCCATTCTATAAGAACAAGACACCCAAAAAAAAAAATAATTTAGTGTATTAAACTAGCTGCTCTGCCAAGAAAACATATGTAGTAAATAAAAATGGATAAGTTCATAACTGAAACTTCATTTTCAAAATATAATGGTCTTCTACCAGCAGAATTTGAATATTACAGCTTTTCAACTATATTCTAAACAAAATAATTAAAAATCAATTCCAATAATTTAGAATAAGTGCTTTATTTTAATTCCCACAAAAACTGAAACTATCATTTACATCAGTTGCAACAGGAATAAAAATTAGAAATCAATTTGCTATAACTCTTGAAAACATGAGCATAAAACAAAACTAAAAGAAACAAAAAGGAAAAACAAAGTACTTCTTTTAAATTGAAGATAATCTGACTGCCTGTGACATACCCACCTGCAGATGTACGAACAGCAGATGCATTCAAAACAGGGCAAGATTTAACTGATTTAGAACAATATTCCAACCAATCCCAACCAAGTTTTCAATTACTTGTGCAGGTTTATTATAAAGTCACAAAGAGTAAATCTCTTCTAATATGTAACCAGCTGATGCCAATTGAGAACACCACACCAGCACAACAGTAACTATGGAAATCATGAAGTATGACTACAGGAAAAAAAAGCAAAACCCAGCAAATTTAACTGCAATATAATTCTACTCTGGTTAAAAAAAAATAAATAAAACAACTTTCCTTAACTATATATCTAAAAGAAAAGCAAATGTATCATCTATATTCTTTTTTTGAATTTAAAAAATATATATGTAATCTTCCTTTGTTTTTGATAAGTTCAAATATGAATTGATAACAGGGTAATTGGATTCTTTAGGAAAGCTCTATAGAAGAGATGAATACAACATACTATATCTTCTTTAAGAAGTATGAGCTGAAATGTTAGGCATTCCTTGTATTGTTTTTGTATATATTTAAGGAATGCTGTTCTTGTAAACAATTGCTTTGAAAAAGAAATACTGAGACCAAAATACATTACTAGAGGATCTCTATAAAAGGTCACCAAAACTATCCTTGCTCATGACACCAGGGAGAATGTTTTTAGAATTTTTCTTGTTAGAAAAAAATGTTACCACTTTTCTTCCTTTTTCTTTTTTGTGATTATCACAATTAAACATCAGAAGATTTTTCCCAAATAAATACTGATGCAAATGTTGATTTCAAGGGCAAACAACTTTCGTTAAGAGTCTATTCCTCAGGCATTTCACCATCTGTTGAGACTGCGGCAGCACTGTTCTGGTGTGAATTGTCACTGGACTCCTGTGAAGTAATCCTTCTGGGACAGTTTATTGGGACCTGAAGCTGATTAGCAGATGTAGGCTTAGCAGCATTTGGTGGCTTTGTAGAGGAATTAGATGGAAGTCTATGACGACTACTGTCCTCACCAGCAGTAGAGGAATGTCTTTTTCTTCCAAATTCCTCACTAATAGGGGGCTGCAAATTAGGAAAGACAATATAGTGACAATTTTACTTTTTTTCCTCCCTTCATAATCGAAGGTCAGACTTTTTCAATAAAGAAGGAAACTATGTTGGCATTTCAGTAGATTTTATTAGTATAACAAAAACTTAACAGCAATTTAAGGTATTAAATTTAAATTTCCTCCTTAACTAAATCAGCCTACCAGTACTTGTTCATTCCTTCACTCAACATATTAAGAGTCTCATATTTTTTAGGATTTGAACTACACTGCAGTGGATAAATAGAAGGCTGGGGTCCCTGCCTCCAAGAAAATGTTTCCAAGAGGCTATTTTCCTTTTTTTCCAACTTCTGTCAACTGCAAAGCGTTTGTAACTCTAGTCCCTTCCAACCCTAAACTCCTATCCTAGGCTTGTTTGAATGATAATGTTTAACAGATAAATGAAAGCAGCAGGGGGAAAAAGGAGATACCAAATCAAACAATATTTAGCAAGTCTGAAGGTTTATCTAGGATTTCTAGGATAAGGAAACCGGAGAGCATTATTGGTGGTAGTAATTTTAAACATTTTCAAACATAAATATCTATTAAGCTCCCAAATCCCCTCAGACTGACTACAAGCAAGGAGGGGGTAGGCAGTGAAAAGGTATTCTGCACTCAAAAAATAAATCAGCTTTTAAGGCCTTTCCAGTTACAAACATTTGGGATCCCAGAGCTATACACCACCAGACTAATATTTTCATTTGGAGACAAGTTAAGACCATACCCTCCTTCTCCAATCTGCCATTGTATTTAAAAGCAGAGGCCTGAATTCTTAGTATATGTTCAGATAGGGAAAAAGTCACTATTACAGAGCAAGGATGTCTTTGTGACAGAACTGGCTAGGCCACTCCAGAAACATCTTAATTCCAGAGACAGGCACTTCTATTAATTCCGTCCCTGGGCCATCAAACCTATTTACACAAAATATAAGACAAACAAATTACAATACCAAGCAGAGATGGACCTAGCATTCTTTTCACCCATCTCTTTTCTGTTCTGTTGATTCGTCTTATTTCTCTTTTTCCTTCTTTTCCTTTATCTTATTTTCATCCCATTCTTTTTTTTTTAATGCGTTCCTTTTCCTCTTGAAATCAATTGTTTAAAGCTTACTCTCCTGTCTCTATATATGTACATAACATTCTTGTCTTAATTTTATTATGTGGAGAAACTTAAATCCATGTCATATCAGCACATACTATGAAAAGTATAAAATAAAAGTATACGGAAAGTGAAAAATTTTTGAAATGCTAGTGAGAAATTGGTAACATTCACATAGAAGTTACTAAATCAATAAAATGTTTAATTACAGGGGCATATCAAAATTAAAGTGAACTAACAATTGCACTGTGGTTACATAAGATGTTAACATTTGGGAAATCCAGGTAAACAGAGTATACGGGAATTCTCTATACTATTTTTGCACCTGTTTTAAAGTTTATTTAAAAACTAGAAAATGACCATTTCAAAATAAGAAGTTAAAAAAATAAAAATTGTAAAATTAAAGTTAAGAAAGTCACTGATAGCTCAAAATATGAAGGTAATAAAAAGACCACAGAAGAAAGGACTTAAAACTTACGTCAATGCGGAAGTCTTCTAACCTCTTAAAGCTACAGAGGTATTCCTGAAGTTTTGGGTCAATAGAGTGTGTCTTAGATTGAGAATATTTTAGATAAGCCCAAAACTTTTCTAATCCATATAGTTGACCTAATAACAAAGAAAAATATACAATATTAATTATATAGAAAATTTAAAATGATTCATATTAAACATGATTCCATCAGCAATTAACCATTTATCTTCCAACATAGACTTTATCTAGATCTTGAGAATAAGACATTGTAATAATAATGGGTGTTAACATTTAGTAAGCATTTGTTTTATAACAGGTATTATTTGTTTTTTATATATTAAACTAATTTGAACCATATACAAACCTGTAATTTAAGTGTTCGTGTGTATATTACTGATGAGTAAACTAAGGCTAACAAAGTTAAGTAACTTAACCAAGGTCACACAGCTACCAAGTGGTGAAAATGGGATTCAGACCTACATATGGATCTAGCCCAAAGCTTACATTGTTACCCACTGCGCTATTCCATCTTTCCAAGCATACCTGCTGATTTTACAAAGAATTTTCATGTAATGGAACATTGGTGAGTATCATCTTCATGTTTGTCAAGGGAGAAATGGCAAGATGCTATTCCATAAAGGAAACACTTGGGTGTGGTTATTTTCCAACCCCTCAGAGGAATGACCTTCTTACTATATGATGCCCCATTCTTCATCAAGAACCATAATAGTGGCCTGAAGGTCTTAAATGGCCTACTCTGAAGAAAATAGTTGTGAATCCCTTCCCTATTTATTGACTCAGGTTTACAGTTTCCAAATAGAATAAGATTATTGGGTTTTTTTGCTTTGTTTTGTTTTACCAGATTCGTAGTCTTTTTTGGTTTCTTCTTGGAAATCCTTAAAAATTTCTTGTCTGAATTTTTTTTCCAGTCCATAACTATAAAACCTGAACAGACATTCTAATCCATACCTGTAGAAAGGAAAAAAAAGGTTTATAATAAAAATTTTGCTATGACAATGCAAACATCTCATAGATACAGGCAAACATGACACACATAACCCTAAGCAAAAAAAAAAAAAAGGTTTAAATGCATGTAAATTTTTAGTATGAAGTTTTTTTAGCTGAAGTGGTTATTTAGTAACCCGTAGATGGCTCTGCTATTTTTGTTCACTCGGCCATAGCACCTCATGGAAATATACTGGGAACCTGCAGGATGAGGCAGCCCGTGGACAACTACAGTATGGTTCCTTTGGACAGAGGATCTCTCCTTGGTATTCTGAAGAAATGGTCAAAAGATTTAGTGACACTGGGAATGTTTCTTATTTTTTCCAAACCAAGGTTTATAATGGTGCATGGCTTTAAATACTTTTGAACATAATCTTTACTCAAGAGAGATAAAGACTACGCTCTTGTGACCTAGGCCCTATGTGTGGTTGACCCATTCGACTATAAATGACAAACCTAATTAAATGGCTCCTAATACATCTTCCCTGCTTTAGTTATAAAGTACATTTCATTAAAGATATTTTGCTAAAATAATTGTAATCACTATATAAATCAGAAAACAAATTTCCTTATATTCTTCTATAACTACCTAGAGACCCCAAGATAAATTTTGGACAGTGGATTAGCAAACTACATGGGCTCAACCTTTAATTAATGGTGATGAGTTGAACCCATGAGAATGAACAAAGTCAACAAGACAGCAGTAAAAGGACCATGTCTAGCTTACTCAACTAAAACATGTCACAATCAAAAGATTCCTCAGTTAGAAACCTTAAGTTGTTCTGAGTGCCTTAGTGGAACAAAGACTACAATTTCTTCATTACTGTTAACATAATTTTGCCTAGTTTTTATTCACAAGGGGTGTGTGTGTGCCTTTTGTAACTAGCTTATTTTCAAGATGGAAAGTGATGGTCTGTCCAGAAGAATAAATAGGTTTCTTGGCAAGCCACCAAGAGAAATGTAGGACTAACAACTACACACCCACACACTGACCTGCGCTCTCTGCTTTGGTAGCCATAAGTGATGCTATTCTTTGAGCTTGTACAACTGAAGGCTAAGGGAACTAAGGACTAAAGAACCACCATCTCAGAAATGACAAATCTGCCTTGATACTTCTTTTAGGGGATATTATATTGATATTAGTTATATATTAGTTTATATTGGTAAAGACCAATAGACTACTACAATATTTGAATTTTTAGTCTCATTTTTAAGTAAACCAAATCTAAAGACCAAAAGTATGACATTAATAACAACCAAACTATGCAGCATAACTGCTGGAGTGAAGAGCAGGGGCAAATGGCCAGCCTCTCAGTTGTTATTTATTCATTTACCCCTCATTATGAGACAGCTTAGATAAGTGGAAAACGTAAAGGCTGAGAAGCCAAAAGAACTATATTTGAATTCTAGGCCCGTAATTATATCCCTAAAAATGGGGATAACAATATCCTACTTTTTAAGAATAGATGGCATTATATTTAGACCAGAGCTGGCACATTGAAGATACATAATAAAGGTTATTTCTCTCCTCCCTTCTTGAAACCATCTTGGGCTAAATTTAGTCAATGGATAGATTTAGTATTGATCTTCTTTCTAATAACAGTAACAATTTATTGAGCACTTACTGTGTATTATATGTTAAGACCTTTACATGTTCTGTTTTGTTTAATCTTCACAATAACCCTATGAGGGTATCTACCATAATTCCCCTACTTTATGGATAAAGAACCTAATGCTTACTGGGAATAATAACTTGCCAAGCTCACAGTAAGTTAACAGACTGGAATTCAAATTTAGGCCTGATCTCAAAGCCTTCAGATGCTTAACCACTGTGCGATACCTCCTAAGGAACAGCTAATCCAGCTGATCCACCAACACTGCAGAAACAGACCCAAAGTTACGTGTTGAAAAGCTACTAGAAACATACATAGATGACTATAGAACACAGAACAACTCCCAACCTAGACTTGGATAGTCATGGGCATATCAGAAAAGTTATTAGTAAGTCCCGAACAACAAATAAGCTGTTCGCAAAAAGAGCACGGTGAGATTAATTATAACAATGACTTTCAAAGTTTTCTAAGTCCAATAGTAAGAAAAATATTTTATCTGGTAATTAAGTCAACACAACACTCCCATATATAATGTGTGTACATAAAAGTATATATAAGTTTTGCAAACAATTCTTAAATTTGCATGTATGTATTAATTGTGAAACAATTTAGCCTTACTATGTTAAATGTAGTCTGATATTTTTCAAATTACTAAAATGACTTCATATCCCACTAATGGGTAGCACACCACAGCTTGAATGAGAACATCAAAATCAGAAATAGCAAATTTTGCCTTTTGTGCCAACTCTGGTAAACTGGCAGTAGTTATTAAAATTTTGATAAGACTACAAATCTGAATTCAAGAACAACATGAAACAGCACTGGGACTGATTAGAGATGTCAGTCAGTAATAATAGAAGAGAAAGAAATACAGGTAAACATACCATGTATCTGTCATTCCTGTTCAAGATAAAGATTCTGGATGAAAATTAAATAGTTTTTACTTTTATACAAGTCAGGGCAAATGTAATTTTTTTCCAGAAAAATTTATTTGCAGCATCTTGTATTCCTCTCAAAGATCACAATAACTGATTATCAATATATTCTTATTTAAGATTTACAAGTAGAACTTGAAGAATGGTAAATTTGAGTAAACAGTAAGTGTAAAATTATCTTTTTCTCTTCTTTCCATCTCTTCTTCCTCCTACCATTTTCTGGGAATAAATAGTTTGCATGAGCAAAATTTATCCTGAACATTTCTCAAGGAAACAAGGTCTAACCTGGATGAAAAGAATGAGTTAGCAAAGCAGAGGGAGGAAAAAGAGTATATATAGAGACATCTAGAGGCTAGAGCTTGGGTCATTCAGAGAACACCTTCTGTACCACTGTTGCTAAGGGAACTAGAGCACTACTAGGAAAAAATGAGATTTGATAGATAAGTCTGGACATATCGTGAGAGGCCTTATTTTTTCTTGGCTCAAGGATCTTAACAACTAGTTTAGCTCTAAGTATTTATCAATTTAGGGATGTATATGCATATGCAAGGGAAGTCTCTAGTGGCTCTTTCAAATTCATTTGGCTTTGTGCCAGCCCCTAAGATGGTTCCAAATGATCCTACTTCCTGGTATTCACAACCTTGGGTAGTCTCCTCCTACCAGGTATGGTACCAGGGTTGGCCTGTGTGAACAATACAACATGGCAAAAGTGATGGCATGTTACTTTCAAGCATAGGTTATACAAGACACCAAGGCTTCCATCTTGGAAGTTCTCCATCTTTCTTAGATCATTTCTCTGGATGAAGTCATGCTGTTAAATGCCCAATGAGAGGCCTACGTGGTGAAGAACTAAAGCTTCCTGCCAACAGCCACGTGAATAAGCTTGAAGAGGATCCTCCAGCCTGAGTTAAGTCTTCAGAGACTGCAACCTGTTCTAACACCTTGACTGCACATGAGACATCTAAGTCAGAACCACCCAGCTAAGCTGTTCCTAGGGTCTTGAACCTTAGAAACGGTAAACTAATAAATGTTTGTTGTTTAATCTTCTGAGTTTTGGGATAATCTGCAATGCAGCAATAGAAAACTAATACAGCTCTCTCTCCAGTTATGTTGTGCTACTTTCATAGTTCAAAACTGAGCTATTTCAGTACTAGTTTCTATATTATTTTTTTGAAAACTCCCCTTAACTGTAAAAATGTGAGAAAATATTTGACCTGTAATTTTCTTTTGCATCTTCCCAAGCAAGTTGTCTAAATTCCTCATACATTTTTTTATTGAAGTGATCTCTGAGGAAAAAGGACCAGAAACGAAAGAGGGTATTCATTTCCTGGGACTGGCCAATTCCCAAGCGTTTTCTCTCTGGAAAAAGTTAAAATAATAAAACATTTTTTTGTTAAAGAAACTTATTAAAGTCAAAACAGCAGACATTTTACATAACTTAAAATAAGGAAAGAGAAAACATATTAATCTCCAAAATGTATTTGGGGTTCTTCTAAATAAGGGACAAATATTAATCCATTTTCTGACTCATTGCCCAAATTGAAGCATTCATCAATAGTAACAAGAATATGCTAAACTTTGTTTCTTAATGTATTTAAGCTACAAAACACATGAACACTTACTTAAGGTAATTATAACAAAATAAAAGAATATCTTAACCTGATATTAAATGTCACATTTGTTTAATATTATATTTTAGTTTTAAACATAGCTACATAAAGGACAAGCATCTTACCACTCAGACATCTTCGACGATACTTGTGGTACACTTGTTGGGTAAAGCCATTTTCCTTCAAAAGTTCATGAGAAGGGTGCTGGAACTTTGGGAATGAATGAGGAGTACATCCGTAACTTCCTACTAGTGGTGCACCTTCTGAAGGTGAAGCATTTGAACTGCTGTTTGAGGAGGGGGGAAAAAAGCCTTCAAACTGAAATATCAAGAACCAAGTGCTTAAACCAAGTGTTTAAACAATTTGTGCTATTTGTTTGTTATTGAGTCCGAACAGTGGAAAAGACATTAGTCCCTAAAACTAAACTAATGACATAAAGATCTCTATATGAATTGCTATTTATGTTTAACATACAGGTATATTCAGAAGATGATAAAGAACATGATTATAAATTCCAAACTAAAGCAGTAAGTAGAAGCAGATAACTGAATAGCTAGCTTATTCCTCTTCCAGATCCGTTATTAGTTTAGTTTCTCATGGGAGAAATTTTCAATTTTCATGTAATTAAGTAAATCATGTAAATTGGATAAATGGAAATGAGAAATAAAATCTGGCACAAAGGCAATAATTTCATCAGTCCAAAGACATACTTGCAATTCTGTACATCAATTCCACTTCTGAAATATCTCCAAAATCAGTCTTTTCCTTTTTGTCTGTATTCCATTATTCAAATACGGGCTTTTCTTCCTCTTCCACTCAAACTACCTGGTCTCCTTGTTTTTCCAATCTCCCTCCTCTATCCTACCACCAAAGTGATCTTCCTGTGTTTTGTTTTTTTTTTGTTTTCAAAGTGACCTTCATAAGACACTGATCTAAATCAGTGGTTTTCAATGTGTGGTCTGTGGATGCTTGGAGGGGTTCCCAAGAACTCTTCAGAAAGTTTGCAGCTCAAGACCATTTTCACAATAAAACTAAGGTATTATTTGCCCTTTTCACTGCATTCACATTTGTACTGACAGTACTAAAACAATGGTGTATAAAACCACTGACAAAAATTAAGGCAGTGGTATCAAACTTTACATACTAGTGATTGTATTATTCACTGCAATGCATGTGCAAGTTTTTAAAAATGTCAGGCTCAACTTAATATGCTCTTGATAGAGCAAACAAAATTGACTTTATGAAATCTCAAGCCTTGAGTACCATTGTGTGTGACAAAATGGGACAAAAGCTTTAGTTTTGCAAAATGAAAAAGTTCTGGAAATGTTTCACAACAATGTGAATATACCTAACACTCCTGAACTGTACACTTAAAAATGGTTAAAATGGTAAATTTTTTATGTGTTTTTTAATCACAATTAGAAAAAATTGGGGGGCGCCTAGGTGGCTCAGTTGGTTAAGCATCCAACTCTTGGTTCCAGCTTGGGTTATGGTCTTGGGTCCTGAGATCGAGCCCCAAGTCAGGCTCCATGCTCAGCTCAGAGTCTGCTTGTCCCTCTCCCTCTGCTCTCCCCCACCCCCCTAGCACCTTCCACTCTCTCTCTCTAATAAATAAATAAAATCTTTAAAAAAATGGGATGAAACATAAAGCACTTTTGCAGCATTATCAAAGTACAATGGCTATTTTTATGGACTGAATGTTTCTTGAATTCCTAGCCCCTAATATGATGGTATTAGGAGGTAATAAGTCATGAGGGTAGAGTTCCAATGAGTGGGGTAAGTGCCCTTATAAAAAGAAACATGGATAGCTTGCTTCCTTTCTTTCTGCTATTTGCCATGTGAGGATACAAGATAGCCATCTGCAAAGCAGGCCCTCACCAGACACCAGATCTGTTGGCACCTTCATCCTGGAACTGTGAGAAATAAACTTGTTACTTAAGCCACCCAGTCCTTGACATATGTGTTAGAGCAGTTCAAACTGAGATAATTGTCTTAAGTCAAAGCACTCGTGTGATAAAGTTATGAGCTGACCTAATTGATTTTTTCATGGAACACCATTTTTAATTAGAAAATAACAGATTATGATTATTCAGACTTCATTTTGTGTTAGACATTTCCTTGAAAATGAACAAAATGAATCTGTAATGTCAAGGAAAACTGAGCTTTCATGCAAATATTAGAGTTTTTGAAACCTTGTATTTGTCACCACAAGCCTGATAGTTTCCACTAATACTTAAAAGACTTTTCTAATGAAATCAGTGGTGATATTTTTTAGGAGTTTGTGTGTGCATGTCTGCGTGTATGGTAAAATATACACAATATTTAATTTTAATCACTCTTAAGCATGCTTACTATTCATCAGCATTAAATATTCACAATGCTACATAACCATCACTATCTATACTTAAAACTTCTTTATCTTCCCTAACAAAAACTCTATTACACAATAATTAGCCCTTTCCTCCTCCCTTCTGCTTCCCAATAACCTCTAATCTACTTTCTTTTAATTTGACTATTCAGGGTACCTCACATACAAGTGGGATCATACTATATTTACCCTTCTGAATCTGACTTATTTCACTAAGCATGTTTTCAAGGTCTATTTACGTTGTTGTTGCATAAATTAAACTTTCATTCTTTTATATGGTTGAATAATATTCCCATATGTATATACCATATTGTGTTTATGCAGTAATCTGTTGATGCACATGGGTTGTTTTCATCTTTTGGTTGTTATGAATAATACTTCTGTAAACATGGACATAAAAATGTTCATTCAACTCCATTTTCAATTCTTTTGGATATATACCTAGGAGTGAAATAGCTGGAACATATGGTAATTATATGCTTTAACCTTTTGAGAAAATGACAAACTGTTTTCCAGTGGCTGTGGCATTTTATATTTCCACAAACAATGCTCAAGGGTTCCAATTTCTCTACACCCTCACAAACATTTATTTTCACGTATATATGTATATATGTATGTATTTATTTAAGTAGGCTCAATGCTGGGCTTGGAGCCTAACATGGGGCATGACCCTGGGATCAAGACCTGAGCTGAGGGGCTCCTGGGTGGCTCAGTCTTTAAGCATCTGCCTTTGGCTCAGGGCGTGGTCCCAGGATCCTGGGATCGAGCCCTGCATCGGGCTCCCTGTTCTGCTGGGAGCCTGCTTCTTCCTCTCCCACTCCCCTTGATTGTGTTCCCTCTCTCGCTGGCTGTCTCTCTCTCTGTCAAAATAAATAAATAAAATCTTAAAAAAAAAAAAAAAAGACCTGAGCTGAAATCAAGAGTCGGGTGCTTAACTAACTGAGCCACCCAGGTGCCCCATATTTTCAGTTTTTTAAAAAAATTATACACATTAGACAGCTCCCATAACAAGATACCACAGACTGGGTGGTCTAAACAACAGAAATTTATGTTCTTACAGTTCTGGAAGCCAGAAGTCTATTAGAAGGTGGAGGAAGGGCAGTAAAATATCCTCTGGACTGAGAAGGCACTTTGAGACCAAAAAACAAAGCAAGCCACTCCATACTGTTTAGTTTTTTATTTAGAGCACCTTACTGACAGGGGGATCAGGTGGACAGATGATCTCAGCATTGTGCAGCTATTTTCAACAAAGTTCAGACCTTAATCTACAGAATTTACAGAGCGAGGGGATCATTGTGGTGAGGTCAAAGGGCACTTCTCTAAAGTAGCACCATCTGTGTGCCAGAGGGATCTCTACTAGTTATCTAAAGTGGCGCAATCTATACACCGTCCCTCATTCCAGCTAGAGCACATAGTAACCTCCAGTAGGTCTGGAACAGGTGGCCCCGTGGAAGGTCACTGTGTGGACAAGAACAAGATGGAAGGCAAAAGATGGAGTCAGTACTGTCAGCACTCCTACAAAGTCCAAGATCAAAGTGCCAGCAGCATTGGTTTCTGGTGAGGCTTCTCTTCCTGGCTTACAGAGAGCCACCTTCACAACGTTTCTTCACATGGCTTTTTCTCTATGTATATACAGAAAGAGATCCCTCATGTCTCTTCCCCTTCTTATAAAGACACCAGTCCTATTAAATTAGGGCCCATCTTCATGACTTCACTTAACTTTAATGGGTCTCCTTAAAGGCTGTACTATCTCCAAATATAATCACACTGGGGGTTAAGCTTTCAACATATAATTTTAAGGAGAAACCATAATACCATCCTAGTGGGTGTAAAGTGGTATCTCACTGTGATTTTTGATTTGCATTTCTCTAATGACTAATGATGCTGAACATCTTTTCATGGGCTTATTGGCTATTTGTATATCTTCCTTGAAGAAATATCTATTCAAATTCTTCGCCCATTTTTGAACTGGGTTTTTTTTAGTTGTCAAGTGTTTGGAGTGCTTTATATGTTCTAAATATTAATCCCTTATCAGATATTTGATTTGCAAATATTTTCTCCTATTGAGTAGGTTGTCTTTTGACTCTGATACTATCTTCCAATACATAAAAGTTATTAATTATGATGAAGTATGATTTATTTTTTTCTTTTGTTACTTGTGCTTTTGGTGTCATACTCAAGAAACCAATGTCAAACCCAGGGTGATGAAGATTTTCCCTTATGCTTTCTTCTAACAATTTTACAGTTTTAACTCTTAAGTTTAGGTCTTTGATCAATTTTAATTTTTTTTGTACAGGGTATAAGGTCTGAATCCATCCTTATCCATCCTTTTCTATGTTGGATATTCAGTTTTCCCAGTAGCATTTGTTGAAGAAGATGGTCCTTTTCTCTACTGAACAGTTCTAGCACCCTTTTTGAAAATAAACTGACCAGACATATGAAGGTTTATTTCTAGGCTCTCTAGTCTATTCCGTTGGTCCACTTGTCTGTCCTTATGCCAGGACCATAATTTTTTTTTAATTTTTTTTCTTTTTTCTTTAAAAGTCCCTCCCCCACCTTTTTTAAAAAAGATTTTATTTATTTATTGATGGTATGGGGGAGAGAGCAAGCCCAAGCAGGGGGAATGACAGGCAGAGGGAGAAGCAGGCTCCCCACTGACCAAGGAGCCCAATGTGGGGCTTGATCCCAGGACCCTGGGACCATAGCTGAGCCAAAGGCAGCCACTTAATTGACTGAGCCACCCAGGTGCTTTAGTTTAATACTGTAGCTTTGTAGTAACTTTCACAGTCAGGAAGTGTTAGTCCTCCAATTTTATTCTTTCTCTGTAAGACTGTTTTGGCTTCTCAGGACTCCTTGCAATTTCACATGAATTTGAGAATAAGGTTTTCTATTTTGTGAAAATATGTGTTGTCAGACACATAGATCAATGGAACGGAATAGAAAACCCAGAAATGAACCCACAAATGTATGGTCAACTAATCTTCAACAAAGCAGGAAAGAATATCCAATGGAAAAAAGTCTCTTCAACAAATGGTGGTGGGAAAACTGGACAGCAACATGCAAAAGAATGGAACTGGACCACTTTCTTACACCATATACAAAAATAAATTGAAAAGGAGTGAGCGACCTAAATATGAGACAGGAAACCATCAAAATCCTAGAGAAGAACACAGGCAGTAACCTCTTTGACACTGGCCATAGAAACTTCTTACTGGACAGGTCTTCAGAGGCAAGGGAAACAAAGCAAAAATGAACTGCCGGGACTTCATCAAGATAAAAGGCTTCTGCACAGTGAAGGAAACAATCAACAAAACTAAAAGACAACCTTTGGAATGGGAGAAGATATTTGAAAATGACATATCAGAAAATGGGTTAGTATCCAAAATCTATAAAGAACTTACCAAACTCAACATGCAAAAACAAAAAATACAGTTAACAAATGGGCGGAAGACACGAATAGACATTTTTCCAAAGAAAACATCCAGATGGCTGACAGACACATCACTCATCATCAGGGAAATACAAACCCAAACCACAATGAGATACCACTTCACACCTGTCAGAATGGCTAAAATAACAACATAGGAAACAACAGATGTTGGCAAGGATGTGGAGAAAGGGGAACCCTCTTACATTGTTGGTGGGAATGCAAACTGGTGCAGCCACTCGGGAAAACAGTATGGGGGTTGCTCAAAAAATTAAAAATAGAGAACTACCCTCCAACCCAGTAAATGCACTACTAGGATACAAAAATACTGATTGGGAGGGGCACATGTACCCCAATGTTTATAGAAACATTATCAACAACAGCAAAATTATGGACAAAGCCCAAATGTCCATCGACTAATGAATGGATAAAGAATATGTGTTGTGTCTGTGTATGTATACATATACATACGTGTGTATATATATACACATACAATGGAATATTACTCAACTATAAAAAAGAATGAAATCTTGCCATTTGCAACAACATGGATGGAGGTAGAGAGTATTATGCTAAGCAAAATAAGTCAGTCACAGAAAGACAAATACCATATGATTTCACTCAGGTGTGGAATTTAAGAAACAAAACAGATGAACACGGGGGAAATAAAGAAAGAGAGGCAAACCATAAAACAGACTCTTAACTATAGGAAACAAACTGAGGGTTACTGGAAGGGAGGCCAGTGGGGGGATGGGTTAAATGGGTGATGGGTATTAAGGAAGGCCCTTGTGATGAGCATTGGACTCTTTGTATGTAAGGGATGAATCACCAAATCCTACACCTGTAAGTAAAATTACACTGTATGTTAGCTAACTGGAATTTAAATAAAAATTTGGAAGAAAAAAAAAGGCTGTTGGAATTCTGATAAAGATTTTGTTGAATCTATAGATCACTGTAGATAGCACTGACGTCTTAACAATGTTAAGTCTCCCTATCCATGAACAGCAAATGTCTTTCCAATTGTTTAGGTCTGCTGTAATTTTTTCAGCAATGTTTTGTAGTTTTCAGCATACAAAACTTCCACCTCTTTGGTTAGGTTTTTTTCCCCTAAGTATTTAATTCTTTTAGGTGCCAATATAAATGGAATTGCTTTCTTAATTTCCTTTTCAAATTGTTCAATGCTGGCATATAGAAACACAACTGATCTGTGTTTTGTACCCTGTAACTTTGCCAAATTTATTAGCTTTAGTATCTTATTCATTGATCCTTTGGGATTTTCTATGCATGGAATCACATTATCTATGACTGGAGACAGTCTTACCCCTTCCTTTTTTTTTTTTTTAAGACTTTTTTTTTTTTCATTTGAGAGAGAGAGCTAGAGAGCACAGCGTGGGGGGCGGGGAGGCAGAAGCAGATTCCCTGCTGAGCTGGGAGCCTGACACGGGGCTTGATCCCAGGACCTGGACATCATGACCTGAGCTGAAAGCAGATGCTTAACCATCTGAGCCATTCTAGGTGCCCTTTACCCCTTCCTTTTTAATTTGATGTCTTTCCTTTCCTTCTCTACCAGCTCTGGCTAAAACTTTCAATACAACGTTGAATACCAACAGTGAAAGCAGGTATCCTTGTCTTGTTTCTGACCTTAGGAGGACAGATTTTAGTCTTTCACCATTGAGTATGATGTTAGCTGTGGGTTTCTTAAAAATACTTTTTATCATGTTGAGGGATTTTCCCTTTATTCATAGTTTTCGAAGACTTTTTAATCATAAAAAGATGGTGGATTTTGTCACATGTCTTTTCTAGGTCAACTGAGATAATCATGTAGTCATTTCCTTAATTCTTTTTTAAAAAATTTTATTTATTTTAGAGAGAGAGAGTGTGTGTGCAAGTGGGGGCAGGGGGAGAGAGAGAATCCTTAAGCAGACTCAGAGCTTGATGTGGGGCTTGATCCCAGGACCTGAGATCATGACCTGAGCCAAGATCAAGAGCGGGCTGCTTAACTGACTGAGCCACCCAGGTGCCACAGTCACTTCCTTAGTTCTATTAATATGTATATTACCCTGATTTTCTTATGTTGAACCACCCTTGCATTACTGAGATAAATTCTACTTGGTCATGGTGAATAATCTTTTCTATATATTGCTAGATTTTTTAAAGATTTATTTTTATTTTTATTTATTTATTTTTTTAAGTAGGCTCCATGATCAACGTGGAGCTTAAGCGCACAACCCTCAGATTGAGAGTCACAAGCTCTACTAATTGAGCCAGCCAGGTGCCCCTGACAACTGCTGGATTTCATTTGCTAATATTCTGTTGAGAACTTCTGCATCCATATTCATAAGGGACACTTATATAATTTTATTTTTTTGTGATGTCTTTATCTGGTTTTGGTATCAGGGTAATACAGGCCTCGTAGAGTAAGCATTCCCTTCTCTTCAATTTTTTGGAAGAGTTTGAAAGGGATTAGTGTTAATTCTTCTTTAAATATCCGGTAGAATTCACTTCAAGTGAAGCCACTTGGTCTGGAATTTTCCAAATTCCAGGGGATCTCTTATTACTGATTTGATCTCTTTACTCTTATGTATGGGTTGAGATTTTCTATTTCTTGTTGAATCAGTTTAATTTGTATGTTTTGAGGAATTTGTGCATTTCTTCCGGGTTATCTAATTTGTTGATGTATAATTGTTCATACTATTCTCTTTGAATCCTCTTATCCCTGTAAGCTTGGTTAGTTATGTTTCCATTTCCATTTCTGATTTTAGTTATTTGCATCTTCTCTTTTTTCTCTGGCAGTCTAGCTAAAGAAACTTTGTTAGTTTTGTTGATCTTCTCAAAGAACCAACATGTTTTTACTTATTTTCTCTACTATTTTTCTCTTCTCTTTATTGTTTATTTTTGCTGTCATTTTCAACATTTCCTTTCTCCCTCTGCTAGCTTTGGGTTTATTTTGTTCTTCATTTTCAAGTTTTTTAAAATATAATGTTAGGTTACTGATTTGTGATCTCTTTTCTTTTTAAATGTAGGCATTTATAGCTACAAATTTCCCTCTGAGCACTGCTCTCCTTGCATTCCATTAAGACCTGGTATGCTATGTTTTTACTTTCATATATCTCTAAGTATTTTCTAATTTCCTTTATGATTTCTTCCTTGACTCATGGGTTAAAAGTATGTTGCTTAATTGCCACATATTTGTGAATTTCCCAGTTTTACTTCTGTTATAGATTTCTACTAATTTCATTCCATTGCAGTCAGAGAAAATACCTTATATGGTATCTCATTTAAAATCTATTGAAGTTTTTATTTTGGTCTAACACATGGTCTATTGTGGAGAATGTCCTGTGTGTGCTGTTATTGGGGAGAATATTCTATATATATATCTGTTAGGTCTAATTTGTTTATTGTGTTGTTCAAGTCCTCTATTTTATTACTCATCTTATGTCAAGTTGATCTATGCATTACTGAAAATAGTGTATTGAAATCTCCAACTATTCTTGCAGAACTGTTTATCTCTCCTTCCAATTTTTTCAATTTTTCTTCATATATCTTTTTAAGAAAGATGTATTTATTTATTTGAGAGAAAGTGGTAGGGAAGGGCAGAGGGAGAGAATCTTAAGCAGACTCCCTGCTAAGCATGGAGCCTGACATGGGGCTAGATTCCACAACCCTGAGATCATGAGCTGAGCTGAAATTAAGAGTTGGATGCTTAACCGACTAAGCTGCCCAGGTGTCCCAATTTTTGCTTCATAGATCTTGAGGGGCTGGTATTAGTTACATATATGTTTATACAATTAACCCTTGAACAACGCAGGGGTGCTGACACCCCACACAGTCAAAAATCCATATGTAAGTTTTGACTCCCTAAAAACTTAACTACTAATAGCCTACTGTTGACCAGAAGCCTTGCCAATAACATACACAATTAACACATACTTTTTATATTATATGTATTACATACTATACTTATAATAAAATAAGCTAGAGAAAAGAAAATGTTAAAAAATCATAGGAGGAAAATAATATTTATAATACTGTACTGGGGATATAACTATAACTGGAGTAAATGAATCTGTATTCATATTAATCAGGATTTATTTTAGCAACATTCTGCAGATTAGGAACAAATAGATCAGGGTTTACTCAGTTTGAGATTTGGAGATATTAGAGGCATAAAATAAGTCTAAGAGCAAGAATCTAGAATTCAATCAAAATTTATGAGACAAAAAGACAAGAAAATTAAAATTTTTAATCAAAAGATAATGCAAAAAAAACAGAACGAGATTTATAACAGATGACCCACCTACTGGCATGATCACACAGTGGACTTTAAAATAACTATGATTAGATTAATATGTAGAAGGAACTCACGGAAAGGAGAACAATATGCATGATACAGAATTTCAGCAGGAAAAGGAGAACTATTATTAAAAAGTCAAATGGTATTACAAAATATATGAAGCACAATATCAGAAATGGAAAATCGCTGTGACAAACTTATCAGGAGACTGGACACAGCTGAAGAAAGTAAACTTGAACATGGGTCAATCAAAATTTCCAATGTGAATTACAAAGAGAAAAAGTAGAAAAAAACCCTGGATCATCTAAGAGCTGTGAGATATTAACAAATGGTCTAATGTACATGTAATTGGATTCCCAGAAGGAGGAACAAACAACAAGAACACAAGGCAAAAAATACTTGAAGAGATAAGAGATGAAAATTTTCCTAACTAAATAAAAGACAACAAACAATAAATCCAATAACTTCAGAGAACCACAAGCAGGATAAAACCTTGTGTGTCACAAACATATATACACATATAACCTTATCCATACCTAGATCCATCAAAGAATTTTATACTCAATAAGAGTATCTTTCAAAATAGAAAAAAAACAAACTTCTCCTAATAAACAAAAGTTGACAGAATCCACTGCTAATAGACTTGTACAATAAGAAATGAAGAGCAATACAAATGGTAAAAATGAGAGCAAATGTTTTAAAAATTTCTCACATTGGGGCACCTGGGTGGCTCAGTCAGTTAAGCTCCTTTCAGCTCAGGTCATGGTCTCAGTGTCCTGCAATTGAGCCCCAGGGATCCTCTGATCATCTAGCTCCCTGCTCATTAGGGGGTCTACCTCTCCCTCCTCACCCCCACCATGCACTCTCTTTCTATCTCAAATAAATAATATCTCTGTGAATAAACAAATACATAAAATAAAAATTTCTCATGTCTTTAAAAGATAACTATCTAAGAAAAGTAATAAAGCATAGCACAGAGGATGGGAGAAAATGGAACTCTATGGTATTAAGATTCTTATGCTATAAATGTAGTGGTATAATATTATTTGAAAGTAGACTAAGTTGAAATGTATATTATGAACAGTAGAAGACCAGTAAAAAACAAGATATAACTGAGAAGCCAATGGTAGAGATAAAATAAAAACTCAACTGATTCAAAAGATGAAAGGAAAAAGAACAAAGACACGAGAAAAGTAGAATATAAAATAGTAGATTTAAATCCAACCACATCCATAATTACATTAATGTAGATGATCTAAAGATAGGAATTTTGATAGTGGGTGAGGCTGTGGTGTGGAAGGCAGGGAATGCAGGGAGTATAATGGAACTCTCAGTACCTTCCACTCAATTTTTGCCGTGAACCTAAAACTACTCTAAAAAATAGGTCGATTTTAAAAGCTTACAGTCATTATTATAAATACTTGTCTGTCACCCCCGAATTAAGCTCCAGAAAGGCAGGGACTATAATTATCTTGTTCCCTGCTGTATACTCACAGTGCCTAGGAAAAGTGCCCAACACAATGTTAAGCCCCTGCTTTCCTGATACATTTTACTTGTGGGAGAAGGTGGAGTGGTGCCTGGGAATGAATAAATCACTATATAGATGAATTATTAATAACAAAAGATATAATGCAATAAAAAATGAATTGTAAGGAACATATTCCTAACTAAATGTTCCATTAAATGTTCTAACTAAACTAAATGTTATTGACTAAACATCTTTCACCATTATTTGCTAATCTCTAAATATACTGCTCTGATTAAAAAAAAAACTACCCTGGAGGGGCGCCTGGGTGGCTCAGTCGGTTAAACGTCTGCCTTCAGCTCAAGTCATGATCCCAGGGTCCTAGAATCAAGTCCGGCATTGGGCCCCTTGCTTAGCGGGGAGCCTGCTTCTCCCACTGTCCCTCCCCCTGCTTGTGCTTTCTCTCTCTCTAATAAATAAAAATCTTTAAAAAAATACCATGGAAAATAAACTCTCAAAATCACTTAGAACACAATAACCATAAGTATACAATAGGAGTGAAAAAAACATATACACATTTTATCTTTTAAGGACAATATATCTAATGAGAACAAAATGTAAAAGTACCAAATATCACTGGAAAGACAGAGGTAGAGATTTTCAGATCATGATAAACTCACTAGCTTTTCTTTGAATAAAACTATTTAATTCTTCCCTTCTACTAACCAAATAACACTTTTTCCTAAAGCTAAGTTTTCATTTAGAAAGTTGGTCAGATAACTATTCTGAAAAGTATCTACACAAACACAAAACGAGTTTACAAGAAACACAAAGCAATTAGCAACAAATCACCTCTGCATCCACTGTATATGACAAAACATATCATATGATATCGCACAACCGGCACCATCAAAGCCTTGCTTTATCATCTCTCTTGAGGTAAATAGTCTTTTTTAAAAAAAATAAAGCTAAAAGAAATACCACTTAATACTAACAGTCAGCTAATCTATTTCCCTCCAAAAGGAAAAATTTCAAAATAATAAATAAATAATAAATACTTGTCTGTCAAGTATTTATTTCCATATTCTTTATATAGTTTGAGTAGGTTGTTTAGCACATTAATTCACTGAGAACCTACTATGCCATGAGAATCTGGACTCTTTCGTAAGCTTAAATATTTTTTCTCTAAGAGTACACACTTGTGGAAACTAGTTTAAATGGGAAAAAAATTTTCCTACTCAAGTATTCCTTAATGTACTTACTGGAAAATTGTCCCACTTATTTCCCTTCCTTTGGCTTGTTTTTAAAAACTATTTTCATTGTTCCATACTTTGCTAACATATAAATTTTTAAATATTCCAAATATCTAATTAGTAACTGTTTTCAGCAAACTTAGAATAAAAAACAAAAGCACTGTTTGACAAATATAGTACCTGACAGAAGATGTTCTTGGCCCGTGATCTCTGGAATCCATAACCCAACCAACATGACACTCTAGAGGGGGATTTGTACTATGTCTTGTTTTTCTCTTTCTTGGACTCTAAAGAAAAAGAAGTCAAACATTGCAATTATTTCAGTAGTGTGAACTTCACAAGTAAATTAAAACCCTCTGACTGTATAACTAGCTCAAACATTTTCATACTGTGGATGACACATTATGAAATCACATGAAGTCACAAAACTCAAACATCTCATATACAAGTTACAAAGCTTAACAGAGAAGGACCTTTGCTAGGTTTCAACACAAGGATTAAAGGAAATACAACTTAGTGTGATTCTTCATTATACCTTCTGATCAACATTAATTACACTACAAATTGTAAAAAAGTTGTTCTTTAACCTGAAAAAACATCACTANTTAACGCCGGGATCACGCCCTGAGCCGAAGGCAGACGCTTAACCGCTGTGCCACCCAGGCGCCCCGAAAAATACCATTTTTAAGCGAATTCTTACAATCTAAAATATATATTTTAAAAAACACGATAGAAACTAAAAAGTCTCATACTGTAGTGTTAAAGGATATAAAATGCAGGCTTTATACTACTGCTTATTTTGTGTACCTTTACATCAATAGCTTTTGGTTCTTTAACAACAGGATAAAACCTTGGTGTTTTGTTTGGATCTTGCAATCTGGGTGTTCGAGGTGTTTTAGGTGTCCTTGCAGGATAAATTCTAGGAGATTTTGGAACAGCCGTAGGTAATGAAGGGGCCATTGTTGCTGAAGATATTTCTGAAACATCAAACAGCTGCTGGGCTAATTCATCACTCAAATCTGCAAAACAAAAAACTAGTTAAATGTATTTAGATGCTAAGAAAGTATTTTACTTGAGAACAAAGGTAATTCTGAAGTTTTCTACCCTCAAAAGATTTTTTCATTAGAAAGATTTAAAAGTGTAAGAATAAAAAACAGTTGTCTGCACACCCCCTCTTTACTAAATTTTAATGTTGCTATATCTGTTTCTGACTTTTTTTTAAAAGAAAAATAGGCTGAAGCCCACTTTATAACCTTCCTCAACCCCCTTACACTTTCCCTCCTCAGAGACGACCAGGCTTTCATATTTGGTATTTTTATCTATTATTATATACATATATGTAATAACATTATTTTCCATAATTAACTTTACATAAGTGACATCATACTATATGCATCATTCTGCGAGCTTTTACAGTCATATTTTGAGATTTGATTATTCAAATTCTACTCATAGTGCTTTGGCTTATTCATTTTCACTCCAGAAGATTATGCCGTTATACAAATATATTAAAATTTATTCATTCTCCTGAAGATACACAGGTATGTTATTTCTAAATTTTTGGTATAATCAAAGATGCTGCAGTGAACGCTGTTAAACATGTCTGTCTTTACCGGTATGAGAATGTCTCTAGGATTCATATGTGAAATGGAAATGTTGACTAAAATGACACACGTATCTTCTGACTTACTGATTACTGATGGCCAAGGTGATTTCTATAATGAATGGTTTCACCAATTTATACTCCCACCAGCAGCATGAAAAAGTCTCAGTGATTTAATACCCTGGTTAAGACTGGGTTTTGTTTAGACATTTAAATATTTTTCTATCTTATGGGACTTAAATGGTATTTGTATTTCTTTGGTTACTAGTGAAGTTGAGCCTATTTTCATATGTATAGTCATCATTCAGATTTGCCCTATCATGAGCTCATCATTTGTATCCTGACTATATTTCTATTGGGTTGATTTGCTTATTAATTAATTAGTTTGTAAAAATATCACGGTAATAAGATACTAATAAGTAAGCAAGCAGAATGCAAGCTCTGTTTCTATACGGGTTTTCTTCAGATTTCTTTTGATTCATATAACAAATTTTTTTCATCATTCAACACCTATTATTGAGTGCCTACTATATGCCAAGCACTAAACACAAGGTTGTAAACTCAAAAGTGAACTTACCTACTCTATTACCTAATTTCCCTAACTTCCCCTTTCCCCTCCCAATCTGTTATCAGAATGTTTTCTGAAGAGCAAATTAGGATATATTTCATGTATCTTACTTAAAATCTGTCAGTGTTTTCCTTTTGCATCTGGGAGAAGTCTAGTCTCTATCATGGCATATTATGACTTTACTGATTTTGACTCATCTATTGTCTTTCACCACCTCAGTTTTGGTGCCTCAGATAGCAACCTACTTGATCCTGTTCTGTTGCTTGGTATCTTTTCACATGCTTTTTCCTCTTTCTGAAAGTCCCTTTCCCTTATCTTTTTACACCCAATTGAACTCATACCCTTCCTTTAATACCCAGCACAGATGTTACTTTCCCTGAGAATTTGAAGCATTCCTTGAACATCTTCTGCCAAAAAATTAATCAATTCTATTTTGTGCCACCTTTGCATTTTCTCCATTTATTGTTTGATTAATTAAATTAAAATTTATTTTCTTATATATTATCCCATTAGCTGCTAAGAATAAGTCCCGGTGGTTTCCTAAGAGCAAGGGCCACTATCTTATATTTGTATACCAGCGCCTATAATAGTGTTAACAAAAAAAAACATATACCCACCAAATGACTGATAACTGAATTGTGTTAATACAGATTTTTCTTGGACCAAAAAGTTATGCAATCACAAGGATAAAGCTATGATCACACACTGAAAAATATGTTAAATTCAGCACCTCTGTAAAAGAAATATTTAAAGATCTAGGGACAATAACAGTAGGCTTCCTAACATCTAGATTATGGTTTGGTTTCCAAATTCCATTTCCCACTGATCTGGTCCTCTAAAAGAAATAAAACCTGGAGCACAAAGTATAATATGCCTGGGAAATCTTGAGTCAGAAAACAATGAAGTTAAAAAAGAAAAAAAAGAAAAAACTAGAATAGGTCATGAGGATACAGCAGCAAACTTTAGTGGACCCCACCAGCCAAAAACGAAGCACTTTGACCACTAAAAATAATGACTGAAATTGAGTAAACATGTCAAATAAATAAGTTCTATGAATTCATAATGGTACCTTAAAACAATCACATTTGTAGGTTGCTAAGACACAAAACTCATTGTTCTAAAAACTGATAAACAGAATACAAAGAAAGAAACAAGCATTTATCCTTCCTTTCCTGGAAAAATTGAATTTCAGAGTAACCAAAGAGTTGATAAAAGAATATTCTTCTTTATAGTATTCTAGGTAAGAAACAAAGAAGGAATGACAGAATTAGAAGATGACTAAAAAAAAAAAAGATGGGATTGGAGGTTAAGATGGCGGAGGAGTAGGGGACCCCTTTTTCAGCCGGTCCCCTGAGTTGAGCTGGATAGGTACCAGCAGCAGGAATATCCACGGAATCAGCCTGAGACGCAGGAAGATACATCTGGATCTCTACAAATGAACATCTCCAGCGCTGAGTATCGAGGTACGAAGC
>NC_048222.1:123970389-123970466 GCF_002007445.2 Ailuropoda melanoleuca
AAAGGAAGCTCCGGGAGCGCACGCGGGACGGCTGGCGGTTGGCGGGCCACCTGCACGGGGGAACAGGCGGACTCGCG
>NC_048222.1:123970566-124022071 GCF_002007445.2 Ailuropoda melanoleuca
AATAAGTCAAGCAGAGAAAGACAATTATATGATTTCTCTCATCTATGGAACATAAGAACTAGGATGATCGTAGGGGAAGAAAGGGATAAAGAAAAGGGGGGAATCAGAAGGGGGAATGAAACATGAGAGACTGTGGACTATGAGAAACAAACTGAAGACTTCAGAGGGGAGGGGGTGGGGGAATGGGATAGACTGGTGATGGGTAGTAAGGAGGGCACGTATTGCATGGTGCACTGGGTGTTATACACAACTAATGAAGCATCGAACTTTGCATCGGAATCCGGGGATGTACTGTATGGTGATTAACATAATATAATAAAAAAAATTCATTAAAAAAAAAAAAGAAACAGTCTTGCCCTGAGAGAAATAAAAATCTTGAATATACTAAATCTTCTACATCTAAATACTAGTTCATAGGGAATAGGGGAGATAAAGGAACATAATGATTGATATGAAGATACAAACAGGTAAATCTGGATCATAAGAAATCTTATGACAAATTAACCAGTTTCTTCAACAAGTCATTGGCATGGAAAAATAAGAGAGGAGGAATGCTTACAGATTAAGAGTAACTTAACTGTCCTATCAATCAAATGGAATGTACTTTTTTTGTTCCTGATTCAAATAACCAATTTGAAAAAGATATATACCAGACATCAGCGAAAACCAAACATAAACTGCACATATATATGTTCGTGATACACAACGAAGTACTTGTAGAAGAAATATTTATTTGAATGAAATGAGATTCAACATGAAATACTAGAAACATGGGGAACAAGGTACAGGTGAAAAAAGAATGTCAAACTGTTAACAGTTGAAATTAGGTAAGATAACTACATGGGGGTTCATTAAACAGTCCTCTCTACTTTTGATTTATCTGAACATTTCCATATTAAAAATCAAATTTAATTTCAGCTTTATATTTTATTCCAGATTCAATTACATCTATTTTTAAGATTAACCCATTTTGTCACATGCAGCTTTAGTTCTTTCATTTACACTGCTGTGTATTTTTCCTTTATATGAATATAGCACATCTTATAATACAGTCTACTATAAATGGGCATTTTAAAATTTTCATTTGTTTTTTTCTATTATGAACAATGTTATTATAAATGGTCTTTTAGTAAACATTTATAAGAATATCTGTTGAAGTGAAACTGTAGGGTTATAATAGGATATGTCACTGTGGTTTCAACTGGCAAATCTCAACAAAGTAAAGACGAGAGCATCTTTTCATATTACTGACCTTCAGTTTTTCTCTGTATAAATTTCCACTTTAATGTTTCATTTACTATTTTTTCTATTGACATTAACATTTTTTCATACTGATTTTTACAGTTCTAGATTTTTATGATACTACTTTTTGTTACTTTTATGCACTGTAAAATTGATCTCCTAATTTGGGACTTCCATTCTCTCCATGATGTACATAAATTATCAATTTTAATATACTCAAGACAAAATATCTTGTAATTAGGCTGAAAATACTTAAGGAATACTATAAGAACTTAAAAATTTTTTTAAGTACAAAGTTGTTTAAAAGTTTAAAGAGACTTAGGGGCACCTGGGTGGCTCAGTTAGTTAGGCATCTGCCTTCAGCTCAGATCATGATCCCAGAGTCCTGCTCAGTGGGGAGCCTGCTTCTTCCTCTCCCTCTGCCCCTGCACCAGGCTTGTGCTCTCTCACTCACTCTCTCTCTCAAAAAAATAAATAAAATCTTTAAAAAAAAATAAAAGTTTAAAGAGATTTAAAAGAAGTCACCCTTCAGTATTCATAGTAATAGTAGTATTTAATATTGTTATTCTTAAACTATTTTATTAAAGGATAAACAAGTAAATAATTCTGCTACTGTAGTTAGGAACAAAGATTTTTTTTTCATAGTAAGTAGAAAGCAGTACAAATACAAAATCAAACAAATTAAAATGAAAACCTTTAATCCTAAAGTTGAACAGAAAATATCAACATGAGTTTATAATGTATTTTTCTTTTTTTTTTTTTAAAGATTTTATTTATTTATTTGACAGAGATAGAGACAGGCAGCGAGAGAGGGAACACAAGCAGGGGGAATGGGAGAGGAAGAAGCAGGCTTCCAGAGGAGGAGCCTGATGTGGGGCTCGATCCCAGAACGCCGGGATCACGCCCTGAGCCGAAGGCAGACGCTTAACGACTGAGCCACCCAGGCGCCCCTATAATGTATTTTTCTTAAAAAAAAAAAACTTCTAAACTCTTTCAATGGAAAAAGCCTAGAAACAATAACCAACTCAGTAGCAACTCAAGTAATGACAAAACTTATCATCATGCCTGCTAGCAAACATGTCCAACTCCACTATCACAGAAGAAAGCAATGAAAGGTGGACTTGGAGCTAAAAGCCAATAAACTGATGAGTAGGAAAAGTAAGAATAACTACAATAGGGGCGCCTGGGTGACTCAGTCAGTTAAGCATCAGCCTTCAGCTTAGGTCATGATCTCGGGGTCCTGGGATCAAGACCTATGTTGGCTCCCTGCTCAGTGGGGAGTCAGCTTCTCTCTCTCCCTCTGCTCCCCCCACCCCCACTCATGCTCACTCCCTCTCTCTCAAATAAAATCTTAAAAAAAATTAACTACAGTGAAACACATCTAATGCATTTATGAAACCATAATGATAATTTAAAATGAATAAAAAACCTAAACCTCATTGGTGATCAATGAAAGATGTTAGGGAACCAGCTCATTACTTTGAAAACTAGTAATCGAAGAGAAAAAATTGAGCACTTACTCTCTTTCCTGTAAGAACTTTATCTCAGGATAAACGAATAGTCAATTAGGGGGATTTCTCTTTATGGAAGTATTCTATCTACTAAATTTAAGAAGCAATGATAAAAACAGAATTATCACCATTTTGCAGCCCCTTGTAACATAAAAGCTCCAACCAAGGATTATCAATGGCTATTAAAGCCACAACAAGAGAGACAATTGAGCATTATGTGCCTCCTGGTAGAAATATTCAATAATTACCTATGACACATTTTCACAAAAATTTAAGCCTCAATCTGATCAAGGCTCTGTATCAAAATAACAGTAGCAAAAAATTCAGGACCAGAAAACAGGCTGAATGAAACCATGGAGATACAATTAGCAAAATCCAGAATGAGAGACATTCTATAGGACAAAACCCAGTTCCTTCAACAATAAATTGCAAGGAAAAAAATTGCTTTGAACCTATAGATTAAATGAGACATATCAACCTAGGAATGTTCAAAGTTACATGGATCCCAATTTTTTTTAAGTGATAATTGAGGAAATGTGAACACTAATTACATATTTGATATTAAGGAATTAATATTAATTTTAGATGTGATAATGGTATGTGTTATTTATGTGTTTAAAAGAGTTCTTTTTAAGGACACATACATAAATATGTAGGAATGAAAAAATATTAATAATAATTATTAGAAGTTTGCTTCAAAATTATCTAGTGGGAGTAAAGACAATGAGTGGAGCTGAGAAGAAATGAAATTGGCTATGAAATTAAGTAACAAATGGATAGCTGGGGGTTTCATTACGTTACACAATTTGTTTTATTTTGGCATATGCTTAAGCTTTCCAAATTCAAAGTTCTTCTTTAACCTGCCTTCATGAAAAACTATAACAAAATCACTTACACTTGCCTGAAAATGTTGGATTTAAAAACTATAACAAAATCACTTACACTTGCCTGAAAATATTGGATTTATGTATTTCCCAAATGTATTTACATGTTCACACTAACCTAAGGCATTAGGACAAAAGAATGATGTTGGTGGCATATTTTAAGGAATCAGCAAGTCAGTGAAAAATTTTCTTTATTTCAAGAAGAGAAACATTCCCAGCGATCTCAAAATCAAATGAGACACATAAAGAACCAACCACTTCTGCTTGCTTTTCTGTAAGCATCTGGGGTTGAGCATGATCAGGTGTTACAACAGATGACTCCTAGATAACCTCTGGGATTACCTACCTATTCACCAAGAGTACGGTGGGATTATACATACTATAAGGCTGATTTAACAAATTTACAATCTGTACTTTCAAGTCTCTAAAATGTTCTGAAGTTCACCAAAGGATAAATAAAAGTTGAGTTTTAAAATTCTAGTCTTTTACCAGACACCTAAATGTTTTCCACAGATAAAAAAGCAAACTTTTAAAACAATTTAGAACTGCTTTAATACTATTCAGAAACTATCACACACAAAAGCAGATTTACATACCTTGCGTGGACTGGGAAGGCGCTACAGGAACTTCTTGGTTTGGCTCAAAAGGAAGTTCAGGTGTTAGGTTTTCAAACTGCTCTTTACTAATGAGATTTAGCTTCTTAAAGTTCTCAACTTCTTGCTGAAGTAGAATGGAGGAATCTAATTATTAAACTGGCTAGTACAGTAACCAACAAACAACAATCGTTACCAATCTCAAAAAATGAGTTTAACTGCAACAGAATAAAAAATGTCCTAATAAAGAATCCAGCATCATACTTATTAACAATTAATGTTCAGTATCTAAAAGAGGCACAGAGAAACCCAAAATATTACGAGTATTATTTAAATAAAATACATTTAAGAGCATACATTCTAATCATTCATTATTTGTTGAGCATTTACACACAAGTCCACTAGTACAAAGTAATCTAATGTATGTTCCCTACCCTTAAGGAATTTACAAGTTAGACGGAAAAAAGAAAGGTACACATAAAAATTAATAATACTAGGCAGCATTTGAAAAGTGGTAATATTTGGTATATGAATTGAGATAATCAGGGAGGCATCACAGAAGAGATGGGACAAGAATGAGAAATTTAGAGAAAGGGAAAAGCATTCCAAATCAGGTAATGTGAGCAAAGATGAGAAGCTTAGAATAAGCAATGACTTATTAGAAAATAATTCAGTTAATGAGAAAATCTGTGTAGAATCAGTGGCAAAAAGGCCTGACATACAAATGGGAGAAAGCTGTTAGAAGACCTTTATACCAGCACAAGAAGTTTTCACTTCATTTTCTAATAATGGGAAACATGTGATGAAAGATAAATCTAGATGGCCCAGGAGGTTCATTTCCAAACCCCATTTATAAGGTTAGCAGCAAGAAGGCTCAGTAGGTCTGAGTTTTTTGAGCTCGAAGGAAGAACAAGCCATCCCTGCCTCTTGGGCTGCTGAAGCTTCCCCTTTCTAACAACTGTTACATAGTCGCTTAAATGTTCTCTGCCCCGACCTACATATAGAGAGAGGATTACGGAGTGGAGGCCAGTCTTTAGCGTAAGGTCATTTGGCCATTGTGTGTGAGGACCATTCATGTCTGGCCTAAGCTGTGAAGTCAAAAAAGAGTTTGAGAGACTCCCTGCACTCTAGTTTCCTCCAATAAACCCTATATCCCACACCTACATCAGTGTTAATGGGTCCATGACCCATTACAGAACAACATCCAAAGAGGGTTTTAGCAGGTAAAAAAAAATAACAAAATTGTCAGATGGACCAAACTAAATACCATCATTACAAAACAGTCATAGTACCTTGCTCTTAACAGCTAAACAAACAAGCTTTCCCTTCTGCCTTCAAACATGAATAGTTGTCAGCTCAAACCATTCATTAGATCCTGCTAGTCTTTTAAACTAGGATCTATCACGTTTTCATGAAAATACATTAAATTACTTCAGGGGCGACTGGATAGCTCAGTTGGTTAGACGTCTGCCTTTAGCTCAGGTCATGATCCTGGGGTCCTGGGCCTGAGCTCTGAGTCAGGCTCTCTGCTCAGCCAGGAGACTGCTTCCCCCTCTCCCTCTGCCTGCCTCTCCTCCTGCTTGAGCTTGCTATCTCTCTCTCTGTCAAATAACTAAAATCTTTAAAAAAATGATTACTTCAGCTTTTGTACCTATACAATGCTGCTTTCCCAAAAGTCTTCAATAAGTCTTCAAGCTAATTCAGTCATTACTTCTCACTATCCCTTATCTTGCTATTAGCAATTCCTACTTAAAAAAAAATTACTGCTATGATTATAACATGGCAGAGATAAATAATATAGTTCTAACCTGATGGAAACACAAGTGATGTGTTTCTGTTTTAACTTTTTAAACTAATTCATTAAGGTATCATACACATATATACATATACACACTAGAGAAGTGTATAAATCGTAAGTATATATCTCAATGAGTAATCAAAAGTGAACAGACTTGTGTAATCACCATTCAGGTAAAGATATTACCAGCACCCTAGAAGTAACTTTTATGCCCCTTCCCGTCACTACTCTCTTCCTCTCCTTAAAGACAATTAGCTCACTTCAATACTATAGGTTTATTTTGCCCAGTTTTGAACTTTATAAAAATGTAATCATAATGTATGGTTTCTTGTATGCAAAATTATCTTTACGAGATTCATTATAGTCTGTAACACAATAGTAGAGGTCAGCAAACCACAGCCCCCAAAGGCCAAACAGGTTTTTATAGTTTCATTGGACCACCACCATACCCATTTGCTTAACTGCATGTCTGCTTCATTGCTACAACTGCAGAGTAGTTGGCATAATGTATGACCCATTACGACTAAAATATTTACTATGTAGCTCTTCACACAAAAAATCTCCTCATCCCTGCTCTATGGTATTCTATTGTATGATCACACTATAATTTTAAAAAATCCATTACACTGTCAATAAGCATTCAATTCCTTTCCAGATTATAGCAATTACAAACAATGTTGCTATAAATATTTTTTTACAAAACAGTTCTCTTTCTGACAAGTACATTTTTTAAAGATTTTATTTATTTATTTTAGAGAAAGTGGGGGGGGCGGGAGAATCTTAAGCAGACTCTGGTGCCTAATGTGGGGCTTGATCTCATGATCCAGGGATCATGACCTGAGCTAAAACCAAGAGTCAGGATGCTCAACTGACTGATGTACCGAGGCACCCCAGAGACACACATTTTATTGAATGTTTACTAGAACTGAAATTGTTGAATAGGGTGGTATGCTTCGACTTTAGTAGAAAATGCCAAATACTTTTTCACGGGGTTGTACCTATTTATGTTCCCACTAGCAGTACATAGTGCTCTACATCCTCACCAACATTTGGTATGGTCAGGTTAAAAAATATGTAGTCATTCTAAAAAGGACCAAACTATGTCTATCCATATGCCCCTCCCCCTGCTTGTGTGCTCTTTCTCTCTCTCAAATAAAATCTTAAAAATATCAATCTCAAAAGATCAAATGCTCTATGATTCTACTTATAGAACATTACCAAAATGACAAAATTATAGAGATGGAGAACAGATTAGTGGTTACCAGGGATTAGGAACAATGAAGGGGAGGCACATGAATATGAGTCTAACAGCACAAAGGAGATCTGTGTGGTGATAAAATAGTTCAGTGTCTTGACTGTGATGGTAGTTACATGAATCTATACATGTGACAAAATGACATAAAACTACATACACAGGGCGCCTGGGTGGCTCAGTTGGTCTGTGTCTGCCTTCAGCTCAGATCATGATCCCAGCATCCTGGGATTGAGCCCCACATGGGGCTCCCTGAGCAGGGAGCCTGCTTCTCCCTCTCCTCCTTGCTCGTGCTCTCTCTCACTATCCCTGTCTCTCTCTCTCAAATAATAAAATCTTAAAAAAAAAAAAACTATACACACATTTGTGATAAGAAATGTCAATATCCTGATTTTAATAGTGTGCTTCAATTACATAAGATATAAACTTTGGAGGGAACTGGGTGAAGGGTACACTGGACCTCTCTGTACTATTTTTCCAACATCCTAGAACTCTACATATCAAAATAAAATCTCAAAATGTATCTCAAAACTAAATATATAGCCACTCTGGTAGATCTATGTGTAATCACATTATGGTTTTAATTGGCATTTCTCTGATTACTAATATGCTAAAAACATTTAATATATTTTTTTTTGGATAGCCTCTTTTGTGAGATGACTATTCAATTCTATTACTCATTTTTTAAAGATTTTATTTATTTGAGAGAAAGAAAGATATCGAGAGAGCACAAATGGGGGGCAGGGAGAGGGAGAAGCAGGCTCTCCACTGAGCAGGGAGCCCAACACAGGGCTCCACCGAGGACCCTGGGACCATGACCTGAGCTGAAGGCAGATGTTTAACGGACTGAGCCACTCAAGTGCCCCCAATTCTATTACTCACTTTTCTACAGATTTCTTTCTCTTATTGATTTATGAGAGCTCTTTATAAAATGTTGTAGGGGCGCCTGGGTGGCTCAGTCATTAAGCGTCTGCCTTCAGCTCAGGTCATGATCCCAGGGTCCTGGGGTCGAGCCCCGCATCAGGCTCCCTGCTCAGTGGGAAGCCTGCTTCTCCCTCTCCCACTCCCTCTGCTGGTGTTCCCTCTCTCTCTGTGTCTCTCTCCATCCAATAAATAAATAAAATCTTAAAAAAAAAAGTTATGTCTTCTTTCACTCCATGGAAGAAGGAACTTGCCTTTTCACTCTCTTATGGTGTCTTTTGGTGAAAAAAGTTCTTTTTAATGTAGTACAGTTTATAGGTCATTTCCTTCATTGTGTAATTTCCTGTTTAAGAAATCTTTCCCCTTTTGGAACCCTCCTGCACTGTTGCTGGGAATGCAAACTGGTGCAACCACTTTGGAAAACAGTATGGACGTTCCTCAAAAAGTTAAACCTTGAACTACTCTACAATCCAGCAATTGCACTAGGTATTTACCAAAAGGATACAAATATACAGATTCGAAGGGGTACATGCAACCCAATGTTTATAGCAGCATTATCAACAATAGCCAAACTATGGAAAAAGCCCAAATGTTCATCAAGTAATGAATGGATAAAGAAAAGGTGGTGTGTGTGTGTGTATATATATATATACACATACATATATACATGGACTATCACTCAGCCATAAAAAAGAATGAAATCTTGCCATTTGCAACAACATGGATGGAGCTAGAGAAAGACAAATATCATATGATTTCACTCTATGTGGAATTTAAAAAACAAAACAGATGAACATAGGGGAAGGGGGAAAAAGGGGGAAAAAAGAGAGAGGGAAACAAACCACCAGAGATGCCTAATGATAGTGAACAAACAGGGTTGATGGATGGAGGTGATTGGGGATGGGCTGGATGGGTGATGGGTATTAAGAAGGGTCCTTGTGATGAGCACTGGGTGTTGTACGTAAGAGATGAATCACTGAATTCTCCTGAAACCAATACTGCACTGCATGTCAACTAACTAGAATTTAAATAAAAATTTCAAAATAAATAAAAATTTTAAAAAAGACAATCTTTCCCCTTCCTATAGATGCTGTATACCTTCCCTTTAAAATTTTTCATCTGATTATGAAATTAACATATTCTATTGTTAAAAGTTTGGGGAGCATGAGGGCATAAAAGCAAAAAGCAACACACACACACCTTTCCCTACTCAAATATCATATAGATAGTATCTCATCTTCTAGAAATTTTTATTATTTTGCCTTTCACATTTAGAATCACAATACATGTAGAATTGATTCTTTGCATACGGTAGGAGATAAGGGTCAATGTGCGCTTGAAAAAATGTGTATTCTACAGATGTTGATGCAGTATTTCATTATGTCAATTAAGCAGTTTCTTTATCGTTTGCATTTCCTACATCCTTACGGATTTTTTTTATCTTCTCGCTAAATCTTGCACCTTTCTTGATAAGAAAGGTGTCTCAAAATCTCCCACTATGATTATAAATTTGGTTTTCTGTACCTGTCAATTTTTATCTTATGTATTTTGATGCTGTTATTAGATGCATATGCATTTAGAAGTATTATATTTTCTGTGGTAACTAAACCTTTTATACTTATAAAGTGTCCCTTTTCATCTTTTCATCTTGAATAATTCTTTTTGCCTTAAAAAAATCCATTTTAGGGGCACCTGGGTGGCTCAGCTGCTAAGGTCTGCCTTCGGCTCAGGTCATGATCCCGGGGTCCTGGGATCGAGCCCCACGTCGGGCTCCCTGCTCGGCAGGGAGCCTGCTTCTCCCTCTCACACTCTCACACTCCCCTTGCTTGTGTTCCCTCTCTTGCTGTCAAATAAAATCTTTATTAAAAAATCCACTTTATCAATAGACCTACACAGCTTTGTTGTATTTATTGTCAATATTTATTCAAATCTACAAATATGTTTACCCTTTACATGCCCTTCATTCTTTTCTGTATCTTCAATCTTCCTTCTGGAATCACTTTCAAGTCATTTTTAAAATCTTTTGACTATCTCTCCTATGCCTAAAAAACTCCCTTTAATATTTTCTTTAAAGCAGATCTGCTGAAAATAAACTTGCTCAGTTTTCACATGGCTGAAATTATTTTACCTTCATTTTTAAACACATTCATTGAGATATAATTCATATACCATAAAATTCGCCTATTTTAAGTATACAAATCAATGATTTATTTACCTTATTCGTGAACACTAGTTCCTTTTCAGTACTGTGATTATATCATCTCATTGCCTCCTGGATTCCATTATTTCTGCTGAGAAGTTAGCTGTAAGGCTTATTTTTTTAAAAAAAAACCAAAAAACAAAATACTGTAGAGCTCTGGGGTACCTGAGTGGTTCAGTCAGTTAAACGTCTGACTGATTTCAGCTAAGGTTGTGATCTCAGGGTTGTGGGATTAAGCCCCGTGTCCGGCTCTGCTCTCAGTGCAGAATCTGCGTGAGATTATCTCCCTTTTCCTCTGCCCTTCCCCCTGCTTGTGCTCTAAAATAAATAAAATTAAAAAAAAATTTTAAACAACTGTAGCTTTTATTTTTTTTTTAAAGATTTTATTCATTTATTTGACAGAGATAGAGACAGCCAGCGAGAGAGGGAACACAAGCAGGGGGAGTGGGAGAGGGAGAAGCAGGCTCATAGTGGAGGAGCCTGATGTGGGGGCTCGATCCCGTAACGCCGGGATCACGCCCTGAGCCAAAGGCAGACGCTTAACCGCTGTGCCACCCAGGCGCCCCACAACTGTAGCTTTTAAAGTAATCTATCCTTTTTCTCTGGCTTTTCCTATTTGCTTTTAGCAGTTTTACAATGATGGCCTTGATGTGGATTTCCTTGATTTATAGTCTTTGGAGTTCTTAGGACTTCTTAAGTTACTCCTCATCAGTTTTGGCAAAATGCCACTCATAATCTCTTCAAATATTACTTCTGCCTTATTCTCTCACTCCTCTCTCTTCTGAGTATATGTTAGATCTTTTGACTGTATCTCCTGTGTCTTATACTACTTTCTGTATTTTCCACCTTTTTTGCTCCATGCTTCACTCTGGAGTCTCTTGATGTATAGTTTAGTAATTCTGCATTCAGCTGTACTTCTCTACTGTTAAGGCAACCCACTATGCTCAGTTATTATACTTTTCATTTCTGGAATGTCCATTTGGTTCTTTTTAAAAGATTTTAGTTCTCTACTGAAATTCTCCACCTTTGTTGTTGTTTTTTTAATCATATTACCAATAGCTAACTTAAAATCTGTTTGATAACTCTTATCTGAATCTCTATGGGTCTAGTTCTTGTTTCTTTCTTTTTTGTTTGTTTTTCCTACCACATCATCTTGTCTTCTTAATATGCCTGGTTATTTTTTGAGAGGCAGACATTATTATTAAAAATTTGAGGCCTAGCGGCACTGGAGGAGATAATGCTAAGTGAAATAAGTCAAGCAGAGAAAGACAATTATCATATGATTTCTCTCATCTATGGAACATAAGAACTAGGATGATCGGTAGGGGAAGAAAGGGATAAAGAAAAGGGGGGTAATCAGAAGGGGGAATGAAACATGAGAGACTATGGACTATGAGAAACAAACTGAAGACTTCAGAGGGGAGGGGGGTGGGGGAATGGGATAGTCTGGTGATGGGTAGTAAGGAGGGCACGTATTGCATGGTGCACTGGGTGTTATACGCAACTAATGAAGCATCGAACTTTACATTGGAATCCGGGGATGTACTGTATGGTGATTAACATAATATAATTTAAAAAAATCATTAAAATTAAAAAAAAAAATTTGAGGCCTAGGATGCTATTTTCCTCCAGAAAGGATTTGTTTGCTTCAGTTAAGTGGCTACAGGCATCAGAATGTCGAGTCAATGAAAGATTAAAATTATTAGAAGCTGACCACTGAAAGCAGATCTTTTAAAGTTCCCAAAGCCTGGAAGGTTTACTGGAAGGTCCCCTTCCCTCTAGTTGTTGAATTCCAATTTTTGTCACCCCAGCCCCATGAATTTTTTTTTTTTTAATCTCTTTTCTGCCTCTCAGTTGCTTTTTCTGGAACTGACAGGTGCCTCTAAGGAAATGCAGACACTGATGCCAGTCTTCTTTAGATTTCCTTCTTCCAGATTTTGACCACACAATTCTTTACTATATCGTTAGCTCTCCTGTGCCTTCACAAAGATTTTTTAAAAAAACCAACCTTCCTAATTGTTCTTAGCAGGAGGATTCATATGAATTAGCTAATCTACCACAACTACTGTACATTCAAATCTAATTTTTGGTTTTTTAAAAAATTTATACCTTGTCTTCCTCAAAAAGGGGCCAAAGAATCTTAATAATCAAATGGATAAGAAATACTTATAAACACGAATTACATTTCAGTATGAGAGTTAAAAATAGGCACATATGAGGTACAAGAGTAGAAGCAAAGAGTGATTTTTCTGGAGTACATAACAATAAAAGCTATCAAAGAAGTATTTCCTGAGAGTATAATATTTGAATTAGGTTTTGCAATCTAAAAGATGAAAAGGAGTTTGGCAAACAAACCATATGAAAAGATACTGCAGAGGGAACAAAGCATGCAATGTAGTAATGGTGGTGTATAAAATTTAAGTCTGAAAGCAGTGGCACAATGAAGATAGTTATGTAAGAGCCAAATCATAAATTATTATTTGCCAAGGAATTTGCACTTTATCTTGGAGGGGTGAGTAAAGAAGCACTGATTAGCATTAAGAAAAATATAGAAAGGTCATATCTATACCTTAGAAATTTGAAGGATTTACATTCTTTTCCTTGGGATCATTTACTTTGAAAATAATGTAAGCCTGAAACTGTACCCATCATTGCAATCACAAGGAGAAAGCCTGACTGAAAATGAAATTAACATAGAAGAAAGCACACCAAAGATAGGGAGCATACAGATGCAAAATCATTCTCTTAAGTTTCATATAAAGACCTGCCTGAAAGCAAGGACTGCTTCTTGGACTTCTAGTAATAAATTCCCTTACTTGCTAGGAAGAAAGGAAGAAAGGAAGAAAGGAGAAAGAAAGGAAGAAGACTACTCTGACAAGAGGAAAGCTAGAAAGAGAATAAACTAGAGCCAAGAACCTAGTGTACAAACCACATGGACAGATGATGCAGGCCAGAACTATTGTAAGACAGTAGGAAAGAATAGGAAAGGATGGAGAGGGCTTAGTGACAAATTGCATGTTGGAAGTTAGAAGTTGATAAAGAATCCTGAGGTATTCAAACTAAATTTAAAAATATAGGAGACAAATTTGGGATAGGTTCCTTTAATTTCTTTAAATGGAGACAACATAAATGAGATATCTGAGGAACAAGAGAGACAGCTGCAAAATCTAATAGACTAGTTATATATTGCTAGATACTCACAGACACTGGAAAGTCATTAGCATACAGTTAATGACAAACACCTGGGAGTAGATTCTCTTACTTGTGGACAAGATACTACAAGATAACAAAGTAATAAGAGAAGAGATCAAGGACAGAACCAGGGAAGGACACATTTAAAAAGCAAGCAAAAACTGTACACTTAAAAATGGTTAACACAGTGAAATATATATATATATCTACAGTAAAAAAAAATGGACATCCAAGAAAAAAAAGAGAGGAGCAAGTAGACCACCTTGTTGTGTCATAAAGTATGAAAAGTGCTAAACAGATGGGGACATATCAGTTGTACATGAGTCATCCTGACCAGATTTGAGACATTTTGAACATCAAAATGAATAATGACAGGGGTGCCAGGTGGCTCAGGTGGCTGTGTCCAACTCTTGGTTTTGGCTCAGGTCATGATCTCAGGGTCATGGGATCAAGCCCTGCATAGGGCCCTGCACTCAGTGGGAAGTCTATTTGAGATTCTCTCTCTCCCTTTCTCTCCGTTCTTCCCCCCATGCTCTCCCTAAAATAAATAAATAAATAAATAAATAATTTTTTTAAAAAAAGGAATAATGGCAGGAATGAAAAGGAATCCATTCCAGAGTCCATACTGACCCTAAAAGAAAGAAAGAAAGAAAGAAAGAAAGAAAGAAAGAAAGAAAGAAAGAAAGAAAGAAAGAAAGTTTTTTTCTAATAAAAGAATGCAAAGTAATTAACATAAAGGGAACAAATAAAAAAATTACCATCATATAATCACCATGTTAGTAATATATTCAGGCAAATATCATCAATAAAGGCTAAAACATTGAGTGAATACTATGGGGAGCAGTTTCATATTGTCACTCCAGAGATCACTCATTAATTACAATGGGAAAAAGGTACCTTTACAATGAAGAAATATGGTACACATCTTGATAACCAAATGACCAATTCTAGAACTGACATCATTATATCTCCTGAGGTAATGTACTGAACAGTGTACAACATCACCTAAGTAATATTACTGCCAAAATACTTAACCTGAAATTAATCACGTGGAAATGCCAGGCAAACCTAAACTGAGGGAAATTTTACAAAATTACTAACCTGGATGCTTCAAAAATGTCAATGTCATGAAAGAAAAAAGGCTGAGGAACCCATCTAAATGAAAGAACATTAAAATACATTAATTCTAAAAGCAATATTTAATCCTTGGTTAGAGCTGGTATCAAAAAAAATAAAAAGTTTTAAAGGAATTATGGTAATTGGGAGACATCTAAACATGGACTGTATATTAGATAAGAGCATTCTATCAATGCTAAACTTCCTGTGTTTGATAGTAATGGTTATGGAGGAGAATACACTTATTTTTAGGAGATACAGGATAAAAGATGTAGTGATGAAGTGGTGTAATGTCTACAACTAACTCTCAAATTGTTCAGGAAATCGCACATATTTTATGTACATCTATAAATGTATTACATATAGAGGGAAAAAAGCGAATGTGATAAGATGTTAACAACTGTTCAATCTAGGTGAAGAGTATACTGGTGTTCATTATATTATTCTTGCAACTTTTCTAAAGGTTTGAAACACTCCAAAACAAAGACTTAGAGGGAATAAAATGCAGATGTGTATTACTGATAAACATGTCTATAGAATATATAAAAAACTAACACACCTTAATAACGTCTTTCAGAAGTATACATTTATCTACAATTCATATTGCCAAGAGTAAGAGAGGAAGTTGAATCAGGAAGGGTTCCCTTCAGCCAAGTTTCTGGAAAGAACCCTTGGCACTTCAACTTTCTCACCTCCTATTTATATCAATATGAACTGCAGTCTGGATGGTAGAAGGAGATGAACAGTTAAGGTAAGGTTTTTTTTAAGGATGAATATGACCTTAGAAAAATTAAGAAACCAGTAGAAACAAAAATTAAAGTTGATAATACGTCCTTTTGTGGATCATGATCCCAGAAACCATTTATCTTCTTGGCTTCTTCAAGTGAAACTATATATAACCACACCTATTTTTTCTCCCAATAAGTACTAGTGGGCATTCTTTTCTTTTTTGTACCCTCTTCTGTTTTTCTATACCTTAAAAGTTCAATAATTTTTCCAGTTTTAATTCTCCCTTCTACACTAAGTAACCTAAAATCTACATTACCGGCTTTCTTACCATCTCCAGGATTTAGAGAGAAGATTAAAGACATTTTACATGAAGAGACACCATGACACCAGTCAACATTTTCAAATCTAATCCCAATATCATTCCCTTTCATTTTTTCCTTGTTAATGTTCCTATTTCTATCACACTGACACTATGAACTGTTTCTTTAAAATCTCTTCCCAAATTGGCACTTTTTCATTCTCACAAAGTCTAGAACATAATCATTAATGAATGTTGAAAAAAAATTATATCCCTTTGGCTCAACATTTCATTTCAATTAAACCACATTAAATCATATTTTGATCACACCACTTTATAAGAACTAAAAAGAAGCTTAGATGCAAAAATCCTGAATAAAATATTAGCAAACCAAATCCAGTATTTTTATAAATTATTCACCATGATAATTGGGATTTATTTCAGGAATGTAAGGGTGGTTCAGTATTCACAAATCAACATGATTCATCATATTAACAGGAGAAAGGATAAAAACTATTGGATCATCTCAACAGGTGCTGATAAAGCATTTGACAAACTTACAACCTCCATTCATGATAGAAACTCAATAGTTGGTTGAGAGGGAAAATACCTCAGCATAATAAAGGCTGTAGATGAAAAACCCTCCGCTAACATCATCCTCAGTGGTGAAAAAAAGCTTAGAGAAATTTATAGCTTTAAATAACTGTAAAAGGAAGAAAGGTTTACTAGTGAATAATATGTTCCAACCTTAGGAAGCTAGAAAACAAGAGCAAATTAAATCCAAAGTAAACAGAAAAAATAAATAATATATAGTAAAAATCAATGATACAGAAACAACACTGAGAACATAAAACAACATCTATGAAACATTTCACTGTGGTTTTAACTTACATCTTCCTAATTAATAATAAGGTTAAACATTTTTTTCATTTGTCTATTAGTCATTTGGATTTCCTCTTTTCCAAAAACCACGTCCCTGGCTTTTGGTGATTTTTAAAAGGGACTGTCTTTGTCTATTGAATTTTAAGAATTCTAACACACTCTGGATAATCATTTGGGATCATATATATTTTAAAATACATTCTCTCAATTTGAAGATTATCTATTCTCCATATTTTTTTTAAGATCTTATTTATTTATTTGACAGAGAGAGACAGCCAGCGAGAGAAGGAACACAAGCAGGGGGAGTGGGAGAGAAAGAAGCAGGCTCCTAGTGGAGAAGCCTGATGTGGGGTTCAATTCCAGAATGCTGCGATCACAGAGCCGAAGGCAGATGCTTAACGACTGTGCCACCCAGGCACCCCCTATTCTCCATATTCTTTAAAAAACACGTTTTTTGGTTGTTCTTTTTAAAAAATTTGTTTTATTAAGGTATAATTTGCAGCTTCAGGTGTACAATATAATGATTCAGTAGTCACTGCTCATAATGATAAGTGTACTCTTACCATCCCTTATTTCACCCATCCCCTCACCCACTTCCCCTCTGACAACCACAAGTTCTTTCTCTGTATTTAAGAGTCTGTTTTTTAGGGGGTTTTTTGGTTGTTGTTGTTTATTCATTTGTTTTGTTTCATAGGTGTATAAATTCCATATGAGTGAAAAGCATATGGTATTTATCCTTCTCTGACTGACTTACTGCACTTGGCATTATACCCTCTAGGTCCATGTTGTTGCAAATGGCAAGAGTTCATTGTTTTTTATGGCTGAGTAATATTCCACTATATATGGAGAATAAAAAACACTTTTTTTTGGTTACATATATATTTTGTTTATTTATATATATATATATATATATATATATACCTGTTTATCCACTCATCAATCAATGCACACTTGGGCTGCTTTCGTATCATGGCTATGTTATATAATCCTGCAATAAACATATGGGTGCATATATCTTTTTGAATTAGTGTTTTTGTTTTCTTTGGGTAAATACCCAGTAGTGAAATTATTGGATCATATGGTAATTCTACTTTAAATTTTTTGAGGAACCTCCATACTATTTTCCACAGTGGTTGCACCAGCTTCCATTCCCACCAACAGTGCACATGGGTTCCTTTTATCTACATCCTTGCCAACATTTGTTATTTCTTGTTTTTGATTTCAGCTATTCTGACAGGTATAAGGTGATATCTCATTGTGGCTTTAATTTGCATTTCCCTGATGGTTAGTGATGTCGGGCATCTTTCATGCGTCTGTTGGCCACCTGTATGTCTACTCAAGCCCTCTGCCCATCTTTGGATTATCTGCTTTTTGGTGCTGAACAGTGTAAGTTTTCTATATATTTAAACTATTAGCCTCATACCAGATACATCATTTGCAAATATTTTCTCCCATTCAATAGGTTGCCTTGTTTTGTTGTTGATGATTTCCTTCACTGTGCAAAAACCTTTTATTTTGGTGTAGTCCCAATAGTTTAATTTTGCTTTTGTTTCCCTTGCCCGAGAAGACATATCTAGAAAGAGATTGCCATGGCTAATGCTAAAGAAATTACTGCCTATGTTTTAGGAATTTTATGGTTTCAAGTATTACATTTAAGGTCCCTAATCCATTTTGAATTTACTTTTATGTATTTACATAAAATTTACATATTATGTAAAAAGGTGGTCCAGTTTCATTCTTTTGCATCTAACTGTTCAGTTTTCCTAGCACCATTAGCTGAAGAGATTGTCTTTCCCACATTATATATTCTTGCTTCCTTTGCTGTAGATTGCCCATATATGTGTGGGTTTATTTCTGGGCCCTCTATTCTGCTCCATTAATCTATGTGTCTTTTTTCTGCCAGTACCATACTGTTTTGATTACTTTGGTTTTGTTACATACCTTAAAATTTGAGATTGTGATATCTCCAGTTTTGTTCTTCTTTCTTAAGATGCTTTGCAATTTGGGGTGTTTTGCAGTTCCATACATATTTTAGGATTATATGTTCTAGTTCTGTGGGAAGTGTTGGTGTTTTATAAATATTGCATTACATTTCTTTGTAGTAGTACATTTCACTTGTATTGTTGAACATTGTAACAATACTCGTTCTTCCAATCCATGAGCACAAAATAACTTTTCATCTATTTGTGTCATCTTCAATTTCTTTCATCAATGTTTAATAGTTTTAAGAGTACTTGTCATTCACCTACTAGGTTGAGTTTATTTTTAGGTATTTATTCTTTTTGGTGCAATTGTAAATGGGATTATTTTTTCTTAATTTATTTCTGCTACTTCATAATTAGTGTAAGGGAACTCAACAGATTTCTGTATATTAATTTTGTATTCTGCAACTTTACTGAAATCATTTATCAGTAGTATTCATCAGTCATTTCTAGCTTTTTTGGTGGCTTCTTTAGAATTTTCTACATACAGTATCATGTCATCTGCCAATAATGAAAGTTTTACTTCTTTACCAATTTGGAAGCCTTTTCTTTTCCTTGTCTGATTGCTATGGCTAGGACTTCAGTACTATGCTGAATAGAAGCAGTGTTAGACCATCCTTGTCTTGTTCCTGACCTTAAAGGAAAAGCTGTTTTTCACCACTGAGGATGATGTTAGCGGAGGGTTTTTCATCTACAGCCTTTATTATGCTGAGGTATTTTCCCTCTCAACCAACTATTGAGTTTCTATCATGAATGGAGGTTGTAAGTTTGTCAAATGCTTTATCAGCACCTGTTGAGATGATCCAATAGTTTTTATCCTTTCTCCTGTTAATATGATGAATCATGTTGATTTGTGAATACTGAACCACCCTTACATTCCTGAAATAAATCCCAATTATCATGGTGAATAATTTATAAAAATACTGGATTTGGTTTGCTAATATTTTATTCAGGATTTTTGCATCTATGTTCATCAGAGATAGTGCCCTGTTGTTTTATTGGGGTGTCTTTATCTGGTTTTAGTTTCTGGGTAATGCTGGCTTTATAGAATGAATTTGGAAACTTCCCTTCCTCTTCTACTTTTTGGAATAATTTTAGAGTAACTGGTATTAACCCTCCTTTAAATGTTTGGTGGAATTCACCTGTGAAGCCTCTCCCTTTACTCCTGATTCAGTTTTGTAAGGTTATAGGTTCCTTGGAATGTATGCATTTCCTCTAGCTTGTCTAATTTGTTGGCATATAGTTTTTCATAGTATTCTTATAATCTTTTGCCTTTCTGTGGTGTTGCTTATTTCTCTTTCATTTCTGATTTGAGTCCTCTTTTTTTCTTGATATGTCTAGCTAAAAGTTAATCAATTTCTTTCATCTTCTCAAAGAACCTCTCCTGGTTTCATTAATCTGTTCTATTTTTTTAGTCTCTATTTCTGCTCTGCTTTTTATTATTTCTTTCCTTCTACTACTTTTTCAAGCTCCCATAGGTGTAAAGTCAGGTTGGTTGAGTTTTTTTGTTTTATTTTTTGCTTCTTACAATAGGCTTGTATTGCTACAATCTTCCCTCTTAGAACACTTTTTACTGTATCCCAAAGTTTTTGAACCACTGTGTTTTCATTTTCATTTGTCTCCATGTATTTTTTTATTTCCTCTTTGATTTCTTGGTTGACCCATTCACTGTTTAGTAGCATGCTATTTAGTCCCCACATATTTGTGTTCTTTCCAAGATTTTTTTTTAAAGATTTTATTTATTTGAGAGAGTGAGAGAACATGAGAGAGCACAAGCAGGGGGAGGGGCCAAGGGAGAGGGAGAAGCAAGCTCCCTACTAAGCAGGGAGCCTGACAACATGGGGCTCAATCCCAGGACCCTGAGATCAGGACCTTAGTGGAAGGCAGATGCTTAACCAACTGAACCACCTGGGAGCCCCTCAAGCTTTTTCTTGTGACTGATACCCAGTTTCATACTTTTCTTATGACTGATACAGTTTCTTGTGACTGATACCCAGTTGGAAAATATGGTGTCAAATTTTTTAATTTTATTGAGACTTGTTTTTTTGGCCTAATGTGATCTATTCTGGAGAATGTTCCATGTGCACTTAAGAATGTATATTCCAGGGACATCTGGGTGGCTTGGTTGGTTAAGCGCCCAACTCTTGACTTTGGCTTAGGTCACAATCTCAGGGTCATGGGATTAAGCCCTGCATCCGGCTCCACACTCAGCACAGAATTCTTGGGACTCTCCGTTTCCCCCTCCCCTTGCTCACTCACTCATATGCTTTCAATAGATAAAAATCTCAGGGAAAAAAATGTGTATTTTGTTGTTTTTTTGGATAGAACATTACGAATATATCTATTAGGTCCATTTGGTCCACATGTCATTCAAAGCCACCATTTCTTTGATATTCTGTCTGAAAGACCTATTCACTGATGTAAATGGGGTTAAAGTCCCCTACTATTATTGTGTTACTGGCAATTTCTTCCTTTATTTCTGTTAATAGTTGTTTTATGTATTTAGGTGCTTCCATGTTGGATGCGTAAATATTTACGCTTGTTTTATCATCTTCTTGGACTGTTCCCTTCATTATGCAGTGTCTTTGTCTCTTGTTACAGTTTTTGTTTTCAAGCCTATTTTATCCAACAGTATATTGCTACCCCAGCTCTTTTCACTTTCATTTGCATGATAAATGTTTTACTATCCCTTCACTCAGCACATCTTTAGATCTGAAGTGAGTCTCCAAAATCATGTATAGATAGGTCTTCTTTTCTTAAACTAGTCAGCTATCCTGTATCTTCTGATTGGAGCATTAAGTGCATTTATATTTAAATAATTGATAGGTATGTACTTATTGCCATTTTGTTACTTGTTTCATGGTTGTTTTGGTAGTTTTTCTGTGTACCTTCCATCTCTTGCTCTCATCCTTGTTGTTTGATGGCTTTCTTTAGTGCTTTGCTTGGATTCTTTTCTCTTTATTTTTTGTGTATCTATTATATGCTTTTGATTTGTGGTTACCTTAGGTTCATATGTAACATGCATATTGCAGTTTATATTAAACTGATGGTCACTTAAGTTTGAACTCATTCTAAAGGCACTAAACTTTTAATCCCCCCTTCAAATTTTATGTATATGATGTCACTCTTTTATATCCTTTTATTTTATGCATCTTTTGACTGACTTTTGTAGATACACTTGGATTTACTGCTTTGTGCTTTAACCTCCATACTGGTTACACTGAAACAAATATCAAAACACTAAAGGGAATCAGTAGCAGATTAGGAGAGGCAGAAGAATGAATCAGCAATCTGGAAGACAGGGTAATGAAAAGCAACCAAGTGAATAGGCAAAAAGAAAAACTATAAAAATGAGAAGAGATTAAGGGAACTCAGTAACATCATCAAGCATAATAACGTTTTCATTATAGGAATCCCAGAAAAAGAAGAAAGAAAGGAGAACCTGAGTGGCTCAGTTGGTTAAGTGTCTGCCTTTGGCTCAGGTCAGGATCCCAGGGCTCTGGGATCGAGTCCCACATTGGGCTCCCTGCTCAGCGGGGAGTCTGCTTCTCCCTCCACCCTTCCCCCCTGCTTGTGCTCTTTTGTGCACTCTCTCTCATAAATAAATAAATTAAATAAATAAATAAATAAAATCTTAAAAAAAAAGAAAAAGAAAAAGAAGAAAGAAGGGTCAGAAAACTTATTTAACAAAATAATAGCTGAAAACTTCCCTAATCTGGGGGGGTGGCAGAAGAGAAATCCAGATCCCAAAAACAGAGAGAGCACCCAACAAAATTAACCCAAGGAGGTTTACACCATGACACAGTAAATAAAGTGGCATAGAAGTAGTGACAGAGAATTTTACAAGGAGCAAGAGAAAGGAAAATAGTTACATACAATGGACACCCTATAAGGCTATCAGCTGATTTTTCAGTAGAAACTTTGCAGGCCAGTAGAGGGTGGCATGATATACTCAAAGTACTGAAAGGAAAAAAACTCCACAACCAAGAACACTCTACCCAGCAAGGTTATGATTCAGAATAGAGCAGAGAGTTTCCCAAACAAAAGTTAAAGGAGTTCATCATCACTAAACAAGCCTTGCAAGAAACAATAAAGTGAATTCTTTGAGTGGAAAGAAAAGGCCATAATCAGGAGTATGAAAATTATGACAGGAAAAAAATTCACAAGTAAATGCAAACATACAATAAAATTAATCAATCACTTATGGATATACCTATTTTTAATGATATAAAATGCATCAATAACTTTGTATATTTGGAAAAAGTCTTTCCTTCACCTCCCCCCCAAGTGGCTGAGATATTTTCTTAGAAAAGGTTTATTGTTTTGCCTTTCACATTTAGGTTTATAATCCACTTAAGAGTAATGCAAATGTAGTTTGAGGCAGGGTTCAAATTTCATTTATTGCTCCATGAATGTATCTTACTGACTCATTATTAAGTAGTGTATTCTTTCCCCATTGCTCTGCAATATAACCACCTGTGTCATACATCCTCTGTTTACATATAAGTAAAATATTCCTGGTTCTCTATTCTCTCAAATTATCTATATACGCATTACCAACATTTCATTATTTTAATTATTATAGCTTTATTAAAAGTCTTAATATCTAGAAGGGCAAGTCAACTTTGCACTTTTTCTTTTAAACATAAATTCGCTACTTTTTTTTTTTTTAGAGAGGGAGGGGGAGAGAGAGAGTGGAGGGGGGAAGGAGGAGGGACAGAGGGAGAGAGAGAATCCCAAGCAGGCTCCACGCCCAGCACAGAGCATGATGTGAGGCTCAACCCCACGACCCTGAGATCATGACCCCATCCAAAATCAGACGCCTAACCAACTGAGCCACCCAGGCACCCAGAAAGTGTCTTTGCTACCTTTAACACTTTGCACTTGCATATGAATTTTGGAATCAGCATCTCCTAATAGGAAGGTAGTAAAGGAAAGAATGAGGGGAAAAACTCTGGGGACTACAATGAATATATAAATCAAGATGATGAGGACCATTTCTACAATGTTAATTCTTGCAGTCTATTTTAATCTCTTACATCTTTTAAATAAAGTTTATAATGCACATTTTTTGTTACAACTGAGTTCTAGTTACTTCTTACTTTTTTAAGACTTTATTCATCTGAGAGAGAGAGAGAGAGAGAGCACAATAGGGGGAAAGGCAGAGGGAGAGGGAGCAGCAGACTCCCTGCTGAGCTGGGAGACTGATGAGGGCCCAGTCCCAGAACTTGAAGATCATCGCCTGAGCAGGAGGCAGATACTCAACCATCTGAGCCACCTAGGTGCCCCTGCTTCTTACTTCTTGTTGCTATTATAAACAGTAGCTTTTCTAAAATTTCCACTTTTCTGGTTGCTAGAAAAAATGCAAAGAGACATTTATATATTGATCTTTATATCTAGGAATCCTGCTGCAGACTAATAATTCTAAAAATTTATTTTTAAATTTCTAGGATTTCTAAAATAGCTATTAACTTTATCCTATTCTTTAATGAATGCTTTAATTTTTTTTTTACAATTATGGATAATGTTAAATGCAGGTTCCTGTGCAGATATTTTTATTCGGGTTATAAAAACTTACATCTATTTTGAAAATTTTTTCTAAATCATAAATACATGTAAGTTTATTAAATGTTATTGCTACATCTATTAAGTGTATATTTTTCTCTTCCAACCCCTAAATGTGGCAAATTGGTATCCTAGTGTTAAATTAGCCTGATTCTTAAACTCCATTTATTAAACTTATATTCCATGAGTTCTAGAAAATCCTTAGCCCTATATCTTTTTATATTGCCTCAGCCCCAACTTTCTCCCTGCTTTTTCTAGAACTATAGTTAGATCTGTACATTGGATCGTCTTAACTCCATTTCTGGAATGTCTTTCATACTTTTCCTCTCACTCCGTTTTATTGTGGGTAATTTCTGATGACCTCTCTTCCAATTTACTAATTCTCAGTGTCTCATCAGCTTTGTCTCACCTGCTATTAAATCCAACCATGAATTCTTAATGTTAAATGAACATTCACTTATAGGAATTCTATTCCTTTTTTCAAATCTGCTTTTTATTTTCCTCTTCTCATATTTTGAACCTCATCATTTATTAATTGAACTATGTAAAATATTTATTTTATATACTACGGCTGCTATTCTGTGACTGGGTAATTCCAACATTCAAAGTATCTGTGGGCTTCTTTCTGCTGTCATTTCAGCTGTAGAATGCACTTGGTATCTTATTTCTGTGAGTGTTTAATAATTTTTTTCTCTGAGTTACTTATTTTCTTCAGAAAATATTTTATGGAAATTATTTTGAAGCTTGGAGTGAAGCAGTCTGGGAAGCAAACTACAACTAATGGACCAAAATATCTGTCAAAGTCAAAGGTATTTATTATCCAGCCTCATACAGAAGAGTCTGCCATCCTCTGAAATAAGTTCCTCCAAAGACAATATGGGTTTGCTTATGCCAGGCACCTGTGATTATTAACAGCCCAGAATTACTTTATGTTGTTAGTTTTAACTTTTTTCAGACTAGTAAAATACATTATGAATTTGAACTGCATATCCATAAATGACTACCAGCACACACTTTCCACCTACCTTCATTCAGAACCAAGACTCAGGTATGCAATTTTTCTTACAGTTTCTTCTCTTTGTACTTCAAATAAGTGGTAAGCTCATTTCTGGTTCACTGTCACACTGAAGATATAGCCTTGTCTCCTATTTTACTTCCTCATTTGGGTGGATCCTAGGGTTTATCTCCTGTACCATGTTCATAAGGCTATGCATTTCAAAATGGAGTTCACCTTATTTAGTACGTGCCCTCAGAGTAAACTGTTCTTGAACTCAGTTTTTTTCATCTAGATTCTCACATTTAATCTGTGGAATTTAGTGAGTAAATCTTATTTTTTTGTAAATTTTTTCCAATAATTTTGTCTAGGATTTTTACTTACGCTCCACAGGATTACCTGGAAACTTACTCTTACATATAATCATATACAATTCAATCAACCTCCTTCACTTATATTCTGCTATACCAGAGGTTTATATAAGGTGCTGTGGAAAGAGCAGGAAGTGGAAACCAGGAAAGGATGCTCAAAGAAGCTGACGTCCAATCAAGTTTGAAATATGAATAGGAGTTTGTCTAACAAAGATGATAGGCAAGAGCATTTGAAGACTTTGAAGAAATATATGGAAAAGCTTAGAGATAAGAAGAGTATCTTTGGGAAACTAAGTACTTCAGTGCAGAGAGAGAGGAGCAGAAAGGGTGGAAAAGTGGAAAGAAAGAGATATGGAAGAACTCATGAAATATGAGAGTACAGATGAAGCTTACTGACTAATGTGAGGCAAGAGGGCTATAGCCATGACAATGTTCAGGGATCATAGAGTCAATTACCAAGATAGAAATCATAGAGCAATATAGAGTTTTGTTTTGTCTGGAGAAGAAAAGGAACTAGAGGGGGCGGTTTTGAATCACGAAATAATTCAGTTTGGGGCATGTTGATCTTTAAAGGCCTCTAGGACAAATATGATGAAATGTCCCAAGAAACACCTAGATACACTACTGTACCTGAAATTTAGGATCAAAATCTAGTCTAGACATAAAAGATTTGGGATTAAAACAACAGTCATGAATGAAGCCCTGAGTAGAAAGACTACCTAGGGAATGTAGTGAAAGTCTTAAACCCTAAGTCTAGGAATCACTAGCATTTAAGGAACAAAGAGAAGATAAGCATGTAAATGAAACTGAAAAAGAGTGGCTATAGAAGTAGGAAGAAAAGCAAGAAAACAGGGTCTAATGGGAAAGCCAAATGCTCAAGATCAAGTAAGATCTAGATAGTCTTTTATCCATTGGTTTTAGAAATAAGTCAGTAATAATCTCAGTACTATCCTTCCATTTTCCTCTATCTGGTTTCTTTGGTCTAAAGCCTCTACAGTAAAACTTCCTCCAAAAGAAATAGCCTCTGGTCTCCTACTGCTCACCAGGAATCTGATTTTTCTAAGAACCTCAGTCTCTCATTCTACAAAAATGACTTTTTATCTTCATCACTCTTGGCACTTTCACCAGCCCATTAACCTTGACCCAGTTCACTGAGAAAGGTTAAATGAGAAGGAACTCGCTCCCTCATATTTCCACCACCAAATCTACAAGCTCTCCCACACCCATGTTCTACTTCTTTCCAGATAAAGACAGGATCTGGTTGAAGGCTAATACCTCTGTATAAAGGCTTCCCAGCTAGAGGTGATTTTGCTCACAACTCCCCTAAAGGTTTTAATTGTGGGGGTAGGATGCTATTGGCATCTAAAGGGTAAAGGCCAGGGATAATGCTAACCATCCAATGGTGCACAAGACAGCCCCCACAAAAGAATTATCTGATTCAAAATGTCAATAGTACTGAGGCTGACAAACCCTGCTCCACATGCTCTGAATTCTTTTCAGTCTCTGAGAACTTAGCCCCATTTTTCTACTCCCTTCTGTATTTTTAACCCTCCCTTTCCACTCGACCATTCCCATCACCATGTAAACATTCCAGTATTTTCCAGTCTTTAAAAATACACTAATATACGCACATACATACCCCACACTCTCTGTTTATGTCCCTTTAGGTACTATTTCTCCAATACCTTATACTCAATACTCATATTATTCAATATAATATTTAATACTCACATACATTTGAATGTATTATACTCATATTTCCACTAGTCATTTCTTCATTCAGACTTTTCCCCCAACTGTTCCACTGAGGTAACTCAGCAAGCTTCTTCTTTCCTGTTTATGAAGAGGCTCATAACTAAATTCAATGATCAGTTATGGTAGTCATCTATTGCATAGATTTTCTGGTCTAATTATCTCCATCCACCCACCCTACTCCCAATGACACCATCATTATAAATTACTGGGAGACTGTGTTTTCAGTAGTCAGTCATGTACACTACCACATTCCCAGTTCCCAGCACCCATCTGGCACATAGCAGGTGCTCAAATATATGTTAATGACTGAATCCCTGGAAAAGAGTTAATTTATTACAAAGCTACCACATTTGAAGTATGTATGTCAAAATAAGACACTGACATATGCAAGGGATTATGGCTGGAATTTAAATACTGGGGCAAAACCTGAAATCAGATCTCCTGATTCACCTGTCTCTCCAGCAGGAAGTCAATTCAAAACATTTTTTTTTAATTTTAAGATTTTATTTTTAAGTAATCTCTATACCCAGTATGGGGCTTAAACTCACAACCCCGAGAGCGTCGCATTCTCTACCAATGGAGCCAGCCGGGCACCCCTCAAAACATTTCTAAAGAGTGATACACTTGATTTGAGGCCTCATGTTGCGATGACAGGAAAGTGAGCTGAGAGTCTTTCAGACTAAGCTATTAGAATTTCACATTGTAGGGTGCTTGGGTGGCTCAGTCAGTTAAGAGTATGCCTTCAGCTCAGGTCATGATCTCAGGGTCCTGGGATCCAGTCCCACATTGGGCTCCTTGCTCAGCGCGGAGTCTGCTTCTCCCTCTCCCTCTGCCTGCCACTCCTCTGCTCGTGCTCTCTCAAATAAATAAAATCTAAAAAAAAATTACATTTTAAAATATACAAAATCATGGGAATGTCTAACATTGTGGCGCCCAGGAAGAATTCCAAAGACTGTACTTTGATGTCACAATTTCTATGTAAAGCCTGAAGCTTCTGCATTCTTCAAATTCCTGGTCTCCCCTGCCCTGGCATCATTCATTATTACTAGCCCCACACAACTATATGGCCTTTGTTCCTTCTCACACATGCCCAGTCTTTACAGTTTCCAAGTCTTTACAACCCTATGAGGTAGAGAAGAATGATCCCCATCTGAGATTCATCAAAGTTAGGTTTTGGTCCCAAAACTGTACTCAGTGAACTTGCACACAAGTTGATTCTTGGTTAGGAATAGGCCTCAGTTTTGCCAGAGAGGTTCTCAACTTGGTGCTCTTCTCTAGTGAGAAGAGGAACAGCTCAATCTGTGGTGAGGGAAAATTTAGATGACTCTCTTCTTGCCAAGTCAATATGATGCCATATGCCAATATGATGTCTGCCAGGTGATGATGCGTTATCTCCTGGTGAATTTGTATACCATTTCCAGCTACATACCAAAGACTTCACCACAGTTGAAGTTCCTCCCACTATCTGCAACAAATACAGACAAGGGCCTACTTGCATTTGTAAGGGGAATGTGGCAAGACACAGTGAAGTAGTCAGCAAAATCAAGAGCAGCCACTGGGTATCCACAATTCCAAAACATTGTATGAGTCAAGGCAGAAGAGAAAGCCCCCACTCAGTATACTCTCTCAACAATGTTTCTGCAATGGTCTCAGTCATTCAGCAACTGGAAATGTTGTCTTATACAACACAAAGCCAGTATATCCAAGAAGACCTCTGGAAATTGACACTTAGACCACCAGTGGTAACTTCACATAATACTCCAGGAAGTACTGGACAAAGCTGGCATACTGTACAAGAGCAAATGTTACGAGCCTAAAAATGAGATAAGCAGGCTGACCGATGTGATTTTGAAGCTTTCAATTTGAAGGTTCTTCTTGAAATGCTGCAAACAAGAGTATGAGCATATTTAGGTTTCCACATAAGCAACTTGGACAGAGAGCACAATGATTGAGGAACCGGTTGTAAAGGTTCCTCTCCCTGGTTCTGCAGATTCAAACTAAAGATTTCTAGTTAGGGGGTGTTATCATGAGAGATAGTAGACTGGGCAATCCTGAATTTCATGGGCCCAGAGGCAAGCGAGAAATATGAGTAAAAAGACACTGAGGCCCACCATCACATCTCTGAGATGGAAGGCCTATCTGTACGTCTTCTATTGATAGTGCCTTCAACACTGTCCAAATTTCCACCATGACCCCAAGCAGACCACTGGACAAGAAGAAGAATAGTTAGATACAAAAAAACAAAGACAGGCTCAACCTACCTTGAGTTTTAGCCCAAGGAGCAACAACCCTGCAGCTCCAAGAAGTGAATTAGTCGGCTCTGGCTTGCCCCTTCTTGTCCCACAAATCCCAATTCATGCTAAACTGGTTTTAAATATTGTTATGAAATATGCCATACAGAACAATGTATTAAATATACATGTGCAACTTATCCAGAAAACATTCATATAGCAACTAGAAACATAATACTATTAATACATTAGAACCCATGTATCCTAGTCCCTCTCCCCCCAAATCACCAAAATTCTGACCTGAAATTCTGATCAATCATTCCTTTCTTTTCTTTATATGACCTTCTATGTATACATACATTTCTGAAAGATTCATGTTTGATTTGACCTGCCCTTGAGCTTTATGGAATCATACACTGTATACAACCTTTCTTAACTTCTTATACTTACTTAGCTGTTTTCTAGATTCACTCATAAAGATGTTTATAGCTGTGATTCCTTTTCACTACTATATAATTTATACACTGTATACATTTAACATGGCCAGTCAGTAGCTGACAGATATTTTGGTTATTTCCAATCTGTGAATATAATGAACAATTCTGCTACACTGTCATGTACTGTTACTGATGAACACTTCTAAGTTCCTCTAGAGCAGTGCCGTCTAATATAGACATAATGAAAACCACAAGTAATCTTAAATTTTCCAGTAGCTACATTAAAAAAATTTTTAAAACAGTCAAATTTTAGTATTTTACTTAAGCAAACATAATCATTTCAATATGCAATAATTATAAAAATCATTGAGATATTTTACATTCTTAACTAAGACTTCAAAATCCAATATTGTACATTTAATGCAAATCTCCTTTTAGACTAGTCACATTTTGAAAACTCAATAACCACAGGTGGTTAATATTGGAACAATGCAACTCAAGAGCATTTTTTTAAAGATTTTATTTATTTGACACAGAGAGAGTATAAGCAAGGGGAGTGTCAGGCAGATGGAGAAGCAGGCTCCCCACTGAGCAAGGAGCCCGATGTGGGGCTTGATCACAGGATGCTGGGTTCACGACCCAAGCAGAAGGCAGACGTTTAAGTGACTGAGCCACCTAGGTGCCCCTGAAGAGCATATTCTTAAGTACAGATGGTAAACATAAGATATGGTTTTATATTTTTTATTCCCACAGATTAATAAAGTTCTTGTTCCAAATATTCCCAAAAATTTGTCTGTTTTAATTCTGCTCACATGGATTTCATGAAATATTTCACTGACATTTTAATTTGCATCTTCTTGATTAATAATGTTGAACACTTTTTCTTTCTTTTTTTTTAAGATTTTATTTATTTATTTGACAGAGAGAGACACAGCAAGAGAGGGAACACAAGCAGGGGAGTGGGAGAGGAAGAGGCAGGCTTCCCACTGAGCAGGGAGCCCGATGCAGGACTCGATCCCAGGACCCTGGGATCATGACCTGAGCCGAAGGCAGACGCTTAATGACTGAGCCACCTAGGGGCCCCTGTTGAACGCTTTTCCATGATTTCAATCATTTGGGCTTCATCTTTTGTGAAATGCTGGTTCATGTCTTATAATCAGTTTCTACTGCATCTTTTATTGATTTGTACTTTACATTTTTAAGTTTTCCTGAAGTAATCTCTATGCGCAACGTGGGGCCTGAACTCATGACGCTGGGATCAAGAGTTGCATCTCTACCGATTGAGTCAACCAGGTGCCCCTATGCATTTGTTTTACAATACTTATCACATCATGAATGGAAACTTTTTTTTTTTCACCTCGTGAACTATGTATGCACTCTTGTTGATGTTTAATAAAAAATTCTTTGTGATAAATTTTTTGATTTTTGTCCTTTATGGTTGTGTATTTTGTGTCCACTTAAGAAACCTTTCCCTACTGTGAGATCAAGAAGATCTTTTACTATTACAGCTTAACAGCTTTTTTGCTTTTGCCTTTCACTAAATAAATTTGGATGACACTAGAAGGCAGAAGTTTGTCATTTCACTTTTTTCCCACACACACAATTTTCCCAGAACCACATATTAAAAATCAGATTTTCTCTTGATTTGTAATCCTACCTGCCATTTACCAAGTGTGCATATATGCATGCAACTGTTTTGGGACTCCTATTCCATTGCTATGGCCCATATCTTTAATTTGCTAGAACAAGTTGCCCTGCTTTTATGTGTGTGTATGATGAGTTTCTTGTCCCTTACGTTTTCACATAAATTTTAAAATCAGCTTATTGAGTTACTTTGAAAAAAATCTGCTGAAATACTTGCTGTATTTAATTAATTTTGGGGAAATTACCCTCTTTACCACACCAGATCTTTCAAACATCAACTCGGTATTTCTCTCCTTACTTATGTCTTTATTATAAACACCTTTAATTATTTTAATAATCTCCTTAAAGTCTGGTTAAAATGTTTACCTTTTCAAAGATCTACCTTCTAAAAGATATATCCTATGGGAGGCAGAAGGGTCCTTCAACGATATCCAGATCCCAATCTCTGTAACATGTGATTATGCTAAATAAATGGCAAAAAGGAATTTGCACATGTAATTCAGATTTCCAGTAAGTGACCTTAAAATAGGGAGCTTACTCTGGATTAAGCAGATGACGATCTCCAACTAGACGAAAGAGATGTGGTGGAAGAAAATCTCAAACAGATGAAAAGCAGGGCTCCCCCACCAGTTACTGATTTGAAGGCAGACAGTGTAATCTAACCTAGAATGCAGGTGGTCTAAAGGAGCCGAGCGAGAGGCTCCACACAGCCAAAAAGGAAATGGAGGACCTCAAATCTACATATAGCCACAAAGAACTGAATTCTGTAAGCAATCTCAATGAACTTGGAAGTGATTCTCACATAAAACCTACAGGTAAGAGCTCAGGCAGGAACACTTGGATTTCAGTCTTACAGACCTGGAGTAGAGAAACCAGCTGACTTCACCTGCACTAATCATCTATAAAATTATATAATAAATTCATGTTAGTTCAAGCTGCCAAACGTGTGATAATTTGTTATGGTAGTCATAGAAAATAAACAGATTCCTCATGACTGTTTTATACAATTAAATAAAATCTTAAGGGGCGCCTGGGTGGCTCAGTCGTTAAGCGTCTGCCTTCGGCTCAGGGCGTGATCCCAGAGTCCTGGGATGGAGCCCCACATCGGGCTCCCTGCTCTGCTGGGAGCCTGCTTCTCCCTCTCCCACTCCCCCTGCTTGTGTTCCCTCTCTCGCTGGTTGTCTCTCTCTCTGTCAAGTAAATAAATAAAATCTTTAAAAAAAATTTTTTAAATAAATAAATAAATAAAAGTCACTACAGATTAAAAACAAACTTGGATTATATCAAACTCAAAAGGGTTTTCTTTTCTTTTCTTTTTTTTTTTTTTGAGAGAGAACAAGCACATGCGTGCACAAGATGGGTAGAAGGAGAAGGTGGGAGAGGGAGGGAGAGAATCTTAAGCGGGTTCCATGCCCAGTACATGTGGTTGGATCTCACGACCCTGAGATCATGACCCAAGCCAAATCAAGTCAGACACTTAACTGAGTTACCCAGGTTCCCCACACTAAAAAGCTTTTATACAGCAAAGAAAACCATCAACAAAACAAAAAGGCAACCTACTAAATCAGAGAAAATATTTGCAAATGATACAGCTGATAAAGAGTTAATATCCAAACTATATCAAGAACTCCTACAACTCAACACCAAAAAACCCCCAAACAGTATGATTTAAAAATTGCCAGAAGACCTAAACAGACATTTTTCCAAAGAAGATATTCAGAAGGCCAACAGACATATGAAAAGATGCTCGGTGTCTCTAAGCATCAGGGAAATGCCAAGCAAAACCACAATAAAATATCACTTCATACCAGTGAGAACATCTAGTACAAAACGACAAGAAATAACAAGTGTTAGCGAGGATGTGAAGAAAAGGGAACCCTCGTACACTGTTTGGTAAAAATGTAAATCGGTGTAGCCACTATGGAAAACAGTATGGAGGTTCCTCAAAAAATTAAAACCAGAAATACTAATACGATCCAGTAATTCCACTTCTGGGTATTTACACAAAGAAAAGGAAAACACTAATTTGAAAAGATACATGTTTATTGCCGGATCATTTACAGTAGCCAAGATATGGAAGCAACCTAAGAGTCCATCAACAGATGCATGGGTAAACAAGACATGGGAGATACACACACACACACACACACACACACACACACACACACACACACACGTATATACACATATGTGTACATATACGATGAAATATTACTCAGCCATAAAAAATAATGAAGTCTTTGCCATTTGCAACAACATGGATGGGCCTAGACGGTATTATACTAAGTGAAGTAGGTCAGAGAAAGACAAACACCATGTGATTTCACTTACATGTGGGATCCAAAAAACAGAAACAGACTTATAAATAGAACTAGTGGTTACCACAGGGGAGTGGGTGAAGGGGATTAAGAGGTTCAACCTTTCAATTATAAATTACAGAAATGAAAAGTACAGCATAGGGAACATATTCAATATTGTAATAACACTGTATGGTGACAGATGGTAATTACACTTACTGTGGTGAGCATTTTGTAATGTGTGTGATTGCCAAATCACTAGCTGTACACCTAAAATATTGTAAGTCTAATAGTTTAATTTTTTAAAAAGTTACTATTTCCAACTAATGGCTATGCAGAAAATCTCTGGATTTTTTTATGTTTTTAAAGATTTTATTTATTTGAGAGCGCACGCACACACCATGAGCAAGGGGAGGGGAAGAGGGAGAAGACACCCTGCTGAGCAGGGAGCCAGACGCTGAGCTCGATCCCAGAACCCCACCATGACCTGAGCCGAAGGCAGACGCTTAACTGACTGAGCCATGCATTGTGTTTTCATGTTGCAGCATGTACCAGTAAATTCATTTCTTCCTAATGCTAAATAATACTGTTATACGGTTATACCACTTTTTGTTTATTCATTCATCAGCTGATAATCCTTTGGGTTCTTTCCACTTTCATAATTTTGCAATTAACATTTGTGTACAAGTTTTTGTGTGGACATATGTTATTTCTTTTGTGTACATAGCTAGAAATGGAATTCCTAGGTCATAAGACAAATATATGTTTAACCTACTGAGAACTGCCACACTACTTTCCAAAGCAGTTGGACCATTTTACATTTTAACCAGTAGTCTATGAGGATTTTAATTTCTCTTCATCATCACCAAAACTGTGAATGTACCCTTTTTATTATAATCTTCCTAGTAGGTAGGAGGTGGGGATCTCATAGGGGTTTTGATTCCTCATTTCTCTGGTGGCTAATAATAATCAACAGATTTTCCATGGACTTATTAGTTGATTGTGTATCTTCTCTAGAAAAGAAGTCTATTCATTTTCTGTGCTCATTTTATAATTGCGATGTCTTTTTATAATTGTGTTTTAAGAGTTCTTTATTACAAATACAAGTCCTTATTAAAAACATGATCCACAACCATTTTCTCCTAACCTGTTTTTTTCAGTGTTTTTATAGCACTTTTAGCTTCACAGCAAAATTACTTGAAAGTACAGACTCCCCACTATCAACATTCTGCGCCAATTGTTTACATTTGTTACAATCAGTGGGCCTACATTGAAAGATCATTATCACTTAAAGTCCATAGTTCACATAAGTTTCATTCTTGGTATGTATATCTGACAGGTTTTGATACATGTATAATGACATGTACTCACAATTATACTACTATACAGAAAAGTTTAACTGCCCTAAAAAACTCCCCTGTTGTGCGTATTCATTTACTCCCCCCCCAACTCTGGCAATCACTGATATTTCTATCTCCATACTTTTTCTTCTCCAGAATCTCAAATATTTAGAATCATACACTAGGTAGCCTTTTCAGATTGGATTCTTTCACTTAGTAATATGCATTTAAAATTCCTCCATTGATTGCTCATTTCTTTTCAGCACTGCATAGTATCCCATTATCTGGATATACCATAATTTATCCATTCATCCGCTGAAGGACATCTTGGTTGCTTCTATGTTATAGCAATTATGAATAAAGCTACTGTATGCAGATTTTTAAAAGTAAACTCCACCTTCAACATGGGGCTAGAACTCACAACCCCAAGACCAAGAGTCACATGCTCTACTGACTGAGCCACTCAGCTACCCCAACATGTGCAGATTTTTGTGTGGCTGGAAGTTTTCAGTTCCTTTAGATAAGTACCAAGAGAGGTGATTACTATGTAGTATGGTAAGAATATGTTTAGTTTTTTAAGAATCAAACTGTCTCCCAAAGTGGCGATACAATTTTGCATTCCCAACAGGAATAAGCATGCCTGTTGTTCCACATCCTCATCAGCATTTGATGTTTTCAGGGACATGGATTTTGTCCATTCTAACACGTGTGTTGCAGTAACTCATTGTTTAAATTTGTATTTCTCTGATGATATGATGTAGAGTATATGTTCATTCACCAACTGTGTAACTTTCTTTGGTGAGGTGTCTATTCAGATCTTTGGTCCATTTTTTAATCAGGTTGTTTTCACATTAAGTTTTAAGATTTTTTTTAAAGATTTTATTTATTTATTTAATTTGACAGAGAGAGAGACAGCCAGTGAGAGAGGGAACACAAGCAGGGGGAGTGGGAGAGGAAGAGGCAGGCTCCCAGTGGAGAAGCCTGATGCCAGGCTCGATCCTAGCATGCCAGGATCACGCCCTGAGCCGAAGGCAAACGCTTAACGACTGAGCCACATAGGCGCCCCTGAGGTTTTTTTTTTTTTTTTAAATCCTTTGGATAGCAGTCCATTTTGTGTCTTTTGCAAATATTTTCTTCTAGTGTGTGGTGTGTCTTCTCACTATGCACAGTGTTGTTTACAGAGCAGAAATTTTTCACTTTAAGGAAGTCCAAATTAACAATTTCTTCCTTCATGGATCATGCTTTTGGAGTTTAATCTAAAAAGTCATCAACCAGGGGCACCTGGGTGGCTCCACTGGCTGAGTGTACGACTCCTGATTTCAGTTCAAGCTGTGACCTCAGGGTCACGGGATTGAGCCCTGCATCAGGCTCAGTATGGAGTCAGCTTGGACTTTCTCTCTCCCTCTCCCTTTACTCCTCCCCCAGCCCGCATGTGCATGATCTCTCTCAAAAATAGAATTTTACTTTTTAAAAAAATTTTTAAAGATTTTACTTATTTGAAATGGAGAGAGACAGAGAGGGCACACGTGCACGTGCGAGCATGAGGGGGGTAGGAACACAGGGAGGAGGAGAAGCAGACTCCCAGCTGAGCAGGAAGCCCAATGCTAGGCTAGATGCCAGGTCTCTGGGATCATCACCTGAGCTGAAGGCAGCCACTTAACCGACTGAGTCACCCAGGTACCCCTATTTTATTTATTTATTTGAGAGAGAGAGAATGCATAAGCAGGGGGAAGGGGAGAGGAGAGGGTTCCCCAATGTGGGGCTCAATCCCAGGACCCTGCAATCGTGACCCAAGCCAAAGGCAGATATTTAACCTACTGAGCCCCCCAGGTGCCTGAAAATTAAATAATATCTTTTTTAAAAGTCATCAACCAACCCAAGATCATCTACATTTTCTCTATGTTATTTTCTAGAAGTGTCATAGTTTTGTGTTTTACATGTAGCTCTGATCCACTTGGACTTACTTTTTGTGAAAAAATATATGGTTTGTGTCTAGATTCATTTTTTTCCATGTATGTGTCAAGTTGTTCCATCACCATTTGTTGAAAAGACTATTTTCTCCATTGTACTGTCTTTGCTCCTTTGTCAAATATCAGTTTACTGTATTACTGAAAGTGTGTTTCTGGACTCTCTATTGCATTCCATTGATTTATTTGTCTATTCTTTTACCAATAGCACACTGTCTTGATCACTGTAGCTTTATATTAACTCTTGAAGTTAGGAAGTATCCATTCTCTGACTGTTCTCCTTCAATATATACTGGCAATCTGGTCTTCTGCCTCTTTGTATAAATTTTAGAAGCAGTTGGTTAATATCTACAAAATAAATTCCTGGAATCTTAATTGGGACTGCATTCAATCTACAGATCAATTGGAGGAAAACTAATAATACTGGGTCTTCATGTCTCATTTAGTAATTTCTTTCATGAGAGTTATATTACTCCTATAGATCTGACATATTTAATTAGCTTTATACTTCATTATTTCATTTTGGGGAAGGGGAGCTAATGTAAATAGTATTCTGTTGTTTGGTTTTTTTTTTCTTTCCCTATCACTTTCTTCACGGTGCCCTCTGAAGGACAAAATGTAAGATTTTTTTTATGATATCCAATTTTGTTGCTTGTGCTATTGGTGTCATATAAGAAACCAGTCAAATACAAAGTCATGAAGATTTTTGTTTCCTTGTAATATCCTTGCATAGTTTTTGCTCTTATATTTAGATTTTTAATTCAAATGAGTTAATTGTTTTGTACATGGTGAGTTAGGGTGGCATCTAATATATTCTTTTGCATATGGATATCCACTTGGCTGTCCCAAGATGACTTGTTAAGAAGACTATTCTTTCCCTATTGAGTGAATGGTTTAGGCACTTTTGCCAGAAGTCAGTTGAACATAGACACACGTGTTTATTTCTGGACTTTCAATTCTCTTCCACTGAGCTGTCTGTCTATGCTTATCCTAATAACAACACTGTTTTAACATGAGGACTGTATAAGAATTCTTCAGCTTTGTTCTTTTCAAGATGTTTTGGCTATCTAGGTCCCTTGAATTTCAATATGAATTTGAGATCATCTCATTGATTTCTGCAAAGAAGCCAGTTAGGATATTGATAAGGATTACACTGAATCTACAGATTGATTTTGGTTGGTTACTACTTTATGGTGTATGCTCCCTTAACTTTCTGAAGTCACATATAAATAACACAACTGATTTTATTAACATATACTCTGAGGACATCTATTATTTTTGCTATCTAAACATTCGGGTTACCACTAATCTACCACTTTGGGGGTGCCTGTCAGTTAAGCGTCCGACTCTTGGTTTGGCTCAGGTCATGATCTCAGGGTCATGAGATCAAGCCCTGCATTGGGTTCCGGGCTCAGCACGAGTCCGCTTGAGATTTTCTCCCTTTACCTCCTGGCCCCTCCCCCTGCTCAGTGGCTCACTCTCTCTCGCTCAGATAGATAAATAAACCTACCATTTTAGTTTTGTGCTGGAAGCCCTTTTCCTATTCTACATTTTCCCTTTCTCCTAGTTTCACAGTTATTTCGTCTAATTTTATTTTTGAATGGGTAGCCCTCAAACTGCAACATGAAAACTTTAAAAATTAATCAGTATCTTCTTCCTACACAAAAAAGTACCCTTAAATACTATTCATTTAATTGCTCTTTCCAAGTCTGTGTTAATGTTAAATCTATAAGACACCGTTTTATACAGTTAATATTTAGATTTATTCACATATCTCTTGCTTTTCTTTGCAGTCCTTTCTACATACCTGGCATCTGAACTCATTCATTCCACCTCTGCAATTTCCTTTGATGAGGCTCTCCTAAGTTACAATTTCTTTCATTATATTTCACCCTCTTACTTAAAAGACATTTTGCAAGGCATACAATTACTGGTTGATAGTTATTTCCCTTGGTATATTACTACTATCATTCCATTGTCTGTTGCAGTCAACTGTTTACTGTTGGAAAGTCAGCTGTCAGCTGTTCACTCTCCTACCTTTAAATGTAATCTTTTTTTTTCCCCTGGCTGCTCTACTCCAGTACCTCTCCTCAATTCAGAAAAAGTCCCTCTTAAAATACTGACTTTGCCCCATTTTCTCTAACCTTTCCTTCTGAAATTCTGATTAAATGTCTATTTTAGACCATTTTCATCACTCTGTATTCTATATTTCTTGTTTTAAACCTTTTCTCAGAAATAAAAAGCTATAAAATAAAATCCAACAGATGTTAAATTCTACAATTTGATCTGAAATGCAGTAAATAAATAGTAAAGACTCTCCAGAATATCACTACATAGCCTTTCATATACTCTCTTTGCCTCTCTGTGATTTCTGAGTAGTTTCTTGTAAAACTTGTAAAACTTCCAACTCACTGATTCTCTAATTGTATCTAATCTGCTGTTAATCCCTTTAATTGAGTTAATTTTAACCTTAACTATTTTTACTTGCAGAAATTCTAGGAATGTCACTGTTCAGAATCTCTTCTTCTCTGCACATATTATTTCTTTAAACACAATTAACAGTTACTCCATATTCTGTTTAATAATTCCATTACCTAAATTATTTCAGGGTATGGCTTCGCTCATTCTCACATGTGGTACCACGTTTCCTTATTTGATTATTAATTTTGTGAGTTGCTCACATTCCTTTTTAGATAATTTGAGTAAATTATTCAAGGTCTAGGATAAAAGTGAATGTCCTCACAAAGGAGCTATGTTGGCTTCTGTTAGGTTTCTGGGAAATTAACAGGTCACAATCACTTTAAATTCGTGACTAGTGGTTATGTAGTCATCTAGATACTATGTATTTAAGTTGGATGATTATAAATTCTAAGCTATTTTTTTCTTCTTAGTCTGTTCAGCACAACTAGGGAAATTTCTTGTAGTCCCCTAGAGGAGCAGGTGAGAAAGCATGTTAAGTTATCTTTCACTGAGGGTATATTTCTTTTAGGTACCAATTTAATACAAGACTTTCTGGAATCCCCAACCTTGGCTGAGTCCTAAGTTTGTGCCCTTTCCCCCTTTATTTTGGGGGGGCTTCTGGAAAGAGGAATTCTTCAAATTCCCCCAAATTCCAAAATGGTCTCCAGGGCAACACTCCACACTTCTCTATGGTTTTATCCCGGTAATAACTTACCTTGCCAATCTTCAAGGATTTTAAGATATTTTCTCATCTATTATTGAAAGGCTGTTTGAGTTGTTTTCAGCAGTAAGAACATGGCAGGAACAGAAAGCCTATACTCAGTCTAGTGCAGTTCAATATAACTTCTGGATCCAGTAAAAAATCCTTTTGCAAAGTCAGAAAAGATCACTGAACTACCCTATCGATTTGGCATTCCTTTCATTTACATCTAACTCAATCTGTCCAGTTCCTGACACATCTGATTATTCTTTCCTCTTGAAGTCAGTTTTTGGCTTCTATAGCACCACTTCCTATTACAACTCCTAATGATGATTCCTCAGGGCTCAGATGTGGGTTTTCTTATTTCAACATTTCCCCTGCTACCAAGTTACCTTAAATTATCAATAGCCATCTCCTAGACTACTTTAATAGCTTCCCAAGTGGATTTCTTCTGCCACTCTTGTACCCATCTAATTCATTCTCCACCATAATAACCAGAGTTATCTTTTAAAAATAAAAATTAGGGTGGGGCGCCTGGGTGGCTCAGTCGTTAAGCATCTGCCTTCAGCTTAGGTCATGATCCTGGGGTCCTGCAATCGAGCCCCACATCGGGCTCCCTGCTCAGTGGGAAGCCTGCTTCTCCCTCTCCCACTCCCCCTGCTAGTGTTCTATCAAATAAATAAATTCAATCTTTAAAAAAAATAAAAATAATAAAAACAAAAATTAGGGTGGCTCAGTTGGTTAAGTGTCTGACTCTTGGTTTCAGCTCAAGTCATGATCCAGGTTCATGAGACTGAGCCCCACGTCAGGCTCCACACTCAGCGTGGAGTCTGCTGGAGACTCTCTCTCCCTCCTCCCCTGCTCCTCCCTCTATCTAAAATAAAATCTTTTTTAAAATAAATAAATAAATGAAAAGAAAAATTAGATTAAGCCCTGTTGCCTGTATAAAACCCTCTAAGGTACTTTATTTGAACTTTAGATAAATTCCCAACTATTTCACATGGCCCACAAAACGTTTGTATGATCAGACTTCTGCCTATATACCGCCATAATTGTCCTCTTATATAATACTATAAACAAATGGACTTGTTTTTTGGTTCTTAAAATACACCCAATTCTTCCTTCCCTTAGATCCTTGCCACTTGCTGTTTCCTCCTCTCCTAGAATATGGTTTACCTGGTCTTTGCAGGGTTTAATCTTATACTTCAGATCTCACTGTAACTGTGACTTTCGCACAGGCATTCATTCCCTGACAACCCAACCCAGTAGCATCCTGTTCTTTTCCTTTAGCACATTTATTATAATTTAGGATTAAGTATTTATTGTGGGTTTATTTTAATGTCTGTCCTTCCAATTATTTGTAAGAACCAGGCATGTATAGACCCTATTGTTATCTTCCCATTCCATGCACAGGACCCAGCACAATGTCTGGTTCACAGCAGGAGTTTAACAAATATATATTAAATCATGGTTTTCTTTTCCTTTAAGCAGACCCACAGGAAAAGTACAATTCTAATCAGAAATTACATTTTGAGCACAGAATTAAACACAATGAAAATAAGTCAGGTGATAAGAATGTACATATGGATCAGGCTAAAATACAACACACTTATGAACAGACTCATAATGCTTAAGAGTCATATAGCCAAGATTACTTTCCCCTAATATTTCATGGTTAAGTGCGCAGATGCAGGTTTTTAATTAACTCAATACTTGGCTTTTCCTTATTGTCGCCTACACTTTAGTTAAAGCAAATAAATAATCACCCACAAATATGTTTCTCAAGATGGCCTGAAAGCTCATTATTTGGAACTCAAAAAATGTCCCCACAGAACCAGTATTATATACAGTGGTTAGCTTTTCTTTGGTTATTTCATAATGTTTAATCCGTAACTCATTTATCCATTTAATGAATATGAATTGAGCGCTACTATGTGCCAGGAACTGTTCTAGCAGTGGAGATATAGTAGTGTACAAAATAAGGCAAAAATTCCTATCTTCATAGATCTTATATCCATGTGATCAAAACAGAAAAGAAGTACAATATGCAGAATGGTAGATAGTGAAGAACAAATCAGGGTGGAAAGATAGGGAATGGAGGGAGTATAATTTTAACCTATTATTAAATTTATTTCTAGCTCTTTCTGTTCCAAAAGGATTTAAGTTAGAGATTACTTATAGAACCTAAGTATCACAAACAAAATAACAATGCTTAGACAAGACTTTAAACCAAGAAACTATAAAAAAAACCCTCTTTTTCACAGTAGTAGGACAGAGAGAACTATTCAGGCTCTTGAGTTACAGACAAGCTACAATAACCTGAGGCACGGTCTCCAAAAACGCAATGGCTAAGAGAAGGTTAACGGGCTGAGTGCACTGATGGAAATTCCAGAAAGATAAAGAAATGAAGAGCCAAGAAGGAAAGCACACTCCTTCTTAATGATACAAACCTCCACGGACAGCAAGTCCCTTCTAGTCAATCACCAGTTGGCAGACGTTTCTTCCTATAACTGTAACTATTTCTGACCAAGATCTCTCTTCTATTTGGCATAGTATAGTTATACAACTTTGCCTTTATTATTCTATCCCAAAAACAAATATTTAACTTTCTTTAATGGCAGAAAAAGATCCCTTTAATCCCTGTATTTATCACTAAAATTCATATCAAAGGAATGCAGATAGCCAGTAGACTACTCTGGTTCTCTCATTTTTTTTATTATGATATGTTAGTCACCATACAGTACATCATTAGCTTTTGATGTAGTGTTCTCATATTTTACCTTAATAACTAGGATAGGTATTAGGATGGGGGGTGAAATTCAAGAAGATATTGGAACAAGGCTTCAAAGAGCACCCCTAGTACCATAGTAATGACTGGGCAAGGAGAGACAATCAGCCATTCTAATCTTCTATCCTTGTCTACAACCAGTTCCACTACCATAAAGTGTACACCATAGACAAAGGAGAGAACAATGGAAGGGACCAACAAAAGTAACCCTTCTCTAAAGCCCTACTCATTTTAGCCGAGGTGATTATAGGCCAGGGTAAGAAATAAGCATATAAACTAAGCTTTTCCATAACTTCAGGATTTTTTTTTAGAAAGAGCCTTCTTATTATTTTCACCTGAAAAAAGGGTTTTAGTACATGAGTGCTGGTTTTTTTGTATTCACTTCACTGTCACTTTAGTAAAATTATTTCTCAGGTTGTGAATATTCAACATATTCTGGGAATTTTTCAAAATTAAATTTATTCATATTCAAAATTTAATAAAATAAAGCCTCAAGTTTAGAAAAATACAGGGAGCAACATATATAAAAAAAAAATTAGTATCAGCAGAAATGTTAGCCAGAAAATATTACCTTTATGGCTGTGTGTTTGTTTTCATCTTCCATCCATAGATCCTGTTCATAGTAATATAAGCCATCATTAATGACTTTAGCAAGTTCAGATGTAATTTTTGCCCGAGACATGTGGTTGCCTGTTCGATCTCCTCCAGGATGTTTTCTCATGTAAGGTGGTGTCTGAGTTACAATCAAAATCTTGTTTAAATCCTGGTCATCAATTTCATAATCTGAATCATTATCAGACCAATCAGTAAATGTGTTTTTTCGTCCTATTTGTTCTATCTCTTCATCAAATAAAAAATCAAGTTCTTCTTGCTCTTGTTCATCTGAAGGATACAGCTGTTTTGATGCCTCTTCAGGTAGAGATGATGATTCCTAAAGGAAGAAAATGGTATTTTATATACAAACTTTTTTTATCACTTTAAAAATAAACATCACATAATAATGTTACAAGTTAGTAATATGAAGCCTGTATGCTCAGTGACTAGTTAGCAGGCAAATTATAAAAGAAAATCAAGCCAGTATTATTCTGTCCCAATAAATACAAAGAATTTGCTAACCACTAAGTTTAATGCTAAACAAAAACATAAAACTGAGTAAAAGGAGGGTTAAAGACTCCTTTAAAGTTAGAATGGTGCTTAGCTCATCCATTATAACACACCAACTTGTTTTACAGATGAGGGAAAAAAAGGCTCAGAGATATGAAGTTAATTTGTCCAGAATTTCAGAATTCGTCAGGACTAGAACAATCAAGGTTTTCTGACTTCCAAATTCAATGATCTTCCTAGTCTGAATCCTCGCAATATTAATGCCATTAGCTAGGTTTCCTACCTAAACCCTCTGTTCAATCTTCATCCCCGGTCACTATGTCCAGGTTTTCATATTAAATTTACCCTAACATGCACTAAACTGTTGAACTTTGCCCTTCCTGAAAAAATTAAAATTGCTTCCTATTGGGTGACATAAGAAGCCCAAAACTTTAGATCCTAGATCTAAAAATCTAACCTCATCTAGATTTCCAAAACTCTCAACACAAGAAAATAGACTTCTCAGTTCATTTTCCAATGTCATCCTTTGTCCAATCCTTATCCTTCAGCAAATGCTAACTCTCCTCTGTCTAGAATAAAACAATCCCTCTCTCAGAATTCCTATTAATGTAGTACATATTTATTCAGTCAATAATTATCTGGGCCCTCACTGTGAGCCAGGCACTGTTTGAGGAAAGGATGTATAATAATAATAACTCTGCCCTGAGAGAGCTAACATTCTACTAAATGGAAGGCAATCCATGAAGTTTTTACTGAAAAAAAAAAAAAAAGCTTTAACACACTGTGAATATATTTAAAAATGAAAACTATATACCTTGCTATTCACATCTGCAAGTACATGAAAAAAGTCTGAGAATAAACACCAAACTGTTAATAATGGTAACCCCTGGACAGAGTCTGTTACTTTTTACTTTATAATAGTTATATTTAAATTTGTTTCAAACATAAAACTTTTTTAATTTGTGAGGAAGAGACAAGAGATTTGGGGTTGAAGAGGATTGACTGAGCATACTTACTTGCAGTAATGATTTGTAGTAATGAAAGAAATGAATCCATGTCAATATGAAAACAAGTATTATACTATCAGAAAATCAGAAATTGTTCTGACTTTCTGGAAAGCAGAAAGCAAATGGGATTGTACTGATAATAAACAAGACTAGAGGAAACAGCAACCTGAACCTATATAAAGACTGACACTGCTGGTTCCACTGGGGTCCTAGAACATTTTGAGATGGTAAGCACGATGAGCAGGAATGGACTATATGATAGCCATCAAAATGGATATTCGGAAAACCAACTACAGGATACAGTTAGAACAGTCAGTCCCACACCCTTATCTGAGAATATGAAGCTATAAAATCTGCTCCCAACCTAAAGCACAAGAATTGCTTTCTAAACAAAGTGAAAGATTTGCCAAGAGAGGGCTCATGTCCACGGAGCTGGCAGAGGTTGAACACATTCCAGTATTATTCTAAATTTCTAAAAAAGAGCTGGGGGGAAGAAAGAGAAGGTGATTTTACCAATGAATAAAGTGCACCAAGGAATTCTACTTCCCAGAGAAAAGTACTGATTTTATCAATTCTGAAGACCCAGAACTAACATGACTGTTCTCTGCCAACGTACAAGTCTAACAGGACCTTTACACTTAACCAAGAGTATGCACAATCACACCTCACATTCAGGAGAAAGGCTTTCTGGATGAGCAGATCTACAAAGCCACAAAAGAAGTCCATACCAATTTATCAATAACTAGTATGAACCATAAACTAAAGATCACTACATATTAAGAAATAATCATCATCCTAAAAGAGAAGGACTTTAAAAAAACTGATGGAAATATCAGAAAACAATCTTTTTTAAATCCCCAATTCCAGAAAAACAATAGCCAGATGATCAATTCAGGGGGTCCCAGGGAGTCCAACATCAGATAAAAAGGAATAGCAAAAACTGAAAAAAAGAGATACATGAATTTTCCCAAAACAATGGACATGAATACACAGCACCAACTTCAGGGTATATCACATCTGAAATTTCAAGAGCGGGGATGAAGAAATAATCTCAAAACTCAACAACAAAATCATTTGATACAAAAAATCTAAAGGGACTAAATTTCACAAGAAAAAACCTGACCAGGATGACAGTGGAAAAAATGCTTTCAGATTTCTAAAGAAATATATCTCCAAACAAGCTATACCCACTCTAGAATGTGTATTTTTAAAAGAGCTTCTTAAAAAAAAAAAAAAAAGTATGTTGGCAATGTTGTCATTGAGTAACCTACCTCAGGAGGTATCACTGAAATATCTAGGCCCTCAGAACCTACAGTCAACTTTCCTCCAAGCCAGATCCTCACTCTGTAATACCAGAATACATTTCAGATCTTACTAATGACACCAACATTCTTTGGCAATAAAACTGAAGGTCCTAGATTTTATACCATTCGCTTTCCACTATTAAAACCAGATTCCATTACCAATTTGCTGGCCCTATACATAAGAATCCAATACTTACCCTTCCAAAAACTTTTTTTTTGAACCAAGTCAAAGATGCTATCAATATTAACAGGAACCATTATTTTTATTTATTTTTTAAAATTAGTATAATTTTGCTTTACTAATTAGCACATTTCCTGAACTTAATTAAGTCACTTAAGGAAAAGAAATCAGCTTTGGAGAGTTTTAAGTTACTTGCCACCTCTAATTAGTCTTTCCAGTAATTTCTGGCACTTAGTAACTTTCCTTTGCCAGTTCCTATAAAAAAGGCAAAATTTTTCTTTTTTTCTTTTATTTGGGTATAGTTGACACACAATGCTGCATTAGTTTCAGGTATACAACATATCAATTTGTTTCATATTATGCGATGCTCCCAAGTGTAGCAATCATCTGTCACCATACAATGCTATTACATACAGTATCACTGGCTATATTCCCCATGCTGTGCCTTTTATTACTGTGATTTATTCATTCCATAACTGGAAGCCTGTATCTCCCTCCCCCTTCACCCATTGGGTCTATCCCACCAACCCCCTGCCCCTCTGGCAACCATTAGTTTGTTCGGTATTTACAGGTCTGACTCTGCTTTTTGTTGTTCATTTGGTTTTATAGATTCCACATGAGTGAAATCCTATAGTATTTGCCTTTTTCATTTTGACTTATTTCACTTAGCATAATACCCTCTAGGCCCACCCATGTTGTCACAAATGGCACCATCTCATACTGTTTTACGGGTAATATTTCATTGTATATGTATACCACATCTTCCTTTTCAATGGACACTTAGGTTGCTTCCACATCTTGGCTTTTGTAAATAATATTTCAATAAACATAGAAGTGCACAGATATTTTTGAATTAATATTTTCATTTTCTTTGGATAAACATTCACTAAAGGAATTATTGGATCATACAGTAATTTCTGTTTTTAAATTTTCAAGGAAACTCCATACTATCTTCCACAGTGGCTGTATCAATTTACTTCCCCACCAACAGCATACAAGGGAGGAACCATTATTTTAAAAGAAATATTGAAATGTGGAGACTTTTTTTAATGAGTAGGAAAAAAATGTAGATCTTAGATTAAATAAAATACTATACAAATCTTTGTCAATAATCCAGGACACTATGGGTTTTGTGTGTGTGTGCGTGTGTGTGTGTGTTTTCAGGACACTATCCTTATCCTCCCTACCTATACAGGGATGTTATTTGCAATGATAACTATAGAAATTAATCAGGGAGAGGAGTTAAGATGGCGGAAGACTAGGGGGCTCCCCTTTTTCAGCTAGTCCCGAGTCGAGCTGGATAGGCACCAGACCATCCTGAACATCCACAGAATCAGCCTGAGACACAGGAAGATACATTTGGATCTCTACAAATGAACATCTCCAGCGATGAGTATTGAGGTACGAAGCGGGGAGCCGTGAAGCCACGACAGATATCGGAAGATAAACGGAAGGGGGAGGGAGCCACCGCGTTCGGGCGCCGGGAAGCAGCAGCCACCTGCACGGGGGAGCGGGGGGACTTGCGGACCGGCACCCACAAGAGAGCAGACTGAGACCGTGAGCCAGGGAACGCGCACGAACAGTCTGAAAACTGGAGTTCCGGAGTACACGAGAACCACACTGAAACGGAGCTCCGGAGCACACGGGGGTGACTGGTGGCTGGCAGCATTAGAAATACTAAGGACAGAGACGCACCGGCCCTGGAAGTGAGGGCTGGGACGCCGGGTGTGGGGCGCACATCCCGGGACGCTGCAGGGTTGAGCAGCACCAAGAAACAGAGTTAAAGTAGCCAGAACATCAGTGGAGAACGGTCCACGATCCCTCTGTTCTAAGACAGAGGCTGAGATTCGGCCACTGCTGCTCTGACTCTCAGAAAAGGCAAAGCAAACCGCCAGGGAAAGCCACCAGAGAACAAAAGCCTGGAAATACCGGCTCACAGTGTGCCCATCCCCATCCCCCCTCGCAGGGGACACAGAGACTCTACCCAAACAGGGTTGTCTGAGTATCGGCGCGGCAGGCCCCTCCCCCAGAAGACAGGCTGAAAAATCAAGAAGCCCACATCCCCAAGGTCCCTATAAAACAAGTGCGCAAGGCCTGGGTCCTGGTCAATAATGTGGGCTCTGGACAACCCTGCAACCTCTCCTCATCAGAATGACGAGAAGGAGAAATCCCCCCAGCAAAGAAAAGACAATGAGTCTGAGGCCTCTGCCACAGAGCTAATGGATATGGATATAACCAAATTATCAGAAATGGAATTCAGAGTAACAGTGGTCAAAATGATGTGCAGACTTGAAAAAAGTATTAACGAAAATGTTAATGAGAATATAGAATCTCTGAGGGCGGAAATGAGAGCGAATCTGGCATAAATTAAAAATTCTATGAGCTAAATGCAGTCAAAACTAGAGGCTCTGACGCCAGGGTGAATGAGGAAGAAGAACGTGTCAGTGAATTGGAGGGTGGGTTAGTAGAAGAGAAAGCTAAAATAAAAACTTGGCTCAAAAAAATCCAACCTCAAGAATGTAGGTTACGGGAGATTACTGACTCNAGAAATGGAATTCAGAGCAACAATGGTCAAGATGATGAGCAGACTTGAAAAAAGTATTAACGAAAATGTTAATGAGAATATAGAATCTCTGAGGGCGGAAATGAGAGCGAATCTGGCATAAATTAAAAATTCTATGAGCTAAATGCAGTCAAAACTAGAGGCTCTGACGCCAGGGTGAATGAGGAAGAAGAACGTGTCAGTGAATTGGAGGGTGGGTTAGTAGAAGAGAAAGCTAAAATAAAAACTTGGCTCAAAAAAATCCAACCTCAAGAATGTAGGTTACGGGAGATTACTGACTCAATGAAACTTTCCAATGTCAGAATCATGGGCATCCCCGAGGGGGTGGAGAAAAACAGAGGTCTAGAAGAGATATTTGAACAAATTATAGCTGAAAACTTCCCTAATCTAGCAAAGGAAACAAGCATTCATGTCCAAGAGGCAGAGAGGACCCCTCCCAAGCTCAACCATGACAAACCTATGCCACATCACGTCATAGTGCAATTCGCAAATATTAGATCCAAGGATAGTATTGAAAGCGGCCAGGGCAAAGAAATTTCTCATGTACCAAGGCAAAGGTATCAGAATTACGTCAGACCTGTCTACACACACCTGGAATGAGAGAAAGGCTTGGGGGGGGCATTTTTAAAGCTCTTTCAGAGAAAAACATGCAGTCAAGGATCCTTTATCCAGCAAGGCTGTCATTCAGAATTGATTAAGAGATAAAGACCTTCCAGAATCGCCAGTCATTGACCAATTTCATAACCACGAAACCACCCCTACAGGAGATCTTAAGGGGGGTTCTATAAAAGTAAAAAGGCCCCAGGACAGATACAGAACAGAAAGTCACAATCTATAGAAACAAAGACTTTACAGGCAACATGGCAGCATTAAAATCATATCTCTCAATAATCAGTCTCAATGTAAATGGCCTAAATGCTCCCATAAAATGCCACAGGGTTGCAGATTGGATAAAAAGAAATGACCCATCCATTTGCTGTCTACAAGAGACCCATTTTGAACCTCAAGATACATCCAGACTGAAAGTAAAGGGATGGAATACCATCTTTCATGCCAATGGACCTCAAAAGAAAGCTCGGGTAGCAATTCTCATATCAGACAGATTGGATTTTAAACTAACGACTATAGTTAGAGACACAGAAGGGCACTATATTATTCTTGAAGGATGTAACCAACAAGTGGATATGACAATTATAAATATATATGCCCCCAACAGGGGAGCAGCAAGATACACAAGCCAACTCTTAACCAAAATAAAGAGGCATATAGATAAAAATATGTTAATAGTAGGGGACCTCAACACTCCACTATCAGCAATAGACAGATCACCTAAGCAGAAAATCAACAAAGAAACAAGAGGTTTGAATGCCATACTAGACAAGTTGGACCTCATAGATATATATAGAACACTACACCCCAGAACCAAAGAATACTCATTCTAGTCTAATGCCCACGGAACATTCTCAAGAATAGACCATGTTTTAGGTCACAAAATAGGTCTCAACCGATACCAAAAGACTGAAATTATTCCCTGCATATTCTCAGACCACAATGCTTTGAAATTGGAACTCAACCACAAGGAAAAATTTGGAAGAAACTCAAACACTTGGAGACTAAGAATCATCCTACTCAAGAATGATTTGATAAACCAGGAAATCAAAAATCAATGTAAACAATTTATGGAGACCGACAAGAATGAAAACACAATGGTCCAAAACAAATGGGACACTGCAAAGGCAGTCCTAAGGGGAAAATACATAGCCATCCAAGCCTCACTCAAAAGAATAGAAAAATCTAAAATGCAGTTTTTATATTCTCACCTCAAAAGGCTGGAACAGCAACAGAGGAACAGGCCGAATTCACTCATGAGAAAGCAGTTGATCAAGATTAGAGGAGAGATCAATGAAATAGAAACCAGGAGCAAAGTAGAGCGTATCAACAGAACTAGAAGCTGGTTCTTTGAAAGAATAAATAAAATTGACAAACCACTGGTAAGACTTATCCAAATGAATAGAGAAAGGACCCAAATTAACAAAATTATGAATGAAAAGGGAGAGGTCACAACCAACACCAATGAAATTGGAAGGATTATTAGAAACTTTTATCAATAGCTTTATGCCAATAAATTAAGTAATTTGGAAGAGATGGAGGCTTTCCTGGAAACCTATAAACTACCAAGACTGAAACAGGAAGAAAT
>NC_048222.1:124022096-124050028 GCF_002007445.2 Ailuropoda melanoleuca
ACCACTGGCAAGACTTATCCAAAAGAATAGAGAAAGGACCCAAATTAATAAAATTATGAATGAAAAGGGAGAGGTCACAACCAACACCAATGAAATTGGAAGGATTATTAGAAACTTTTATCAATAGCTTTATGCCAATAAATTAAGTAATTTGGAAGAGATGGAGGCTNGGGGGGTGAGGGGCAGGTCAGGGAGTTCTCCTTCTCTGATTCCAGACATGTTTAAACAGTGTTTGCTGTTCACCCATAAAATGGTGAATTTATAAGTAATACCCACTTGAGTCATCTCAAAAACCTTTAGAAAGAACATGCTAAAATCAGCCATTTTTGTGTTGAGAGTTAATTATTCATGAGGGTCTTATTTTACCAAGAGAACTGTGGAAGTTCTTCTTTCTCCAGATGAGTGAACAGCACAGTAAATGTAGTCAATGAATTTTAGACAATCTGGAAAGATAATTAATTGCTGCTTAAAAAAGACAACGAGGGGCGCCTGGGTGGCACAGCGGTTAAGCGTCTGCCTTCGGCTCAGGGCGTGATCCCGGCGTTATGGGATCGAGCCCCACGTCAGGCTCCTCTGCTGTGAGCCTGCTTCTTCCTCTCCCACTCCCCCTGCTTGTGTTCCCTCTCTCGCTGGCTGTCTCTATCTCTGTCGAATAAATAAATAAAATCTTTAAAAAAAAAAAAAAAGTTAAAAATTGAGCTACCCTATGACCCAGCCATCGCATNTGTTTACCCCAAAGATACAGACGTAGTGAAGAGAAGGGCCATATGCACCCCAATGTTCATAGCAGCATTGTCCACAATAGCTAAATCGTGGAAGGAACCGAGATGCCCTTCAACAGATGACTGGATTAAGAAGCTGCGGTCCATATATACAATAGAATATTACTCAGCTATCAAAAAGAACAATTTCTCAACATTTGCTGCAACATGGATGGCATTGGAGGAGATAATGCTAAGTGAAATAAGTCAAGCAGAGAAAGACAATTATCATATGGTTTCTCTTATCTATGGAACATAAGAACTAGGAAGATCGGTATGAGAAGAAAGGGATAAAAAAAGGGGGGGTAATAAGAAAGGGGAATGAAACATGAGAGACTATGGACTCTGAGAAACAAACTGAGGGCTTCAGAGGGGAGGGGGGTGGGGTAATGGGACAGGTTGGTGAATGGGTAGTAAGGAGGGCACGTATTGCATGGTGCACTGGGTGTTATACGCAACTAATGAATCATCGAACTTTACATCCAAAAAAAAAAAATAAAGAAAAAACCCCCTAAAAAAATAAATAAAAAAATTAAAAAAAGAAAATTTCAGGAACCTTAGAAAATCTTGTCTTGAGAAAGCTGCTTTAGAATTTTTTTTAAAGACTTTTATTTATTTTTAAGGGGGAGACAGAGCATGCACAGGAGCAGGGGGAGGAGCAGAGGGGGAGTTAAAGGGAGGTAGAGAGAATCTCAAGCTGACTGTGCTAAGCAAAGAGTCCCCCATGGGGCTGGATCTTGCCACCCTGAGCCAAAACCAAAACTCAGACACTTAACCACCTGAGCTGCCCAGGCACCCCTAGACAGCTGCTTTAGGCTTTTAAGATGTCCCCTGAAGCGGGGCAGGGGGAGGAAACCACCTAACATTTAAATATGCTATGTTTAACCACCACAGCTAATTAAAAAGTTATCTTTGATTAGGATTTTTCAAACTCAGCACTACTGACATGTTTTGTTTGATAATTCTTCGGTTTTTTGGCGTGGGGAGGGGTCTGTGCACTGTAGGATGTTTAGCAGCATCTCCAGCCTCCACTCACAAGATGCCATAGCACTTTCCCAGTTTCAACAACCCAAAATGTCTCCAGACATTGCCAAATATCCCAATGGAGCAAAATTTCATCACTCTCTCATTCCCCCAATGGAGAACCACTCTTAAATCCCTTCATGCCTCCCTTCTTCATGCTGTGATGGTAAGGATAAAGAGCCTTGTTCATTAGAATATTCAGTATGATAGCCTTCTTTATCCTTCCCAATTCTAGGTCCTGTTATTTTTAGTGACCTTCTCCTTATACAGCTTACTTCCAATATTTGAATCATTTGAGTACCACTGTTTCCACATTTATTTGTAGTAAACTTTATACTTTGAGTTAATTGTACATTCACATACAGTCATAAGAAATAGAAATCATACGGATTTTTTTTTACCTAGTTTCTCCCAATAGTAACATCTTGCAAAAGTATAGCAAAATATCACAAACAAGATATACATTGAAATAACCCATTAATCTTACTCAGATTTCCCCAGCTTTATTTGTACTCATTTTATTTATGGTTTAGATCAGAGAAATTTTTATCACATTTGAAATTTTGTGTATCCAACCATAAGTCAAAAATATAGCAGTTCTAACATAAACGATCTCTTCTGCTGTTTCATAACCACACATCCCACTACCTCATGTGCCCCTAAGAAATAAATTCTCTTTTCCTTTTTTACTGTACACAAAATCACCAAAAACACACATATGCCTAATTTGTACCCTTTATAAATAATTAACAAGGTCACATATATATACACACACACATATATATGTATATATATGTGTGTGTGTATATATATATGTATATACACACATATATATATAACAAGGTTGTAATATAAATTCACAATTTAGAAAAATTGTCAGCTTTAAAAAAGTTATTCAAATTTAAATTAGTTACAAGTAAAAAGACCACATTCAAAATATACTTAAATCATATTCAGAAAGAGAAGATAAATTTTTAAAATTAACACAGTATAACTTATTTTCAACTACTGAATAAACCTTAAGTTTTTACTTATAGCCAATTTTTACAAGTTTTTAAACTCTTCCAAATTTTATGTATTTACTTGACAAACAAAATACACTGGCCTTACACTCAACCCAGGAATGTACTACTACACTTCCCTTGGTTTGTAACAATTTACCTTCAATTTCACTGGGGATGGACGATGTCTCTTTTTAACTTCTATCCAAGGTTCTGAGTCCAAGTCAGGCAAACTGGTAGACAAACCTCTAGACATTGCTTGAAGATTACTTGTTTCAGTATTTTTCTTTGGGTTCAGTGGACTTCCAATTCTTGGAGAATTTGGGGCAGACTCTAAAATTTTAAGTTAGTACTTAGTTAAAATAATGGTTTTCTTACTTATAAAACACTTCTTTTTCTTTACTTGGGCTTGATTTTTTTTCCACAAAAACATGATAAATCATATCTCAATTACAATTTTTCCAATGATTTTCAAACCTGAAAAGATGAAATGTAAGATGAATCTGAGTGAAGCCAGTGAATAATAGATAAAAGAAATGTCACCAACTCTTACACAGATCACATTCATTCAAACTTCTTAAGCATATCAACTGAGCCACCAATTGTGATAATACATTTAATCTAGGGCTCAGTTCCCTGTGAAATCTTAAAATCTATGAATTATAATGAAATTATGGCATCTCAAATGCTATTAAGCCAGAGTAAATGCGTATTTTATTCAAGGCAGTATCAGTCCTTCACTATTCCGCTACAATCTATAGCAAGGCAGTCATTATTCACACTTCACATTTCCTTTGCTTAATGAGTTTTACCCAAATGCAGTGTGCCCACTTAGCTCATACTGGATACTGTAAAGAGTAGAATGTCACATCATTAAAGTGCACTGCTCTGGTAATAAAATTTAAGACATTAAAAAACTCTATTGGAATTAAAAATGCTTTTCTCCACACTATCTCTTAATCAAAATAATTACATGCTCTATAAATAAAATCCTAATTGATTCCTTTACAAATCTTTTTCCAGAAAGTCAAAAATACTTATTTTAAGTTATAATGCAATATGTAGTTCCTTTGGACAGAGAGTTTTAAATACAAATTTATACTCTAATTCTAATATTCTAATTCTAAATATTCTAATTCTAATTCTAATTCTAAATATCATTTCACTTAGTCCCCAAAGCAAATTACTTGAAAATATTGCAAAGTTGAATATTACGTGGAGAAAGCTGAAATAAATGAACAGCAACAATTCTTTTATTTGCTAGATGAAAATGCAAAGGCACAATCCAGGACTTTGGGTTTGAGAATATTCCAAGATTTTACTTCCATCTACTATATGCTAGAATCAAGTAAGTGTTATTATCCTCTCCATAAACACATTAGATCCAAGATTCAAATATCAAATTACTAGATTACTTTTTTTTAAAGTACATTGTTTCATGATGAAAAACACTCTAAAACTGCATTGTCCAGTGTATAGCCACTAGTCATATGGAGGCACTGAGCATTTAAAACATGGGCAGTCCTAAAATGTGCCAGTAAGTGTTAAGGTCCATACCAGATTTCAAAGTCTTGGTACAAAATAACTAAAAAGGTAAAATGGGTCTATAATTTTTTATACTAATGTTATAATATTTGGGTATATTAAGATATTTTAAATGTTTTTAAATTAATTTCATTTGTTTTATAGTTTTTAGGCTATTAAAATTATTAGGATTACACGTATACCAAGCATACTTCTATTTGACACTGCTGCTTACACTTTCTTAATTAATGGTACACATATCATCAATTGATCCACAGAGGTAGTACAGGTGAAATGCTAGGTTTGGGCTACAAATACTGATATTGAAGTTATAGTACTGGGAAAACACTTAACAGCAGAGAACCCTATTTCTAATACTATAAATCACCTATCCTCATGCAGTGAACAAAGCTTTAAAAATAGACTAAGAACCACCACCCTAGCAACTGTGAGAATTAACTAAATTACTATGGATAGTTCACGTATAAATTGTATCCATTGTTGCAGTTCGGTTTGTTCCAATGCTTATAATATTTCAGTGAGTCACCTATTCCTCTGAATATTCGATCAAATGACATCCAAGCATCAGTAGATCATCACCCTGACTGAAAAAAGTTAGAACAGCACCTGGCACATGGTAGGGAAATCAGTTAACTACTATTTTTAACACAGAAATCTAATCTTCAAACACCTACTTAACTTTATTATATAATCATCTCTAAATGCTCGCTAAGCTTGAATGTTTCTACTATGAAGTCAAATGTTTCACTACATCCACATGTGCTTACAAATTAAACATTAAAATACCAAAGAATTTGGGTAACACAAGAAAATTTAGAGTAGTCTGAGTTTTTAAAGGGAAATGTTCACCTTAAAATTACCTACACATATGCTCTATATGATTTGTTTTTACGACAAAAAGATTTCAAACATTTAAGGGTAACAGTAAAGCCCTAATCTTCCCAGAACCAATGAGTCTGAATATTACTTGGATCATTTGGCATTAAACTTACAGATAAAAAATTAGACACACACTTCGACACTTACAGGCTCTAATTTGTGAGAACATAGAAAAACATTTATCTTTGCTGTTTTCATTAATTGAAAATTGTTAACATGACTCTCCAGGGGTAAATCACCCTATATATTCCATGATTATCTATCTAGTTTGACTTCTTTATTTACCCTGAATCCGGGTAATGATATAGATTGCTTTAAAAGGATGATATACTTTATGTGTGGCACATTGAAGAATACTTCTGCAACTTTTCAAAGGAAATCCCACAGCTTATTCAAAAATCATAAGGGGGGGCCGCCTGGGTGGCACAGTCGATAAGCGTCTGCCTTCAGCTCAGGGCGTGATCCCGGTGTTATGGGATGGAGCCCCACATCAGGCTCCTTCGCTATGAGCCTGCTTCTTCCTCTCCCACTCCCCCTGCTTGTGTTCCCTCTCTCGCTGGCTGTCTCTATCTCTGTTAAATAATAAATAAATAAAATATTTTAAAAAAAATCATTAGGGATCCTCCTACACATTTCTCAAAAAGCCAAAAACAAAAACAAAAACCCCCAAGATGGAGGGACCTGACCCTCTCAATTTTGATGAATGAAATCCTTTTAAAGAGTTGATAGTGCAATACGATCCATTGAACTGCAAAACCTAAATTTTAAAGTTAACATCTTACCATTCCCATAATCAACATTTTCTGGTGCATTGAGGTCCTCTCTGTTCAGTGCAAAGGTGAACTCATGTTACACAATTCAACCTCCATAGAGGGAAAAATAGACATTTTAATTTCTTTAATTAAAAAAAAAAACAACAGCAAAAATGTTTAAATATTTTACCATATAAATCCCTCAGGAAGTGTACATCAATGGTTATGTTTTTGAAATTTAGAGTCTTAAGAGGGGGATATAGATAAAAGTTTCTTTACCCACAGGTACAAATAAACACAATCTACTTTTCCTATTCCTATATCCATTTCAAATTTTTGGTGACATACTACTCTCTATTGAATTTAGGACCTAATGCTTTCTCATCAGAGGGTAATTATTAAGGTCGGAAATATGGAGATTCATGGAAAAGGCTGAATTTATGTATTTATTCCTATGACGTAATGTAACTGTCCATAACTCTAAGAACATTCTTTCTATACGCCTTCATTATCCATCTAGTTACAGATGTATAATCTAAAGAACTTAAAATTTTTGACATTTAAGTATACAGTGACTTTTTTTGGCAATATGTATGTGAGATGTAAAGGAGTGTATATTTAAAAAACACAAAAATGTACAAGACGTGATTTTATTCTTGTAATTTTATTAATATTGCATAAATGGTTAAATGAACAGGCATCACCAACTTGACTGACCTATCTTAGCTATCCTGCAGAAAAAGTATTTTCTATTTTTATCTAACTCACCTAATGCCTGTTCATGAGCACGTTAAAAATGTCATCTTGGACCCAAAGTTTACAGAAATAAATTAACTTACACAATCAGACATTAAGTCTTTTTTAAGAAAACCTAAAAAATATCACTTTTCTTCAACTTTTAAAACACCTGCCCAAGTTGCTTGCTAGGGTTAGAGGCACAGAGGGCTGACAATCAAAGAAACACTAAATAAAAATATCTGTGAGACTGTCCATTGGTACTTTATTGATGGCAGGTCTCACATACTGATGTATAAAAAAATATATTTTGAAGAGTTTAGAAAAACTATTCTTGTTCATTTCTCAAATTTCTTATCCCTCAGTGTCCACATTAACACATCTTATAGCCATGTGAAATATTATGACAACATGTGAGTTGTACACTGTACACTATACTGAAGGGCAAATCAAATAGCAAAAGACCTAACAATCTGGTAAATGCCACTCAAGCCTCTCTATTTTTGTTTTATTAATCGGGACACAGGAACATAAGTCTGGAAGGAAAACACAGAATCTTGCAATATTTTCAGAATGATAACTTTCCCACCATAAATAAAAGTAGCACATGCAGCTCAGGCTAATTACACACAAATGGGTGGCTCCTATAAAAACAACAGCAGTCCTCTGGTGTCTGTCTCATTATCATCACAAACGTGTTTATCTCCATTGTAGTGGTGGCCCAACCTCCTCCACAAGGAGTTGGGAGTAGACATTCTTGCATAGAAGTCTGGTCGCTTTCATTGCTGCAGTTCGGTTTGTTCCAATGCTTATAATATTTCAGTGAGTCACCTATTCCTCTGAATATTCGATCAAATGACATCCAAGCATCAGTAGATCATCACCCTGACTGAAAAAAGTTTAAGCACACACATTTTTTCCCAAGAGGGAATGTCTTAAAAATGATCCAGGAAAAAATTCTTAATATTAGAGCAGTTTTTGGAAATTCTAATTACCATCAATTCTTTAATCTATAATTATAATAATTTGATAACAGTACCCCAACATTGCTTTTGAATATAGGTCATCCCGCCTTTACAAGACAGGACTGAAGCACACTAATAACAAAATTAAAGTCAGCCCCACTCTTCGGACTTTTAAACTACTTCATCCTACTAGACTACTCCAATCTTACAAGAGGAAACTGGCACAACATATCTAGAATCATTTAGTAATATTAAGAAGATAGGTAGAAATTCCATACATGACAAAGTACAAAAAATTTAAGAACAGAGCAGAGCTTTTCCCATGATTCTTAAATCCCTTTTTAATTTATGGCTGAACGGAATTTAGAGCATCAAAAGTCATTTCGTTATCTTTACCTTTCCTATACAATCTAAATAGACTTTTTTAAAGGATTGGTAAATTGGACCAAATAGCCCACCATTACACTGCTTGCTCTAGAAGGAAAGTTGTTACCTGTATGTGAACAAAAGGCTTGGCCTGGTACAAACTCTGGGCAATCAATCAGTTGAGAGAAGTCTGTTTGTGGCACAGTACGTGGAGGAGGGCCCGGAATTGGCCATTTTTCTGGTTCTATCTTTTTTCTCATTTTCTCATCCACAATTTCCACTTCTGTGCTATCTTTCAGTGCCTATAAATAGGTATTTCGAACTATTAAAGAACTTTCATCCAAAAAACTAATTGTACATTCTATACTTCTAGTAACCTAAAAAATTTTTAAATCTGAAATTAGCAGACATTACAGTAAATGTTTCTAAAAATATCAATGAATTAACTACTTAGAACAAACTTTTTAATCATTTGCCCCTGTGACAGGTAATAGATATGATAACCTCACATACCATGCAGCAGATAATTTGGTTTTCACAATAGAACAGGCATTTAAGGATTATTACATCAACTAGAATCAAACTACTTTTACCATAATTAAATTTTATTTTCAGTTTTTTTTCTCTCATATTTCTTTTTTTCTTACCTTAATATAATACCGCCAAATAAAATTTAGGCACTATTTTAATAACTACCACCATTAATTAAATGATAGGAAACAACACATACACATTCCTCACAATATCCTATAATGTACACAGATGAAGAAACTGAGGCTCAAAGAAATAACCTAATAAAGATCACAGACTTAGTATGAGGTAAGACTAGGACTCAAATTAATTTCTTAACTGTCTACCACTAAGTCTTAGTCAGTAGGCTGTAGTGCTTTGCAAAAATAAACATGCTGCAATTTAATGATAAAACTAGAACAACATTTCCTCAAAACAAAGGGCTTACTGATCTGAATTTTATCTGAAATTCAAGAGTACTCACCTTTTAGAAATTAAATCAGGAAAAATACAAATATAATTAAAAAACATAATTACTTGTTATTTTGCAAAGTTAAAACGCACTACTTTTTAGTCGAAGAACATCTCATATGTATTACTTTTACATTTGTATGCCCTTGGTATAGTACTCACTTTTCAAGTTATATTTTCAAAACTGGACAGTACTTTAAAATTACTAAAATTTAAAAACAAATTTTTTCAATGGGAATCAGGATACTCTGAAAAAAATAGAGAGTATGAAATATGGAATAAAGGAAATAAGGAAGAAGTCTATGATAAAGGGTTTGAATTGGTAATAGCTATTTTTTTTAACATATATTTTCCTAGTTTTGTCTCCTGTTCATTCTAGAAGCAATGACACCCTAGTAGCAAAAACCAGTATATGCAGAATCCAGATCCTGCAACAACATGGATGAATTTCAAAAACTACAAATGAAAGAGCCAGGAGACAGAAGAATTCCATTCACACAAATGTGTACAAATAAACAGACAAAATTAATCTATGCTAATATAATCAGAAAAGTGGTTTGGGATGTAGCAGAGGGTTCAGGGTGGGGGGGTTTGACTATGACTTTTGGGAAGTTCAATTAAGGACGTTCTTAGAGGAATGGGCTATTTCTTTTCAGGGGCAGGCTTATACAATTTCAAAACTCAAAACGAACCCTTAGACTTCTGCATTTTACAGCATGCTATTTATACCTGAATTTAAAAAAAAATCTTTCAAACTTTCCTACTGGTTTACAGTTTTTCAGAACCGTGTTTGGTAAAAGATTGCCAATACGCTGATATAATATGGAGCAAGCGAAACTCTCAATGGTGGTAGCTTTAATTGGTACAATAATTTGGAAAAAAAAAATGTTTAGCAGTATCTACAAGAGCTGTGTGTATCTCCTGTTACCCATGTCACAGGAAAATAAGTGCATATGACCATCAAAAAATATGTACAATAATGTTCACAACAGTACCACGGACTCAAACCGGAAAGAACCCATGTACCTATAAACAGCAGCATGGAAAAATACATTGTTATATTCATATAATGAAATACTACCCCATAATGGACTGCTACACACCAATAACATGGATAAACCTCACAGAAATGATAAGTACAAGTCAGATATAAAAGAGTACACATACCTCTGATGAGATTAAATTAAAAAACAAATGAGAGAGCTCTGAGAAGTAATTACCTTTGAGGAGAGCAGTGGTACAGACTAGGAGGGGGCACAAGGGAGCTTCCTGGGATGCTGAAAATGTTTTATATCTTAATCTGGGGGGCAATTACACAACACATACATGGAGAAAAGTCATATGTAATCCTATGATTTCTAATATAGGGTGTATAAATTATGCCTCAATTTAAAAGAAAAAAATTGAGTGGGGGAAAAAACCCAAAGTTCTTTATATACAACTATTGAATAATCTAATACATGCTGTTTTAAAAAAATAAACAGCATAACAACATACGTAGTATATAACGTACTATCTCGGGAGAAATAATACACAAAACAGAAGTAACACTGATTGTCACCAAGAAAGGTTTAACTAGTTGACAACTGGTAAAAGATGGGAAGGAAATTCTTCAGTATGTATCCTTTGAATTTTAAATCAAAGGGAATTTATTCCCTATTGAAAAAGTTCAGGAAGAAAATAAAGAGAACAGAAGTGAATTTTGTGATTTATACCTTAGAAACGTCATACAGACATTATGTTTACACAAAATTAAGGAAAAGATCTAGACAAAATAAGTGTTTTATTAAAACCAAACCATGATTATCTTGAACACCTGAACAATGAGTTACAGTGTACAGTTAATATTCTGGATACCTGAAGGTTTTTCTATTATTTTGGCCCTTCTCTTAATGGTATCTATTATTATGAACAACTACCAATATTAGAATACATGGATAATGTATTCCTAGTTCCTGGTCCTCTGCCAGGTACTGAGAGAAAAGATTTGCATTTGCAAGGCTTAAAGATAAGACAGCAGCATACACTCTGAGGAACCACAGTCAGCCAATTTGGAAAACAGTTTCAGATGAGAGTAGCAAGAATAGTTCTAGGGACTTTATAAATATATTTACTTCTCTTAAGCCTTTACACTCTATGATAGTTTAACTATTATTTGTCCTTTTTTAACAATGAGAAAACAAGCATGAAGAGGTTAAGTAACTTGAAAAGTTATACAACTGATTAGCTAAATATCAAGGATTAATTGAATTTTAAAAAAAAAAGGAAGTCACAAATAGCTCTCAGCTGTGGAGCAAGAATCAAGAATGCAGTAAACTGGATCTACCATATGATCCAGAAATTCCACTTCTGGGTATATACCCAAAGAAAATGAAAACAGGATTCTGAAGAGATATCTGCATGCCCATGTTTATTGCAGCATTATTCACAGTAGCTAAGATGTGGAAACACACTAAATGCCCATCAAAAGATGGAGAGTTAAAGAAAATGTGGCATGCATATATATCAGAATATTATTCAGCCATAAGACAGGAGGACATCCTGCCATTTGCAACAACATGGATGGACCTTATGCTAAATGAGCTAAGTTAGAGAAAAACAAGTACTATATGATATCACTTATATGTGGATTCTAAAAAAGTGAAATATTTTTTTAAAAAAAAGAGTAAAATAGCGGTTACCAGGTGATGGGGGATAAGACTGATGTTGTTTAAGGATACTAACTTACAACAAGTAGTAAATAAACCACAGAGATTTCATGCACAGTATAATGACTACAGACAACAATACTGTACTATAATTATGTGAGAAATATCACCACAATACCAATCATATTATAATACATATGTATCAAAGTAAACAAAAAGTACAGTAAGGTGAAAATGAATGGAAGGAAACAGATTCAGTAAGACTCGCTATGTAGAAAACCTCAACTGGGACAGATAGGGGTGTGAACTAAAGCGTATTTTGCTTCTTTTGATAGTTTTTCAGGAAAGACGACTTGAGCATAGTAACAAAATGCTGACAGAATTGAAACGAAGATCCAAAAAAAGGACTGAACAATAGAAGGGACTCCTTGAAGACTAACAATAATAGCAAATTCTTCTTTAGGGCTTACTGTTTATGCCAGATACTGTTGTTACACATTTCATCCTCAAGACAACCTATGAAGTATGTATTGTTACCATTTCCTCTTTACAGAAGTCTCAGGACATTGCCCAAGGTCACAAACTACGAGGATGTGTATGCTGGTTCTCAAGTTCGTGCTCTAAATCAAGGTTCTATTGCAAAGCCCAATGAAACCTTACATTCATAACAGAAAAAGGACAACTTTCCCACCAATGGTAGGTACATAATAAATGTTAAGTGAATGCAGACCTACGCTGTTCTAAATCACTGTGCTTATATGTAAATTCTTAACAGTAATGCAAAAGTTCTTTTAAATATCCCTTCCCTACTGCTGTAAGTTATAAGGAAACAGATAATCAATAACCTAAAAATTATGCCTGCGGACTTAATGGGGACACCAACAGACCAAAAAACCATACAATAATGAAATTACAACCAGATTCCTACAGAAGTACACAGAGTGGGGGAAATCAGTAATAAATTCACTGAAAATGACAATTGAGATAGATCTTTGCTATAGTACAAATGATGGCAGTAGTTAATAAACTCATCCTACTATGAATATTTTTCTGATCAAATTATAGTGTACAGAAACTATTTAGATGGCATCTATAAATAAACAAATGTAAGAATAGTAGTACTTGAAGTAATTTCTTTCATAAATCAAAGATGCATTAATTATACACCAACAAATAACAAATCACTAGTTTTTATTGTTTCTGAAATCTTGAAGCTTTCTGTAGCTAGTTTTTAAAGCCTGGAGCACACACGTTCAAAAATAATTTGCTAAAGAAGTCTGTTAAGAAAATAAAAAGTTGAGCCAATGATTGGGAAAAAAATATTTATAAAACACAAAGGATTTGTATCCAGAAGAACTCTTACAATTAAATTATAAAAAAACAAACACTCCATTAAAAATAGGCAAAACTGGGGCGCCTGGGTGGCACAGCAGTTAATTGTCTGCCTTCGGCTCAGGGCGTGAGCCCGGCGTTCTGGGATCGAGCCCCACATCAGGCTCCTCCGCTATGAGCCTGCCTCTTCCTCTCCCACTCCCCCTGCTTGTGTTCCCTCTCTTGCTGGCTGTCTCTATCTCTGTCAAATAAATAAAAAAAATCTTTAAAAAAAAAATAGGCAAAACATCTGAACAGACATTTCAACAAAAAAGGTACACTGATGGCAAATAAACACATAAAAAAGATGCTCAGCATCATTAGTTAAGGAAATACAAACTGAAACCACAGTGAGAAACTACTACATACCTAATATTCAAAAAAACTGGTACTACCAAGCGTTGATGAAGCTATACAACAAATGGAACTCTCATACAAAATGGTGGCATGCAAACCCACTTTGGACATACTTCTTACAGTTAATACACTTACAATACATGCCAGCAATCACAATCCTCAATATTTACCCAACAGAAATGAAAACATATATCCACACAAAGACCTTTCTGCTTTATTCATAATCTCCAAAAACTGGAAACAATCTAAATGTCTATCAACAAGTGAATGGATAAACTGTGGTACATCCATACCATGGAATACTAATCAACAATAAGAAAGAACAAACTACTGATAATGTACAACATGAATAAATCTAAAAATCACTATGCTGAGTGAAAAAAAAAAACAGAAATAAAAGGCTACAAACTATATACAAACATGTAACTTATGTATATGATATTCTGGAAAAGGCAAAACTAAAGGGACAAAAATCAGACCAGTGGTTCCAGGGGTTGTATATGGGAAAAGGGATTGGCTACATAGGGGCACAAGAATGGAAGTCTGACAAAACTATAGCAAAAGGACAAATCTGACTGTACGTATGTAGGGAACAGAAAACCAAAAATGTTCAAAGCATTTGTAGAACAGGACACACAAAAAATTTAATGAAAGCATTAAGAATATAAGTAGAAAGACTTTTTTAAATTAGCCTTTCTAGGGGTGCCTGGGTAGCTCAGTCAGGTAAGCATCTACCTTTGGCTCAGGTCATGATCCCAGGGTCCTGGGATCTAGCCCCACATCGGGCTCCCTGTTCAGGGGGGAGTCTGCTTCTCCCTCTCCCTCTGCTGCTCCCCCTGCTTGTGCCCTCTCTCTCTCTCAAATAAATAAATCAAATTTTTTAAAAAATAAAGTACAATAAAATATATTAGCCTTTCTATAGCATAGGACATATTCTCAAAATTTTAATAAATAGAAATACATGCTATTTTGCAGCAACCTAAGAAGACTAAAGGACCAAGCACACTCAAGAAGGTCCAAGTTTGAAGGATCGGGTTAAAAATAGGTGGGAACATCATTAGTAAACCCCATCTGAGGGGTTTCCAAGGTTAGGCATTTACTTGGGTTTTATAGAATGAAAAAAAAGAAAGCCATGAGATGTAGTCTAAGCCTTAGGCAACTACAGATCATTTTTGTGTTTTTTTTTTCTTGAGGTTTTTAATATACTTCTTAGAGATGTTTTAGGTCACAGCATAACTGAATGGAAAGTACAGACTGTTTTCTGTAACTGTTTTGTCAATGAATAATTACCTCTAAAATGAGATTAAGGTTTGTAGTGAGAGCCTGAACACGGTGGAAACCAGCAATCAGGGAAATAGGCAAGAAACCTTGTTCATCCATCTTTCTCCTAAGAAAGAAGTCCCGTTCTAAATTTTCTATACTGAAGTAATATTCGCTAAAAGAAAAAAAAAAAAAAAGGAACATAAGCAAAAAGAAATAGATGTAAATTTAATGCATTTATTCAACAGGAAATAATATCTATGGCTTATATATCAACAGCTTTAAAATTATTTTATTAACATATAGATTTAATACAACTTAGATATAGGGTAAATACAAGAAAGAGCAAAACCCGACTGAGTTTATAATTTCTTATCCATAAGTAGAAAGAACTTGAGAATACGGATTCCCTTCTAAAAATGTAACATTAACTTCTACTTAGATCAACTTTACCTAAGTATAAAGAATTAACTAGCATTTTATTTTAAGATAGTTCAATAACTGATTTTCTAAAATGAGTCAATTAAGTGAAAATTTTCATTAAAAGCTACTTTGACTTGCTTCATTTAAACACTAATGACTAAATACAGATCAACAGATTGCCTTCCAACTTTTTCCCCATCACTGAGAAGAACATTATTTTTGAGAAGTATCCTTTGTCAAGTTTAGAGAGATTACAGTTTTGTTTTGTTTTCTAAATTGGCAGCATACTGATATTGTTTAATATTTCTGAATCCTAGCAATCAGCACAATGCTGAGTAAAAATTTAGTGAATACATGAGCACAGGTGTACACACACACATAATTATATATTTGCAAGATCTCCCTCTTTCTTTGATGGAGAGAACTATAAAAATTAAGAGTGAACAGAATATATACCTAGTCAAGGAATATCTATGATACTATGAGGTACATGGGGGTAAAAATACAGAAAAAGCTTAAATATCTTGATCTTCTCTAAGAAAGTAGAGAGAGAATGTAAACGGATAAACTGTATAATCAATAACTATAAATTCCAAGATACAAAGATAATATGGATATATTAATAATGGCATTTGAGAAACACATTTAAAATTACAGCCTCCATATAGAAAAATAAGAATTCTAGAGAGACCAAGAGGACAAATGAGGGTAAATGTACAAAAGAATACAAGAGAAATACATGACATCAATGATAATATGGCCTACAGGTTAATAATCTTATAATGTTTCCAAATCGGAGACAGTTTTCAAAGATTGATGGCAAAGTATGAGAAAGCACACCAAATCATATACTTTGGTGTAACACTGGGTGACTAAAGATACTCCTGAAATATTTAGGTCAAATTCTAACTTTGAAAAAATAATCACCCATAAATGAGAAATGGCTTTGAGCTACTTTCACTGGAAGAAAAAAATCTTATTTTAGAAATATAAATACACAAGTTGTTTCTTTATACTCAGATATTTATCCAACTATCAAAGTGCAAAGCTCCCTTAGAGATCAGTGAAATACTACTGACACCTCAGTTGACACCAGTAAATCATTTACTCATCTTAAACACTGAAGAAAAAAAATCTTAGGTCTTGACGAAAAAAAACACTCTGATTTCGTTATACCTCAAAAAGCCCTTTTCACAGTGCCTGGCATGTGGTGGGCACATAATACATGTGTTCTAATTTTTGTTACACGTCAAAAGTCCTTTTCACAGTGCCTGACATGGTCGGCACAAAATACATATGCTTAAATTCTAAATTTTCACAAATTAAGACATTTGACTCAGTCCCAAGTAAAAACTGTTCTTAGACAAAAACTTCTCTGAAGTAATAAGATGCCTTTTTATTCTAGTACTTTGTGAAAACCTTAGTATTTGAATAAATTCATAAATCACCCTATTACCTACAGTATATATATATTTTTAAACTTCTAATGGACTACAAACTACTCATCTCTAAATCTGACAGATTGAGAAGCTAGAAATAATCAAGATCTTAAATTTTTAATATTCTGACATCAAAATGACGAATTATTGATATATTTTTCAGTTAAAATAATTTTAAAAATGCAATCATCCGTAATATAGTTAAACTTCTTACTTCAAAATACATTTAGCACAATTTTCCACAAATGCAGGGAAGTTTTTCAGTAACTTCTCGAAGAGAAAAATGTAAACCCTGAGCCTATCTATGAGAAACTTCAAAAAAAAAAAACCAAAGTCAAACGCATGACTCCTCAAAGCATGACTCCACTAATCAAAGAACAATTAACAGTAAAGAGCCATTCTAAACCTGGTGCTCTACCATCTGCCAAAAATCCTACTGCTAAAACAGTATCAACAAAAAAAGGAGTCATGCCCAGTGCTGTGTCTGACATTTTGTTCAGTGTCCTAGGGGACATTATCATGTCCTACCTTAGAAGCTCTGGATTCTACACTGCATGATCAGAAATTCTGTCAACACTGATGTAGCTCTGCTCCTCCCTCACTTGTATGAGCACACTGGAGGCCGATTATCCTGACATGGAGTTGCATATCCGCTGTCAGGTCTCAGAAGGGACCTGGCAGCAAGAGTTACAAAAAAGACAGGAATAGTGGTTTGAAGTTGATAGCCACATGCCAGGCACTTTCTGCCCATAAAAAGGCCCTTTTCTTCAGTGTTTGCATCAACTGTAACAGAAGAAGCAAGAACAAAATAAACAAGTTGCTTCATATTGTATGCAAGCCAATCAAATCCACCACGAAGGCATCCCAGGAAGATGCCTGGATGATGCTGATGAAAAAATTATTTTCTAGTAACAGTAAATTTTCTTTCTTAAATAAAGGAAGATATTTTTAAGATGCTTATACCCTTTCAAAAATAGCCTTTTTCCTGCACTTTGTATAAGTGAATAAAAAAAAATAATCAAATTTCAACAAACTGGTTATGCAAATCACTTAGGGACATCTTTCTCGCCACCATTTAAACACGTTATATAAATAGGCAAAACATCCTATATGATACTAATATGTACAGGGTTATTTTTTTCTTACAATAAAATATTCTAACTTCAGTGTTCAGAAGGCAACTATTACAAGAACTAGAGTAAAAAGTCTGAACTAAAAAAGATGAGGTAGTTCCCCTTCAATATGTGTCATAAAGAAAGAGAACTTAAAAGTTAAAAAATAAATTTAGAATTCTGAAATCATTTGTTAAGTAAAAAAAAAAAAAAGTCACCGTGCTTTGCCATTTATGTTCATTTGCAAATTTCAATATAAAAATGCATTTGCAAATAATAAGCCAGGCATTGTTCAACTTCATATATACATAGCAGTTTTATATTCTTATATTTGATCACTCATATTACACCCTGACAATATTCTTTAAACTAATACTCCTTAAACAGAGAAATACCTGAACAGTAGACAAAGCAGGAGTCATTTATATAACACAACATGAACCAAATAAAAGTTTTTAAAAAAATACTTAATGTTTTACTAACATTTTCTAGGGAAAAAAAAACACACACACAAAACACTATTAAAATCTTCCAATTTTACTAATAAACAGTTTAGAAAATGTGTCATAATGTATTCACTATAAATGATATTAAAGTTTGATGTTACTATCCAGTCTATGTCTGACTTACATTTGGCGTTTAATATACTCTTTAAGCAATGCTTCTTCCACAGGATACACTTGCACACCTGTTCCATCATCATAGTAATACATCATACTGGTATTAAGTTCTGTTTGAAATGGCTGATCAGTCCTTTCACCGTGTTCTCGATAACCATATGAATAATCAAAGTTCACTTGATGTGAGTAAAGAAAAATAAAGGTGGTTACAAATTTTTTTTAAAAAAGAGAAACAGTCACCATAAAGAAAAATCCAAAGTGAAGTATTTCAAGGAATAACAAATATAAAACCATCTTTATTATCAGACCAAAAGGAATGAGTTAAAACATTATATAGTAGGGAAAAGAGGGCTTGCACACTTTTTTTCAAAATCCAACTAATTTAACAAAATAAAAATACATGTCCTACATCGAGGATTTCCTCTGCCTCGTCCTCTTCCCCGTCCTCGGCCTCTTCCTCGACCTCTAAAGGAACCTCGGACATTACCACCCTCACTTCTCACGCTGGAAACTTCATCTTGATCGTCTCTCTTTTCTCTATCACGCCTCCAACCTTTTAAAAACAAAAATATTTTTATAATTCCAATTTGCAATAGTGAAAATGTGATTATTTTTAAGAAAACATGGTAACTACCCCTCTCCACCTTGTAACTAGTTGCTAGCAACCAGGCATTCTTCAGATAGACAGAAATTTAAAAGATCTCATAGGAATTTATCAAAATGTCCCCAGCATAAAAGACAGCCCATAAAAATACTGACATATACAGAAGACATTCTTAATAAGCAAAATAACACACTAAAAAGATAGAGGTCCTTTGTCAAGATGGTACTGTTGAAGATTCAGTAAGTTCCAAGATGAGTGAGTTTGCATTATATAAAACTTAAAAAAAAACTTTTCACAAAATGTTTAAGGAAAGGTTGTCTCAATTTAAGTAAAAGACATTCCTTTTAAAGAAAAAAGGAAATGAGGGGCGCCTGGATGGCTCAGTCGTTAAGCGGCTGCCTTTGGCTCAGGGTGTGCTCTGGGATCGAGCCCCACATCAGGCTCCTGCACTGGGAGCCTACTTCTTCCTCTCCCACTCCCCCTGCTTGTGTTCCCTCTCTCGCTGCCTGTCTCTGTCAAATAAATAAATTAAAAAAAAAAAAAAGAAAGAAAGAGAAAAGGAAATGAAAACACAATGCAAACTAGAAGAGGGGCACCTGAGTGGCTTAGTGGATTAAGCGTGTGCCTTTGACTCAGGTCATGATCTCAGGGTCCTGGGATAGAGCACCACCACCCCCAAGCCCCATCGCTGGGCTCCCTGCCCAGCCAAGAGTTGGCCTGTCCCCCTCCTCCCGCTCATGATTTCTCTATTTCTCTCTCAAATAAATAAATAAATAAAATCTTAAAAAAAAAAAAACCTAGAAGATATCTGCAGTACAATATAGGAATTATATCCAGAATACATATAGAATGCATTAGTGCACATGTACTGTACACACACACACACAGTAACTCAATGGGAAAAAATTGCTAAAAGGCAAACAGGAAAAGCAAATGGACCATAAATATAGAAAGTAGCATTCAGCCTCACTGGTCATGAGAAATGCAAATTAAGACAGAGTATTTGATCTACCCCAGGCTGACAAAATTTTAAGATCCTGTGATTCCAAACACCGACCAAGACAGAAAAAGGTAGAACAAAGCCAGGCACATCAACTTTGAAAAACAATTTGGAATAATCAAATAAATTCAAAGGTACATATATATATCCTAGAGACCGTGGTTTTTCAACCTTGGCACTACTGACATTTCGAGCCAGATAGCTCTCTAGTACAGGGGCTGGAGGATGTTTAGCATCATCCATGACCTCTACCCACTAGATGCCAGTAGCAGGCCCTCACCCCCTCCACCCCCCAGTTGTGGAAAAATAGTATTATCTCCAGACAAAGCCAAATGCCCCCTTCGGGGTAGGGGAAATCCACTTCCATTGAGAATCACTGCCCTAGATGCTGCAATTCCTCCTTAATGCGTATCTTAACATAGTCTTTTTCTTTTTTTTTTTTAATAATTTTTTATTATGTTATGTTAGTCACCATACAGTACATCCTTAGTTTTTGATGTAGTGTTCCATGATTCATTATTTGCGTATAACACCCAGTGCTCCATGCGATATGTGCCCTCCTTAATACCCATCACCAGCCTATCCCAATCCCCCACTCCCCTCCCTTTGAAGCCCTCAGTTGTCTTTTTCAAACATGTCTGCCTCATCCCCCAGGAAGCCTTACTGTATGTTACACCCTGGAACACACAAAACTTTTTTTTTATAATTTAAACACTACTGTCGGGGGCACCTGGGTGGTTCAGTCAGTTGGGTGTCTGCCTTCAGCTCGGGTCATGATCTCTGGGTCCTGGGATGAAGCCCCGCACTGGGCTTCCTGCTCAGCAGGGAGTCTGCCTCTCTCTCTCTCTCTCTCCCCCTTTGCCCCTGCCCACTGCTCATTCTCTCAAATAAATAAATAAAACCTTAAAAAAAAACTCACAATTGTCATGAAAAATATATTTTGAGTGAAGCACTCTAGAATCTATCAATTTTTTGAAAAACCTGATCATGACCCAGTACACCAATTTCGTCATGCACTCATGGGCTGCAGTCTGAAGAAATTACCCCAAAGAACCTCTTGGACATCTTTACTGGCAAACATACATAAAAATGTACATGGCAGCACTTTAATTTCAAAAAACTGAAATAATCCAAAGGTCTACCAACAACAGATTTTATCAAATAGTGAAATACCCTTTGGCAAGGAAAAGGACTCACAGCAACACACCAACATGCATGAATCTAAGAAAATTAGACTAAAGTGAAAAAAATCAGTGCCAAAGAATATGTTAATGCAGCCATACTGAAGGTCGGTTTCATGTAAAAACTACTCAAAAAACAAACATTCAGGCCTTTGTTTCTGAGAAGAGAAGCAACGGATGAAATTGCAGGGGCACACAGGGAAATTCAAAGGTAATGGTAATCACATTTCTAAACCTGGTGCTCAGTTCCCAGTGTTGATTATATTGTTGTTCTTTAAAACCCTCACGTTTTCTTATATGCCCAATATTTATTAAGAAAAAAATGTTAATTCTGAATATATATTACTTCTTTAACATTAAAGTGATATATTTGAGAAACAACGATACAAAGGCAAAATGTCTGTTTCTCAGTAGACAAGTTTCATAATTTTAAAGTCATATTTTGTGGATAGCTGAGTAAATATAACTAGATCTCAGATGATATTAGGGAATTACTGTTGATTTTCCTAGATGTTCCTTTTTTTTTAGGACATCAGTGCTGAAGTGTCACGATTGTCTGCAAGTTACTTTCAAATAATTCAATAGATAGGTGAGTTAAATATAGCAAAATTACTAAATCTAGGTGGTGGTTAGGTATTCACTGTACAATTCTTTCAACTTTTGGTGTGCTTAAAGTTTTTCATAATATAAGTGGAAACTTTTAAGTGGTAGGTAGTATTAGTTTTTAAAATTTTCTTAAGCCTTCTCAAACCATTCACAGGACAACATGCATGCTTTGGAAATTATCAGACTAGAAAAAAAAATTATCAGACTTAAGATTTCAGCAGAGACCTATAAAACCAAATGCTCATCTAACTGTTGCCGCATATCCTCCTACTGTCCTCCTGTTTTCTGAAATGTGAGAAATCCTGTTGAAATACTATATCGGGGAAATGATCTTTAAGTTGTAACATTAAATGTGAATGTATTTTATACATGTATAATTTACAGCTCAGTAAAGTTGATTTTTTTAAAAAAGAGCCAGAAACTACCTCTAAGAGGCTCCCACTAGCCAAATCAGGGAGAATCTGAACATTAAACTAAAAAATCATGGTAATGGATTATAATCTACTGAAAAAATAAGCCTTAAGTCCACACTGATAATAAGGGAATTTGTTCCTTATAGTACAGTGCCAACGAATAAATACAGAAGTAATGATACAGCAAGAAAAATCAGCATTTGCAAAGATGATGGTAATTTAATTGAATCAGGCAAGAATCATCAAGGGAAACTAAAGCTCGTATGAAAAGTCTGATGAAAAACTGGGTATTTCCAAAATTTCAAAGTCTCTCTCACAAATTACTTATCAATTATAAAGAAAAAACTATCTCTAAAATAAAGAAACCTGGAGCATACTGCCTTAACCAAGTGCTCAAAGTTAATTAATATCAGCAATAAGATAAACCAAGATCATGTGCGTTTCCATGCATTGAGAAGAAAACGATTTAACTTCTGCAGTATTCCTGCCAAAAACTGATAACCCAAATCTAATCATAAGGAAACACCAGAAAATCCAAAGTGAGATATCTACCATCTAACTGTTCCAAAGTCTTCAGAAAAACAAAAACAAAACAATGTCATCAAAGACAAAAGCAGAACTGTTCCAGATTAATGGAGACTAAACAGAACAGACAACTAAAAGCAATGTGTGATCTCAGGTTAGATCCTGGAAAGGAGGGAGAAAAAAAAACTGAAAAGGACATTATGGGGAAAATCTGCCTATGGACAGCATTACTGTTCTCATGATATATACTCTGAAAGTATTTAGTGCTAAAAGGGGCACAATGTCTGCAACTTATTCTCAAATAGTTTATACTATACATAGTCATTAAAATTATGAACATTAACACTAAGTTCTTTAGTGTCATTCTTCTCTTAGAATGTAACTTACTTCGTGTATCATTTCTCCTATTATTATGTGATGATTTATTTGCTTCAGGTTGACATCTTGAGCTGTTCCGGGATCCTGGTCTTTCTTGACTGTCTGGTCTTACATCATCTAAGTGGAGTGGTACCCACTTGTGCTTATTAGCTTGAAGAAAACCAAATAAAATCATTTAATGACACTGTACAATTTTCATTAAAGCTTTGCAACTCTGAAAGGATGCTAAGTTTTAATCAAATGGGAGACTTAGTTTGTCCTTAAAGGTTCTTGTAGAGAACCAAAACAATTTTCTTTTTACAGAGCTCCTTATAAACTTACCTGTGCAACTATTTCTAAAATTCATGTGAAAAGCCAGTTGATGGAATATCATTGGTATTCTTTTACTTTCAAGCAAAATGCTCACTCTTAATTCTGATGAATAAGCAGTACATGTAAAAACACTACTCCTAATACCTGACTCTTCCACTTTCAAATGGGGTATATCTGATAAGACATTATAATGCACACACTGAAAAATATTGGCTGATGATTCAAAACACTTTTAGTTTCAAGTCACTGTCCAAAATATTGATTTATCTAGCATTACTAATAATGAAAGAGGTTTCTCAAAATTAGAGTACAAGATTTGTCTAACTGCATTTGAGAAATCTTTTTATAGCTACTACACACCTTCCTAACTTAAAAGATACAAGCAATTTAACTTCTCTGGTTGACTAAATGATAGAGTAATTGTTATACTATAATGAAATTCTGAAGATTACTTAATTTTTGGAATCCACAGTTAAGGTTTCAAAATATTTAGTCTTCTACTCAATATATATTTTTGACTAAAACAGCAGGACTCAGGCACAAAGGAAAAAAAACCACCAAGGTAATTATGGGAAAGGGAATTATCAGTATGCAACTACAATGCTGATTTCCTATAAATCCTGCAAACTACTCACAGACGAGGAAAAGAATATGAAAGAATCTTAAAAAACTCTTTAAATTCTGTACTATAAATTCTATCAGTGAGATTCTCTGGTATTAAACAAGTTCTTCTTTAAAGGACAAAAAAAAAAGGGTGCTCTGAGGAGAGTCAACTCATAATTCCTGTATGAATTTATCTATAAAAACCTGGATTTTAGTGTTGGCTGATCAGTTTTAATTGAAGCAATTAACACAGAAGACAAATTTTAAAGCAGGTGACAGACCTATCATCTCTATTACTTCTAGACAGTCAAAAAAGACTTATGTATCTAAGTAGCATGAAAAAGCTAAGTGATAAAAATGTTTAAGAAATGGGGAAATTTTTTCCTAACAACCACATGGTTTTCCTGTTGCCAACCACTTTTGAGCAATTAGCCTTGGCTCATTGTATCAAGTGAGCCTAATATGCATACTGCAGCTAAAGATTAGATATTCATTTAAAAAAAAATTCAAATAAGTGCTCAATATACAGTAGATTGTTAGTTCTATTATTAAAGAAGTTGGCTGGAAACTACACCTCATTATAAAATGTCCCCTCCCATGCCACTTCACTTCCATGAATAAAAATGCTTTAATGGCTTCCCATAGCACTCAAAATAAAATTCTAATTCCACACCACTAAAGCCCTGTACAACGCAGACCTTGCTTACCTTTCCCACAGCATCTCCTGTCACTTTTCCCAATGTTCACCTTTTCGTAGCTACTGACCTTCCAACAGTTTAAAGAACTTTTCTGCCTAAAGGTCCCTGAAGACACTTGAATCTAGGCTCAGAACACTGAATGAGTATATGCTTTTACAAAGCAGTTAAATCATAATCTGTCCCTAGACACATGAAAAGTTATGTTAAAAATATGGAAAAGGATACAAAGACTATTTTTTCCTCAAAGGGTAATTTAATGGGGAAATGCTATGACAAAAAAAAGTTGACCAAAATTGTTCTCACTTCTCTCTTAGAAAAATATTTTCTCAGAACTCCCTGACAGGGGCACCTGGGTGGCTCAGTCATTAAGCATCTGCCTTTGGCTCAGGTCATGATCCCAGGGTCCTGAAATCGAGCCCCGCATCAGGCTCCCTGCTCAGTGAGCCTGCTTCTCCCTCTCCCTCTGCCTAATGCTCCCCCTGCTATGCTGTCAAATAAATAAATAAAATCTTTAAAACCGCCCCCCCAAAAAACCTCCCTAAAAAACAGGGAGAAGTTCCAATAGATTTAAAAAATAATTATCACACAACTTTTCAAGAATATATCTTAAAAAAATGTGATATATATTATATATATATATATATATACACACACACACACACACACACACACACCTATCTCTGTAAGTGCAACTTCATTATATGCTTACATAGAGTACAAGTCAAGGACAAAAAAGGAAAGCCTAATGGTTCAAGAATGTTACAAAAGCCAATCAGTTACCACTGCAGATGGTATCCTGAAGAAATCCAAAATACCCACTGGTGACTACTAGGAATCAGCTGATTAAATGTAATTCATTACTACAACTTTCTTCAAAAAATTAAAATCAAAATGAAGATATAGTTAAATTAACCTCCCTTTCATTTATTACTTGGCTGAGCCTCATCCTCAGTGACATTTTCACCAGGACCATCTAACCAAGACATGGAAACAACCTAAGTGTCCACTGACAGGAATGGATAAAGAAAATATGATGTATAAATATACAATGGAATAATATTCAGTCATGAGAAAGAAGGAAATCCTCCCATTTGCAATAAGATGGTTGGAACTTGCAGGTATTATGCTAACTGAAATAAGTCAAAAAGATAAATACAGTATGATCTGAATTACATGTGGAATCTAAAAAGGCTGAATTCACAGTAACCAAGAACAGATGGTGGTTGCCAGGAGTGGGGGAAATGAGTGAAGGTGGTCAAAAGATACAAGCTTCCAGTTATAAGACAAGTTCTGGAGATGTAATAAACAGCATTGTGACTTTAGTTGTCAACACTGTACTATTTTTGAAAGTTGCTGAAACTAGATCTTAAAAGTTCTCATCTTTAAAAAAAATTATGACAGGGAGGTAATAGATATTAACTAAAATTGTGGAAATCACTTCACTATACACACACACACACACACATACCAAACCATTGTGTTGTGTACCTTAAACTACACAATGTTATGTATCCATTATATCTCAATAAAACTGCTAGAAAAAAAATGAAATTATAGATGAACTGACCTCTCCTTCGTTGATTACTCGACTGAGTCTCATCCTCACTGGCATTTTCACTAGGACCATCCAATTTTGTTTCCCGGCTTTCTTTGCTCTCACTGTTAATTCTCTTTTCAATCTTCTCTTCTCGTTCTTTTCTGTTTTGTGGTTTCTTATTTCCTTGGCTGATGACACTCTGACACTGCAAAAAGTTTTTCTGAACGAAATAATTTCCATGAACATTTTCACTAATATACCCAAAAATTTGTGGTTAGTCAACCTTTTCTAAATATTGTAAAACAAATGACAACTTTTAGCAAAAATAAAAAAAACTACTTTTCAAAAGATACTGTTAAAAGTCAAGCCACAGATTGGGAGAAGATATTTGCTCAGTATTTGATAAAGCACTTGGATCCAAAATCTATAATGATCTCTCAAAATGCAGTAATAAGAAAACAACTCAATTTTTTTAAAAAATGGGCTACAACTGAACAGACACTTCAACAAAAAAGATATACCAATAGCAAATGTAAACGGAAAGGTGCTGGCATCATTAGTCACGAGAAATGCCCATTAAAACTACAATGTGATACCACCACACACCCGATACAAGTAGATTAAAAGACTGACTATATCGAATATTAGTGAAGATGTGACACAACTAGAATTTTCATACACTGTTGGTGGGAATGAAGTTTAGTAGTTTCTGAAAAAGCTAAACAAGTAGCTACCACACAATCCAGCCATTCTATTCCTAGGTATTTACCCAAGAAAAATGACATTCCATGCAAAATTTTGTACACAAGTGTTTATATAGCAGCTTTGTTTTTAACAGCCAAAAAGTGGAATCAATACAAATGTCCATCCATAGATGACCAAACATTTCATTCATAAAATGAAATACTACTCAGCAATAAGAAGTAATGAACTAATACACACAAATGACAAATAAATCTCAAAATAATTAAGCTAAGGGAAAGCCAGGGGAAAAAAGTCATACTGTAGGACTCCACTTACATAAAATTGTAAGAAATGCAAATTAACTATAAGTGACACAAAGCATATCAGTGGTTGCCTGGGTTGATGGGGAGAATATGACAGGGAGATTATAAAGGAGTGTGAAGAAGCTTCTGAGGTAATGGTCCATTATCTTGATTTTGGTGGTGGTTTCACAGGTGTATATATAGGTCAAAACCTAGCAAACTATATACTTCAGATGTAGTTTACGATGTTATTTACACACTAATTAAGCTGTTTAAATTAATATATATCCACAACTACAAACCAATAGTGCACAAATTACAAATAGCAAAGTGTAGTATCAAATAAAACATGTAACCAGATAACCATATATGCTACCACTCCTCTAAAAAGCCCCTTGATGTCTGGGGCGCATGGGTGCCTCAGTCGGTTCAGTGTCTGCCTTTAGTTCAGGTCATGATCCCAGAGTCCTGGGATCGAGCCCCACGTCGGGCTCCCTGCTCAGTGTGGAGTCTGCTTCTCCTTCCCCCTCTGCCCCTTCCTCTGCTCCTTATCTCTCTCTCTCTCACTCATTCTCTCTCTTAAATAAATAAAATCTTTAAAAAAATAAATAAAAAGCCCCTTGAAAGAATATCTCAGAAACATCTTTCAGTTTCTTTCATAGTTTAAATTAAAAATTGGGGCACCTGGGTGGCTCAGTCGGTTAAGCGTCTGCCTTCGGCTCAGGTCATGATCTCGGGATCCTGGGATCGAGCCCCAGTTGGGCTCCCTGCTCAGTGGGGAGTCTGCTTCTCTCTGCCTTTCCCCTTCCACCCTGCTTGTGCCTCCCACCTCTCTCAAATAAAATCTTTTT
>NC_048222.1:124050483-124093435 GCF_002007445.2 Ailuropoda melanoleuca
ACACACACACACACACACACACACACCTATCTCTGTAAGTGCAACTTCATTATATGCTTACATAGAGTACAAGTCAAGGACAAAAAAGGAAAGCCTAATGGTTCAAGAATGTTACAAAAGCCAATCAGTTACCACTGCAGATGGTATCCTGAAGAAATCCAAAATACCCACTGGTGACTACTAGGAATCAGCTGATTAAATGTAATTCATTACTACAACTTTCTTCAAAAAATTAAAATCAAAATGAAGATATAGTTAAATTAACCTCCCTTTCATTTATTACTTGGCTGAGCCTCATCCTCAGTGACATTTTCACCAGGACCATCTAACCAAGACATGGAAACAACCTAAGTGTCCACTGACAGATGATCGGATAAAGAAAATATGATGTATAAATATACAATGGAATAATATTCAGTCATGAGAAAGAAGGAAATCCTCCCATTTGCAATAAGATGGTTGGAACTTGCAGGTATTATGCTAACTGAAATAAGTCAAAAAGATAAATACAGTATGATCTGAATTACATGTGGAATCTAAAAAGGCTGAATTCACAGTAACCAAGAACAGATGGTGGTTGCCAGGAGTGGGGGAAATGAGTGAAGGTGGTCAAAAGATACAAGCTTCCAGTTATAAGACAAGTTCTGGAGATGTAATAAACAGCATTGTGACTTTAGTTGTCAACACTGTACTATTTTTGAAAGTTGCTGAAACTAGATCTTAAAAGTTCTCATCTTTAAAAAAAATTATGACAGGGAGGTAATAGATATTAACTAAAATTGTGGAAATCACTTCACTATACACACACACACACACACCAAACCATTGTGTTGTGTACCTTAAACTACACAATGTTATGTATCCATTATATCTCAATAAAACTGCTAGAAAAAAAATGAAATTATAGATGAACTGACCTCTCCTTCGTTGATTACTCGACTGAGTCTCATCCTCACTGGCATTTTCACTAGGACCATCCAATTTTGTTTCCCGGCTTTCTTTGCTCTCACTGTTAATTCTCTTTTCAATCTTCTCTTCTCGTTCTTTTCTGTTTTGTGGTTTCTTATTTCCTTGGCTGATGACACTCTGACACTGCAAAAAGTTTTTCTGAACGAAATAATTTCCATGAACATTTTCACTAATATACCCAAAAATTTGTGGTTAGTCAACCTTTTCTAAATATTGTAAAACAAATGACAACTTTTAGCAAAAATAAAAAAAACTACTTTTCAAAAGATACTGTTAAAAGTCAAGCCACAGATTGGGAGAAGATATTTGCTCAGTATTTGATAAAGCACTTGGATCCAAAATCTATAATGATCTCTCAAAATGCAGTAATAAGAAAACAACTCAATTTTTTTAAAAAATGGGCTACAACTGAACAGACACTTCAACAAAAAAGATATACCAATAGCAAATGTAAACGGAAAGGTGCTGGCATCATTAGTCACGAGAAATGCCCATTAAAACTACAATGTGATACCACCACACACCCGATACAAGTAGATTAAAAGACTGACTATATCGAATATTAGTGAAGATGTGACACAACTAGAATTTTCATACACTGTTGGTGGGAATGAAGTTTAGTAGTTTCTGAAAAAGCTAAACAAGTAGCTACCACACAATCCAGCCATTCTATTCCTAGGTATTTACCCAAGAAAAATGACATTCCATGCAAAATTTTGTACACAAGTGTTTATATAGCAGCTTTGTTTTTAACAGCCAAAAAGTGGAATCAATACAAATGTCCATCCATAGATGACCAAACATTTCATTCATAAAATGAAATACTACTCAGCAATAAGAAGTAATGAACTAATACACACAAATGACAAATAAATCTCAAAATAATTAAGCTAAGGGAAAGCCAGGGGAAAAAAGTCATACTGTAGGACTCCACTTACATAAAATTGTAAGAAATGCAAATTAACTATAAGTGACACAAAGCATATCAGTGGTTGCCTGGGTTGATGGGGAGAATATGACAGGGAGATTATAAAGGAGTGTGAAGAAGCTTCTGAGGTAATGGTCCATTATCTTGATTTTGGTGGTGGTTTCACAGGTGTATATATAGGTCAAAACCTAGCAAACTATATACTTCAGATGTAGTTTACGATGTTATTTACACACTAATTAAGCTGTTTAAATTAATATATATCCACAACTACAAACCAATAGTGCACAAATTACAAATAGCAAAGTGTAGTATCAAATAAAACATGTAACCAGATAACCATATATGCTACCACTCCTCTAAAAAGCCCCTTGATGTCTGGGGCGCATGGGTGCCTCAGTCGGTTCAGTGTCTGCCTTTAGTTCAGGTCATGATCCCAGAGTCCTGGGATCGAGCCCCACGTCGGGCTCCCTGCTCAGTGTGGAGTCTGCTTCTCCTTCCCCCTCTGCCCCTTCCTCTGCTCCTTATCTCTCTCTCTCTCACTCATTCTCTCTCTTAAATAAATAAAATCTTTAAAAAAATAAATAAAAAGCCCCTTGACAGAATATCTCAGAAGCATCTTTCAGTTTCTTTCATAGTTTAAATTAAAAATTGGGGCACCTGGGTGGCTCAGTCGGTTAAGCGTCTGCCTTCGGCTCAGGTCATGATCTCGGGATCCTGGGATCGAGCCCCAGTTGGGCTCCCTGCTCAGTGGGGAGTCTGCTTCTCTCTGCCTTTCCCCTTCCACCCTGCTTGTGCCTCCCACCTCTCTCAAATAAAATCTTTTTAAAAAAATAATTAAAAATCCATTCATTAAACATTTCTTGATTTGATTTGCTATATAAATCCATATGTGTGTGTATAATCAGCACTTCAATACATATTGAAAAGATTATACATCAAAAAACATATAGCAAATTATGAAATAAAATGGGCTTCAATTTAGACTCATTAACAATTAATCTCTTTTGGGGCACCTGGGTGGCTCAGACTGTTGAGTACTAGGACTCTTGATTTCAGCTAAGATTGGGGTCATGGGATGGAGAGCACCACCTCGGGCTCTGAGCTCAGCAGAGAGTCTGCTTGAGATTCTCTCTCTTCCTCTCCCTCTATTCCTCCCTCAAGCCCGTGCATGGGCATTCTCTATCTCTCTCAAATAATTAAATCTTTTTAAAAATTTTTTAATCTCTTTAATTATAGATATTACATGAAGATAACAACATGGTAACCACCCCTCCAAATATAAGATTGCCTCCTAAGAATACAGTGAGATGAAGTTGTGATGAATAAAATCAGGTATCTGAAAAATGGGTTAGACTATAAAAGGGATAGCTGCTAAGTTTTCAGCACTTTATTAATGTAATTCTCTAAATGTGAAATAAAATAAATTCTGCATGTTGAAATGAGAATATTTTCGCTTTATTAAGAAAAAGCCTTAAAACAATACTCACTCCAGTGTTCACTAATTCACTTGGTGTTGGCCAATTCGCCATATCGCTGAAATCACTAGCCTAAGAAGTAATAAATAAGTGTTATATCTGCAAATTAGAAATCTTAAGTAGAAAAAATATTTTGTAAAAGTGAAAGCGATTTTAAAAATCACCTACAAACAATTATATGCAGGCATTTGCCAAATTAATTCAAAAACCTCTCCAAACAACAGAACACTGAAATATAACAATGCTTGGGTCTTATGATCTAACGTCTAGCACTATTTAATGACACTAAATTGATTTACATAGGATAACAGAATAAATTAATATACACAGGATTTGGACAAAAGCTACAATTCTCTAGTATATTAACTTTAACCTAACGTCAATGATACAACTAGAAGAAAAGTACACAATACTCTAATAAGAGTTTCTAAAATACCAATTTTCAAAATCAACATAGCTAAGAAGAATATAGCTAAAAACATACCTTGTTGGATTTCTTTGTCTTGGGTTTTCCTGCTTTTATAATTTTGGGGGAACTGAGCTCTAAAAAAGAAAAGAAAAGAGAAAAGAAAAGAAAAAAAAGGAAAAGAAAGAAAAGAAAGGAAAGAAAGAGAGAGAGAGAGAGGAAGGAAGGAAAGGAAGGAAGGAAGGAAGGAAAAGAAAGAAAAAAGAAAAAAAGAAAAACAGAATTAGTTTTTTTGGGTTTTTTTAGGTTTTACAATTAATTCAATATATTTAACAATTTTAATTTTACAATTAATTCAATATATTTAACAAAATAACTATTATATGAATTTCAGTAAGCCAGTGTTGTCATCATTTCCAACAAAATCCAAAGTTCTGAAACTCAAATTCTTAACAAGAAGTCAACTACAGTTCAAACAGATTCAAACTGGTCTTCACAAATCAAAAGTGAGAAATATCAGTTTACTTAAACTGACAGACCAATCCTTTTTCCGACAGAATACATGAAAAAATTAGAAAGATAACACATTTTAATACAGTAAAGTCAGTAACATTTCCCAAAAGGATACATTTTGCTATATAATTCATACACTGACTTTCACCCAGGACTATCCAAAGATAAATCAGAAGACTTCAAACTCTGTCCTTGAAAACAAACAAGTTTTACACCCACAACAGGTTGTATACAGATGAAGTCATAAAAACAATAAGTTTGTACAAGACTATCATGGTATTACCACTTGTCCCATCTTGAATAAGACAGTGGTTGACAATAAAATAGATAAAGAGACAAAGAGAGACTGACTCTCTAAATGAGACTTTACACTATCTTCTAATTTGGTTCATTACTTAGCAAGATGACCAGATGGTGTATCACCTACCTAAACATGATCTAAAGTAAATATTGAAAAGCAGAATTGGGATCTGTATCTATAGAAAAACATAATAATCCAGCAAAACATGAACCCAAAAAAATCACAGCAATGACCAATTCATAGAATAAAGCAATCTTTGAGTTAAAACTCAGAAGCAAATATTAAAAAGACATAGAGAACTTATCAGAGGAAGGGGGATGAAGGATTAAGATGTCACCAGGGATGGACATAAAAGCATCTTGAATATTATAGTAATTATATTCCTTAAGTGAAATAACGAGTACACAGGTATTTCTTTTATTCTTCTTTATACTTTAAGTATGCATATATATGTGTATACATGTGTAATGTGTAAGAATAAAACATTTCATTAAGAAAAATCAGATTAAAAAACATGGGTAAACAGGACAAAAAATGGGGACAGGGAAAAAATCTCATTTAATAAAAAACAGTATTTGCCTGAACATTATCTAGAATTTGACTGAAGCATGTTCTATATATACTATGTATATTTTATGAAAGTTATGCAATATAGAACATTTGGAGGACTTTCCCCTCAAAGTGGAAAACATGTCCCAAAATAATGCTAAGTAAGTTAAGTGCCTGGTAGTTACAAAATAAAGCCTCATACATAATATTTGATGAAATGGAAAATAATAAGGAAGAGGGTACACAAGCAGATTTTACTTAGATTTATTACAAATCAATTAGACATTAATAATCACAAAATTAAGGTCAGAAACTAAAGATAAAAAATTATTCTGACCACATAAAAATAAACTTTTTAATTTCATTACTAAATGGCACAATTAAGTTATTAAAAAAATTTTTAAAGATACTTGACCATGACAAAAAATTAATAATCTATTGATTTAAAAACCAATACAGTTCCATACTCCACTCAGACATTGATTATAACCTCTAGCTAAATATGAAGAAAAAGTTGGGGAGGAATGTTTATTTCTTTGCACATTTAAAATTTTTAAAAAGGAAGAGATTTTGATTTTAGAAAATTCTTTTGGACTCAAAATTTTGAATTTTTCTTTAAACTTTAATCTCTCAACTTTAATTCCTCCTCAGGAAGTTTACATTTAACTCTGGGACATCAATAATGCTGACATTTTAATGGAGTACCTTTATGTACACACTGTAACAAGGATGTTTATGTACATGTTATCAATATAATAATTGAATCTCATCACAGAGTACCTGACAAACTATGCTGGCCAAGGTGGCTGGATACTCTAGAATACAAACAGCGATTTCTTAACACTTGTTATTAAATGGTCCTTAAGAGTTAATTTACTTTTCTAAGAGGAAGACTTCCCCAGAACATTCCTGTTCCCAAATCCTAATTCCTCCCATGGAAACAACTAAGTTTCCTGATTAATGAGTTTAGGAAAAAAACTGAACCTACAAAGCCAGCATGTTTTCCTCTTTTTCCTTTGGGGGATAGCTGTCCACAAAAAGCAAGCATTGTGGGCTGCTTTTTCATGCGTGTCATCTTCAGAGGAGAACGTGCCGCAACTGCACGTGCAACACCAACCATATGGACACATTTGTCTAATTCCAAGTTCAACATAAAGAAGTCCTTTGTGCTGCTCACTTAGACCACCTCATCAATCCAGACTTTTTCATTTTAAAGGATAATAATAAGCTGGGAACCTGGATGGCTCAGTTGGTTAAGCTTCTGCCTTCCACTCAGGTCATGATCCCAGAATCCTGGGATGGAATCCCGCACTGGGCTCCATGCTCAGCAGGGAGTCTGCTTCTTCCTCTGCCCCTCCCCCCTGCTCATGATCTCTCTCTCTCTCACACACTCTCTCTCACATAAGTAAATAACATCTTTAAAAAAATAAATAAGCTGTAAAAATAAGTAAATAAAAGGTTTTTTTTAAATCTGAGTCACTAAATTCTATCCCTGAAATTAATATTATACTATGTTAACTAAAATTTAACTTGAAACATTAAAAAAAAAAAATCTAAGTAAAAGATGAACAGATGATTTTAAAAAGAAATACAGGGGGCTGGGGCAAAATAGGTGAAGAGGGGAGAGAGATACAAGCTTGTAGAGTTATGGAATGAATAAATCATGGGAAAAGGCATAGTATGAGAGGAATATAGTCAATGATACTGTAACAGTGATGTAAAAGGGACAAATGATAGTATAATGTATAAACTTGTCAAATCACTAAGTTGAAACTAATGTAGCATCGTGTCAACTATACTCAAAATATAATTAAATAAAAACAAATTAATATGAAATGGAATTCAATTGTACTAATAAAGAAATGTAAACTAAAACAAAACACTTTTTACCCATCATATTGACAAAAAAGAAAAAGAGAATGCCAAGTGTTGGCCAGCCTATACAGAAATGGACATTTTGCAGGGCACATGGATGGCTCAGTTGGTTAAGCATCTGCCTTCCGCTCACGTCATGATCCCAAGGTCCTGGGATCGAGCCCTGCACTGGGGGCTCCCTGCTCAGCAGGGAGCCTTCATCTCCCTCTCCCTCTATCCCTCCCCCTGCTTGTGCTTGCTCTCTATCAAATAAATAACATCTTAAAAAAAAAAAAAAGGAAGAAAGGAAGAAAGGAAGGAAGGAAGGAAGGAAGAAGAAAGAAAGAAAGAAAGAAAGAAAGAAAGAAAGAAAGAAAGAAAGAAAGAAAGAAAGAAAGTCATTTCTCTCATGCTGTTAGTAGTAGTGTAAAGTAATACACTCTCTCCGGGGTAATCTGTCATTTAAAATCTATGTACCTTTTAATAAAACAATTCCAATTCTGGGAAATTACCTGGAAAGAAAGACAAGGTACAAAAATGTCTGTATAAAATGAAAGAAGCCTACCAGGTTTTAAAAGTATTTTATATACACACAGAACAGGTAAAACAACCCTAAGAAAATAATTTTAACTAAAAGTTTCCTGGGGTTTTTTTTGTTTTTTTGTTTTTGTTTTTTTTTTAAGATTTTATTTATTTATTCATTCGACAGGGATAGAGACAGCCAGTGAGAGAGGGAACACAGCAGGGGAGTGGGAGAGGAAGAAGCAGGCTCATAGCGGAAGAGCCTGATGTGGGGCTCGGATCCCATAACGCCGGGATCACGCCCTGAGCCGAAGGCAGACGCTTAACCGCTGTGCCACCCAGGCGCCCCCTAAAAGTTTCCTGTTTTAACTAAAATGAGGAAATTGCTTTGCATGTTTTTAGAGAAAACCTAATACTGAAAAAGCAAGCCAGCCTAGAAAATTAAAAAAATAAATAAAATATGTATAAATTTTTTCCAAACAGATTAAATGTAAAAAAAAAAAAGCTGCTAGTAGCTTCAAATATATGTATAAATATACATGAACAGTGTGTGATCTTCATCTCTATTTTTCACTATACTACTGCAACTTTTTGAGTAACATTCCAGTACCTTAAACTGTTATTCTTTAACTCTGGGAATCTACAAGCTATAACCTATAATTCTAAATTGATAAGGAAAACAATCCATTTCAAGGGCTTGGACACAGAAAACAAAAACTGCAACACTATTACCTACTGAGGCAGATGCAACATCCTTAATTGTTAACAGTGATTTATTGTGCATCATTAGGACTGAAATCCCTTGTTATTCAAACTGTGATATGTGAAACAGCATCACTGACATCATCTGGGAACTTACTAAAAATACAAAATATCAAGTCCTACAGAATCAGAGCTGCATTTGAACAAGACCCATAGTGGATTCCTAAGCAAATTAAAATTTGAGAGTCATTAATATAATCTGTTCTTTAAAGACTGACTCTATGGCTAACCCCATAAGAAAGACGTCTGTTACAGCATGACTCCATTTAATCATAATTTTAAAAAGATTTTTTTTCAAATTAATAAAGTCCATACATTGAGTACCATTTAAAAGAAAGCTATTGCTGTGGACAACACACAGACATCAAGAAGACAGCCTTTGCCTCAAAGAACATTACAAACTAGAACAAGAGATAAAACGTGAATATGTAAGTGCCCAGTACAAGGCACTTAGGGATAATTTCTGTAAGAGAGCTCTGAACTATTAAAGGGAGAGCAGCTCAGAGAGGCCAAGAAGACCACATACAAAGTTAGCATTTGACTTATTTTTCAGGGATAAAGAGAATTAAAACAAAGGGAAGGATAATGACCAAAACCTTAACATGCAAGAAAACCTAAGGCATTTCTCCAAAACACAGGGTACATAGAAGGGAACATAAACAAAAAGCTAGAAAGGTAGGATAAGACCAGACACATTAGAGGTTCCCTCCCAATTTAAGTACTCTCTTCTCTTGTTAACAACCAATATACCAATGTGTAGGATATTTAAGTAGGGTTTTTTTTTTGGGGGGGGGGATGCAACGTGACAGGGACAATTCTACTCACTTTAATTTTTATGGCTATAATCCTTTTTTTTAAGATTTTATTTTATTTATTTGACAGAGAGAGAGACAGCCAGTGAGAGAGGGAACACAAGCAGGGGGAGTGGGAGAGGAAGAAGCAGGCTCCCAGTGGAAGAGCCTGACGTGGGACTCGATCCCAGAACTCCGGCATCAAGCCCTGAGCCGAAGGCAGACGCTTAACAACTGAGCCACCCAAGCGCCCCCATGGCTATAATTTTTAGCAAAGTTTTAATTAAGAAAATTTGCTGAAAATCACCAATATTTCACATAATTTTATATTTAAGGGAGAAAGTAGTAAAATGCCGTTTTGCCACAGTGAGTGCTTTAAAAAACATTTTAAAAACTATTTAATTCTCGTACTCTATAAGTGGGAGTATTGCTCTGTACAGTCACTTTAGAGAGTAATCTGTCAACTAACAAATACCCTGTGACCTAACAATTCCAATTCTCATTATCTATCCTAGAGAAAGTGAGACATATATGCAAGAGGTATGTAATTTTTAAAGTAGGCTCCACCCTCAATGGTGGGGGGGGGTGTTTGAACTCACTACCCCAAGTTCTGACTGAGCCAGCCAGATGCCCCCAAACTAATTTATTGTAAAGAGAAAAAATAAAAAGGGTCAATCAACTTTAAACGAAATGGAGGATGATATTATGTTCTAAATGCATACACAAAACACTATATTTGGAAGTAAGACCTAAAAGAATATTCAGTAAACAGGCAGCATGATCTTTTCTTGAAGGAGACATCAAAATTTCTGTTTTTACAAGGAGAATGTATTTATGTATCATTTATATAACTTATTTAAAATGTTTTTAGGGTAATAATAAGCTTATTTGAGGTTTCTGGGAAGCAGACATTAAGAAAAAGGAGAGTTGGTGAGGTCAAAGAAGACTAAAGATGAAAAAGATGGAAAAATCAGTATTTTTATATACCATGTTTGAATAAAAGAACTGAAATTATATTAGAAAGCTTTTTTTTCATACGCAGAATACAGCCATAGCCACAAGTAAGAAATTAATAAATCCCATACTGTGATTTTAATACAGGTCTCCAAAATAAATGTACTTTAAACTAGGTTAGGACAGATTGGGGGACAATCGTTTCTGGTCTCCTGACTGAATTCAAAACTGCTGTGACACTATTCTAGGCCTCTTGGATGAACCAGGCTTTGGTTGAAAAGAAGGCCTTATCTAGATTAAGAGAAACAGCAATACACAGGCCAAAACCATCCTAGAAATAGAATAAAGTGTCTCAGAAGGGCTGAAGAAGCAAAAATGATTCACTTGCAGTTCAATTAGAACTGCAGGTTCTAACAGAGAAAATTCATGATTATCTGTCCCAAAATAATCCTTTTCATTTCCTATAATGTTCCCATTTCTGATAAACTCTCTGGCAAAATTTTGTGGATGAAATCTCCACCTCATTAAGAGAGTGACAGTAGATCCAGGTTTGGCCAGGACAAGCATGGTTTAAGTCTGTTGTTCCAGCATAATTAATATCCTTCTCTGGGCCTCTCTACAGTATCCTGGTTTGTAGGATAAATTATACAGGCCCCCTACTAATAGATTATTGCTGGTTTGCACCTACTCTGAACCTTAAAGGTCCTCTGCTATTTCACTGTTTTTAAGTTGCAAATTTGCTTAGGAAAACGGGAAGCCAAGGCACCCCAGGTTATAGATGGCACTCTGGTATTGACTGGAAGAGATCAATTACACCCATTTCATTCATTTACAAGGCCCAGAAAAACTGCCAAAAGTCGACTAGCTAGTTAGTAACAATATCTGCATTTGAACCCAAGTCTCAACAGTGCATTTCTACAACATAATCTCTAAATTACCAACTACAAAAAGAAGTTGTTGTAGAACAGCCAGTACTGGGGAGTTTTTAAGTTACTACACTACTCTAAGTAGTGAAGAATGGTATTGCCCTAAGCACAGAATGGATTCCAAAAAACAGAAAGAACTGCCTACAGAGAGACATCAGCAAAATCGAAATTCCCATGAACCACAACATAGATCAAGCATCACCTTGTTCTTAACCTTCAACAAAAATTAAGATCCCCAATGAAGGCACCTGAGGTTAATTAAACTGTTAAATACTTTTCAAAAGGACATTTCCAATTAAGATTCCTGAGTCTTACCTTGAAAGTTTTAAAACCTGTCAAATTAACTTTACAATCAGAAAAGTTCATTTTTTGGGTAGTTCACTGAATATAGATTATAACTGTGCGTAAGTCTAGAAATAGGGAGGTTGGACAGCCCATTAAGGTTCATTAAGAGCTTTCTTTGTCTTTGCTAAATTTACGGAGATTATGCCTTAAGATTTTTGTTTCCTTCAGTTAGTGATAGTAGTAAACAAACAGATCTTTGCAACTAGGAGAATGATGGTAATATTAAATTTAGAACAAATTTCTAAGTAATTTTTTCTCTAAGTGTCAAAATGTATCAAGAATGATGGGTATTACCATGTAAAAGCTAAAGAAATTAATTAACACTTAACTCACTCTATTGGAGTTCCTCTGAAGAAATGTTAATATACCTGCAATATAATGTATTTATAACAATCACCTTACAGTTATACCATATCCTTTAACTCACTTGATCCTCACAACCCTGTAAACATGCTCACATCTTCCCCATTTTATTGTTAACCTTTAATTTTAAGAAAAGTGAAGATATGCAAGTAAGCATCTGTAATTTCTATATAAAAAGTTCAATTAACTTACTAAAACGTAATTTAGAAAATAAAGCTAGGAGATACTACTTTGTTATTTAGTATTTCCATTTAAACTTAAAAAAAAAAAAAACTGCAACCAAAATAAAGCACCCAGGGCCATTCCGTATTGGTCAGAGGCATACTCTAACCTCCTCTGAAGAGGAGGGCTAACCCAATGTTAAGAGTAACCTTTACCTAATGTGCAATCCACTCTCACGTCAACTATCCTGTTCAATTATTTTCCACCACAATCATAATTCCAAGCATTTTGTTAGTAACTACGGTATAGTATCATTTTAACATGACTATTTCTTGTTTCCAAAACAGATTTTCAGCTTATCAATTATTTCACAACGAAGAAAATTACAATCGCGCTTCCACTTATAAATCCCCTTGCTCCGACTTGCTTCACCCCCCCCCTTTTTTTTTTACAAGTCCACGAAAACTCTTCTATAGGATGAACTGCACTATCTACCTAAAGTTAGCTTTCTCAAGTCACAACCACGTTGTGGGGGAAGGAGGGGGCAAAACTCAATGGAGGCCGCGCCAGCCGAGCGGCTCAGCTACGTTACTCCCGCAGTGCCCCCACCAGTCAAGGAGAACCCGAGGTCCCACCTCTTCCTGCCGCTCCCTTCCCAGATGTCCATTTATGTAAATAGGCAGAGTGAATGACACCTTGGAACAAAATACCTCCGACTGTCAGGGAAAGGAGGCCTGCCCCTCCCCCGGCCCCACAACAGCCTCTACAGCCAAACGAATCACCTCCGCACGTACCCTCCCAGTGCCCACCGCAAAAACCACAGACCTGCCTCCAGGGTTTCCAGTGGGGACGGCGCTGGTCCCGTCCCGGCAGGGGACAGGTGTTGGGGAGGCTTTTTGGTCCAGGGGTTCTCCTTAGGCGGCGGCGGCGGCAGCTTTCCCTCAGGGCCGGTGGCCGCCTCATCCTCCAGGGCGTCCTCAGCCGGCGGGTCCCTCGGCAGCGGTGGCAGGGGTTCCCCGCCGAAGGGGCCCCCGGGCCCGCGCGCCTTGTGCGCCAGGTGCAGCGCCAGGGGTCTCACGGGCACGGCCGCCTGGGGCACACTGTGCCCCAGCACCAGGGCCGGCGACGGCTCTCCCCGCGCACCCGCGATGATGGCTGTCGCGGCCCTCTCTTCACTCGCCGCCTCCTTGCCCTCCCGTTCGGGCGGGGACAGCTGCTCGGCCTGCCGACTCGCCGTTACCAACAGCGACTCCTTCTCAGCAGCCACCGCGGGTAGCTCTTCCCGAGAGTGAGCGGCGGGCACCGCGGCGCGAGCAGACATCGTCCCCTTGCCCCAGCCACCCCAGCCGGGGGGGGGCCTGGGGCCAGGGAGTCCGACTGCCCGTCTCTCCGCCGGGGAACTGACTGGCTCCGGCCTGGGGCAGAAAACCCGAAAGCCCGGCCGCCACTACAGCCCGCGTCGGCCGACGCCGTGCAGCGCCCGGCGTGCCGCCCCTCCCCGCGTGGAACGGAGCGCTAACCGCCCGCCGGCACAGCCCGCCTCACAGGCTCACGCCCCGAGCCAGCCTACAAGCGCCGGGAGCCGCAGCCCGGAGCCGCGAGCCCTCACCTGGCGCGGGCAGTGGCAGAGGCGCTGCAAGTAGGGGCTGGAGGACCTCTAGCGGAGTCAAGGAGGCGCGTGCCCCCACAGCCGGTAACTGCTCGCGGGGGCGGGAGCGGGGGCGTGGAAGGGGCGGTCCCAGAGGACAGGGTGGGGGCGGGGCCTCCCGGAGGAGCGTGACGTGGCTACTCACCCGCTCTTGCCCTCGCCAGGCCGCCGCCTGAGGTGGTTGACTGACGAGCCGGTCCGGGTGCTGCCGGGCTTAAGCGCCGGCCCCGCCCCAGCGGCCAGCCGAGGGGGAGGGAGGGCAAACTGGACGATTCCGCCGCTCGCGGGCTACCCCAGCCCGGACTGCAGGAGCAGGGGCGGCGCGCTCACCGGGCCTCTGTGACTCGCAGCGCAATGGCTAGCGCTCTGCCTGGTTCGGGCGAGGGGCGGGGCGGCCTACGCACGTGGCCCCCGACGGGCGGGGGCGGTCGCTTTGCCCCAGGCCAGGACGCTAAATTGAGGAGGGGTTGTCTTTGCGGGCGACCCTGGGCCACTTTCTTGCGGGCCAGGGTCCCGGAGGGGGTCTTTTGCTCTCTGTGTCAGTCGCTTTGCCCGATGAAAAAGTTTCCCCCTGAGGTTTTGGGGCACCTCGATCACTTGTAATCCTGAGCCACGTCCAGAATGGAAATTGTGTCATTTGTAGGTAACTGTTTATGAAACCTTTGCCCAGGCAATTGGTTTAGTGCACTTCCCGCCTTCATTTCCACCCTCGAATGAAATATTTTTAAAGTGCTCTTGAGTAAAACAAATGGTTAATGTTTTGCCGACTTGTTGTCGTTGTTGTTACATGTTCCTTTAATTTGTAGCGATAACACTTGTTTACAAATTAACCATGTTTCCTAGTATTTTTTCCTGGAAAGGATGTATGTTTAAAAGGTACAAATACGTTTTGACTAACTCCAGTAAGAGCTTTCTATTTGGCATTGAAATTCAGTGAGTGATAATATTAATTTCATGGGCATGGATTTATAAGTTACTAAATATTTATGTTCCTGTGCAAGGTCGCTGAAAATGGGTTTGACCCAATGAAAATGTTTTCACCGAGGGACACCCCCCCAAAAATATTCTGTGTCTGGCATTTGTATGCACTTGGCAGTGGGTTCCTCCTGGCTTCTTTTAGGGCTACCAAACTAGGCAGAGAGCTTATACAGGACTCTTCTCCCAGGGGTCTCACTTCAATCACATTAAACCCGAGATAAATGTTTATATTTACGCAAAAGTTGTACTAGGGGTAATTTTTATATTTTCCTAAGGTTAGTGAACTATTCATACAACAGTTATAAATAAGACCTTTCTTGCTCTCTATATCACTGATTTCCGATTTGTCTGACCCTAAGCAACCTTCGGAACCCATTACCAGTAAATAAGTACTGTACTTCTCTATATTCCCAAGGAGGCGCCATCTTCACTAGCTCTGTTATTGGTAAAGCTTTGTTTTGTTAACTATCAACTAGCTGCTCTTCCTGTTATAATCAGCCTTTTGGAGTCCTGCCAGGTAATGCTGGTTTTGTTTACAAAAGCTCAGCAACAAGTTGGAGCTGGATGTGACTCAGAACACATTCTATTTTACCATCTATTTTTTTTTTTTACGATTTTATTTATTTAATCTGTCAGAGAGAGCGAGGGAGCACAAACAGGGGGAGTGGCAGGTAGAGGGCGAGCAGGCTCCCCGCTAAGCGAAGAGCCTAATGCTGGACTTGATCTTACTTAGGGATCATGACCTGAGCCGAAGGCAGATGCTTAACTAACTGAGCCACCCAAGTGTCCCTTTACCATCTATTTAAGTACAGGTGAATTAAAGACTGATTCTGTTGAAGAAAAGGTTATGGAATGGTTTTCCGAAGTTAGATTCATATGGGCTACCTAACCATGGTTGGTGGTTTTGTTTATCGCTGTTTTATTTTGTTTTGTTTTGTTTTGAAGAATTGTAAAGGTGCTCTCTTGAAGAAACATAGGACTTTCTTGGAAATAGGTTGTGTTTGCCAGAAGAGAAGAACTGGAGGGTAATTGTATACTCAAAAGGTCTCTAAAGAATTCAACAGTTGAGGGTTGCCTGGGTGGCTTAGTTGGCTAAGTGTCTGCCTTTGGCTCAGGTCATGATCCCAGGGTCCTGGGATTGAGTCCCATATTGGGCTCCCTGCTTGGCGGGTTGCCTGCTTCTCTCTCTCCCTCTGCTGCTCCCCTGCATGCATGCTCTCTCTCTCTCTCATAAATAAAATCATTAAAAAAAAAAAAAAAAAAGAATTCAACAGTTGGTATTTGGGAGCGCCTAGGTGGCTCGATCGTTGAGCGTCTGCCTTCAGCTCAAGGCGTGATCCTGGCCTTCTGGGATCGAGCCCCGCATTGAGCTCCTCCGCTGGGAGCCTGCTTCCTTTCCCACTCCCCCTGCTTATGTTCCCTCTCTCACTGGCTGTCTCTCTCTCTGCCGAATGAATAAATAAAATCTTTAAACAAACAAACAAACAAAAAACAGTTGGTATTTGGGGATCATCACTGTAATGCAGTGCCGCTAATGTCAGTGAAGGGAGTTGGCAATTTGTTGTCCTTCTTTTAAATACATATTAATAACTCCTATTTCCACATAACAGCCTCTTGGAAACAACTTCACCTATCTTCTATTTGCCTCTCCACACTCTTCCTGTCCTTGTGCCAGGCAGGGCTGACGTGTCCATATTACACCAATGGATTCTCTCACAGTCCTTGGTATCTCAATGGGTTCAGGCAGTAGGAAGAGATAGGAGGCCAGAAGATAGTGAGGTCATAGTCCATATTCTGCAAGCTGGTGTATTCCGTATTCACCCAGGATTAACTGCAGAACCCTCTGTTCAGTTAATCTCTCCAATTCTTCTCTTTGTCCCTTCAAGCCTAGTAATAACTGTAGTCCTTGGGATACTGCATTATCTCTTGTTGGTTTCCCTGACTCGGGCTGCACCTCTATAAGTCACCCTTTTAATAACTCTATTCTAAAAAGTATGCAGTTTCAGCTTTCCATCTGATTTTTTTAAAGATTTTATTTTTAAGTAACCTCTACACCCGATGTGAAACTCAAACCTACAACCCTGAGATCAAGGGTCACATACCCCAACGACAGCCCACCCAGGTGCCCCCATCGGATTTCTGATGGGACTTTGACTGACCTAATTTGCCTTAGCTGAAACTCCATTATGTTGTCATTTGGCCTTTGCTGCTAATTGCCCGATTCCTCCTCTGCTTCTTAGTTCAAAATCAGGGAAGAAAGACAAATTGGCTCAATTTCTTTTTTGTAGCCAAATCATTATCCATCTTCCTATGGATTATTTGCCCTTGAGTAGAGTCCCCATCTAGCCTGGAGGAACAAGTTATTTGGTTCAAAACACTACCATCAAGGCAATTAGGTCGGGAGAGCCGGTCAGTAGGAATGTGAGAGGGGTATATCCTTTAACCAAGTTTTCTTCCCTTTTCCCTATTGTAGTGAATGGCACCACATTCCAGTCCCTGTAACCTAGCAGTCATCCTTTCACCTCACCTTTCCTTCACTCTCCATAATGCATTCCTTTACAAATATTTCTCAAGCATCTGCCAGGCAGTGTTCTAGGCACTCACCAAGACCAGTACCTCCTCAGTGTCAAGTCCTGCTTTCTCCACTGCCAACATCCTACTCCAGGATGCCACCATACTTATGGAATACTGTCACACCCTCTTAACTGGCCTCTCTACCTACACTTAAATCTATTTGATAAATTTGTAAAGGTTACATGAGATACTACCTGTAAAATGCTTTCCAAAAACCTTTGCTCAATGATACTACCTATTTTTACGGCTTTTAAATTCAGACTTAACCAGGTTAAATGACCTTAATTTTACTGAACTACCAAGAGGCCTGGTTTATTTATTTATTTATTTGGTAATGGAAAACTCGTATAGGGTTATCTTTTCCAAGAAGGGAGAATGGTTCTCTGGACCCTCAGAAGTTATGAAACACCTAAAGTAACCCTCCGTATACAAATTTGGTGATCCCTTTGTTCAAATGAGCCTTTAAAAGATGAATCTTGTTTTTCCCCCATTTAGAGTATGCTTATGTATTGTCAGATGATTGAACCTACTCATTCTCCCCCTCCCCCTGGTGTCTTAGTAAATTAAAGTCCCATAAGAACATCAAGATCTTTGTTATTATTACCAGTGCAATTTAGCTTCAAGGTGGTAAAAACCCAATATACAAATAGCTGTACTGTATGCTAGAGAAGTTTGAAAGAATGCATTAGATATACATTATTCCAAAGTCCTGCAGTCCAGGAAGAAGATAAAACTGAACCCAGAGGGGCACCTGGGTGGCACAGCGGTTAGGCGTCTGCCTTCAGCTCAGGGCGTGATCCCAGCGTTGTGGGATCGAGCCCCACATCAGGCTCCTTTGCTAGGAGCCTGCTTCTTCCTCTCCCACTCCCCCTGCTTGTGTTCCCTCTCTCGCTGGCTGTCTCTGTCTCTGTCGAATAAATAAATAAAAAAATCTTAAAAAAAAAAACTGAACCCAGAGATTCTTTTTAACTTCTTATAAAATAGCCATTTTCAAAAAGATTGATTTTTTTAAAGATTTTATTCATTTTTTGAGAGAGAAAGAACAAGTGGGGTTGGAGAGTTGGGGGAGAGGCAGAGGAAGAGGGAGAAGCAGTCTTCCTCCCAGAAGGGAGCCTGATGCGGGGCTTAGTGCTCCATCCCAGGACCCCGGGATCTTGACCAGAGTGAAAGGCAGTCACTTAACCAACTAAGCCACCCAGGCACCCCAAAAAGATGGATTTTTTAGGAAGATATTCTGAGCCATCCTTACCTCCAAGTTACAGAGCCTTGGGCCCTGTTTATCAGAATAATAGCTTTCATTATGAGCTGAATGCTCAGATAAGTACTGCATACTTCCAATTATCTTTAACCTTCAAGGCAGGGTCTATGCTAATGTGTGTTTGAAAGACTTTGCACCTTCTTTTCAGTAAACAAATATCAATCTTAGATACAGTGAAAATAAAAGTACCTTTAGAAATTTTTGCTCTATTTTTACTTAACTGTATCATACAAATATGTAAAAACACTGTGCTCGCTATGCAAACATACGTTCAAAACAAATCTAGGCTAACTTTCAACCAGATTGCTGTTCCTAAGTGGGTTGCTCTCTTTACTTTTTAGGTAGGTTTTAATAGACTAGTGCAACTGAAGTAGAAACTCTAAAAAGAAGTGTCTTTTTTTTTTTAAAAGATTTTATTAATTTATTACAGAGAGAGATAGGCAGCAAGAGAGGGAACACAAGCAGGGGGAGTGGGAGAGGAAGAAGCAGGCTCCCAGTGGAGGAGCCTGATGTGGGGCTCGAACCCACAACGCCGGGATCATGCCCTGAGCCGAAGGCAGACACTCAACGACTGAGCCACCCAGGTGCCCCTAAAAAGAAGTGTCTTGTCTAAAAACTTTTGGCCAATAATAGCTAGGGTTGATATTCTTGTCACACTACTTAGTCTTCTTTCTTTTACAATAACTTGTAATAACACAAGAGATAGGAAGTAATATTTAATCTTTTAAAATAATACTCTAAAAATAAACTGTAAGTCAAGGAAGCATAACTTTTTCCTTTCCAGTTTTCAAAGAACAGGACTTTCAAACAATAAGGTTAGTAATTTGTCTGAATTCCTCCTACTATCCAGTTATATTTAATATTAGTATAGCCTTATAAATACTAGTGATGAAGGATAGTTAGAAGGAAGGCAGGCAGGGACAAGGGGGGCCCCCCACCCTAAGAGGAAACCACCCTTAAAAAGATTTTACACCACCTTGGAAGGAGCCCTCCACTCTTTTCCATTTGATAGATACATGATAAAAACTGATTGGATGACAGGCACAGGTTAATTAGATTAAAACAGCCCTCCAACAAGCCCATAAAAAAAACCCTACACTTAGAACCTCTCATGGCAAAAAAAAAAAAAAGAAAAAGAAAAAGAAAAAGAAAGAAACCCTGATGGCAGCCCTCTAGGGTCCCCTCCCTCTTTGGGAACTTTGTACTCTATCATTCAATAATCTTTACTGTCACTCAATACACCCTGCTTTGCTGCCCACCATTCTTCCTCTGGTCTACCTCTTCATTCTTCGAAGCAGCATGACCAAGAGCTGTGGGCGCTAATGAAGAAGAAATCCTGTAACATGAGCACAACAAAGATGAGATCTTTAAATTCAAGTTCAGATGAACTTTGGTGGTTGACATCAGAAAAAATAAGCTTTGTAGAGAAATTAAGAAAAAGTTCTCAGCTTCTTAATACTTCTGACTTATTTTAATCGATTGAATAAATGTTCACTGAGAGCTTACTGTAGTTCAAGTTCAGTAACTAGACTGGACCCTGGGGGTGCGCTAGTGATCCGGCCAATTCAGGAACTTACACAGAGAGGCAGAATGCATTGGGCAGTGGCTTTCATACCTCATGAGTTGATATGTACAATTGAACCAGAGGTTTCACAAACCACTACTTATCCTTACTAAATGAATACATTCTTATGTGACCCATTCTGTTACATTTCACTTTTTTTTATGATTTTATTTATTTATTTGACAGAGGGAGAACACAAGCAGGGAGAGCAGTAGGCAGAGGAAGAGGAAGAGGGAGAAGCAGGCTTTCCGCTGAGCAGGAAGCCCGATGCAGGGCTCAATCCCAGGACCCTGAAATCATGACCTGAGCTTAATGGACTGAGCCACCCAGGTGCCCCTCCATGTCACTTTTTTTTAAAGCACTAAATTGTACAGATTGTACCCTACAGTTTAAAAAATGACAGTAGCACAATGATTAAACTAAAACTAGATTATCTGGGTTCAAATTGATGAGGGAGCGGAAGGCTAGCTGAAGACAAAGGAAACACAGGCCATCCCAGACAAAGGGGACTCTTGACTCTCTCTCACTATTCATCCTAAATAGATGTGGGGGCTTCTGCCTCACTCATTTCCCAGGTTAATGTCCATAATGGGAGCCAGCTGTGGTTAGACTACCTCGGGACGGGGACTTTAAGGAATATTCCCAAGCAGCTGCTAAAACTCCCTTTGTTCTGGGGAAATTCCCTGACTTCTCTGGCCCCACATGGATTGCCTATTCCCCCTTGTTGGAGGGAAAACATGTCATCTGCTCCTCTGTTGGAGCTGATGAACTCTAGAACTGGGAACCCTTTCTCTGCCTTCTGGCACCACTTGGCCTCCTCTGTCTCCCCCTCCCCCTTCTTTCTGCACCACCTCGGGTGCGGCCCATATAACTGGCTTCTAGACCATCCTCGGTGCCTTAGGCACCATGGTTCCTTGTCCCTTCACTGTCAAGGAGCAAGAAGAGTACCCTCTGGACTTAACACCACCCACTCGAGATTTCCCTACCAGTGTCTCAGGTAAAAATTGAAAATGGGGTGAGTCCAGGTGGAATATATTCAGTATTTAAACTAATTTAAGTTTGAAGGTTTAATTAAGATAGGCATGTCTTTAAACTTATCAGCATTAAATGTAAAACTTTTATTCTGTCGAGGTTTGCTGAAGGTCAAATAAACTCCTATTAACTCTGTTGCCATTTGTTAGCAAAAAGATGACCTAAAATGATGGTTAATTTTGTCTGACTCAGAGTTTTCATGGGTAACTGTTAAGATAGTTTTTTAAGTCTTTGGTAACCTGAAACTTTAAAGTTTTGCTTGGATGATAAATGGGATTAAATTCATTGGACACCGAGGTCTTTTCCAAATAGGATAAAGTGTTAAATCATTGATTACTGAATGTAGGTATACAGGTTTGTGCTTTTGACTACTTATTGCAAGAAACTAATGATTATTTTAAGTCTGTTGGTGGACATGTTTTGTGCTTGACTGATTCATATTTGCTGTTGAAAAAAGTTCTGGTGTAACGGCTCACAGTTGGTTGTACCTAGTCTTCCCCGGGGACTAAGGTTTCTAAGAATGCAAAATTCTGCTAAATGAAATGAAGACTAATGGGAATAAGGGAAACAACCCTGTATGTAGAAAAGTGGGAGATATGTAAGAAAGATATATGGAATAGGAATGCATTTTTGTTGAAGGTAAATAAAAGTAGTTTTGTCCTAAAAAAGATGGTGGTTTGGAAAGAAAGGGCTAGACAAAATCTGAATACAAAGGAAAGCTGTAGAAGGCTTGTGAAGGGAAATCTTTGGAAAGGAAATTTAGGTGTGGTCAGGATGGACTAAGATTGAAATTAAGGGATTTTAAAAGTACACTGGTATAAGATTGAAATTCTCTCTCTGTTCAAAAAATGAAGTTTTCTTGAATTACTGGTCTGCTCTTGATAAGAATGCAAACAAAGGTTTTTTTTTTTTTCTTTCACCTGTCCAGAAAACCAATTTCTATGTTTTGTCATTATCAGGTCTTCGCACTTGGTTAAAACTTCTCAATAGTAAAGGAGCTAAGTTTTGCTAACAACTATAGAACCCTACATGTTTGCCTTTCAAATCTCTTATTGTCACCTTGGTTAAATAAAAATAATTTTTGTAATGATCTGTAATCCTATTTAGGCATGTGCTTAAACTTTCTAAGGTTTCAAGAATTTTCACAAGACTTAAATTGTAAATGGAAGTCTCTTTGATTCATTAGGATTTTTTATTTGGTATATTAAGTTACTCCGGAAATAGTGTTAAACAAATGATAAGTCTTAGGTTACATTTCGGTAAATGCTATAACTATTCTAGAGATAATATGCAATTCCTAAAGTTTTAGTGTTTTAATATAAGGTCATCATTTGATATTTTAATTATTGAAGTGTTGTGTGTCACAGAAATAACCAGATTTCTTTGCTAGCCATGTTGTAACCTCAGATCTTTAACCTTGTCCATTTTTGAGTCTTGTCATTTATAGTTATTGTTCCATCTTCAAGGAGATTCATAAAAAGGACTTTTAGGACAAATACAGGTATTCGATATCCTTAAGATTAAAACTGAAATGGGTAAGAATTTTTAAAAACTAACTTAAGCTGCATTCAAATTAAACAAGAGTTAGTAACATGGGACTAAATGAACTAAAAAGATGATTATAGTTTTGTGACTCTTGTTTGAAACATTGCTGGTTCTCTAATGTTTGCTCTCCCAGATTACGGAAACTTTCTCTCAAGATTTCTATGACTTATAAAAATATGATAAAACATTCATTTGTAAACAAATTGATACATTTAACTTCTCTCTATCTGAACCTTCTGAAATTCAGAAGGTTTCAGTCAGTAAATATTCTTCCATGGCAATCGTAGTCATTTGCATAAGTTCAATGAGAATCTGTTCTTGTAGCAGGACAACATTGGAAACATTGGTTATTTTACCAAGGCTTTGACTGGAATGTCATATTTGAGAGGGGCATGCATAGACTCAGATATGACCAGAGAGCTTTGAGGAGTTAAGGCTGACTTTATGAAGCCTGGAGCTGTAAAGCCCCTTGGAAATGTTGGCCTGATACCTTGTTTACAGAGTTTCCAGCAGCCTCACCAGGTGAGTAAAGAATGTCACTTCCTGGCAGGTGCAGGAACCTCAGGATACATTGGGGCCCTCGTGTAGAGGAATCTGCCCACATCTACAGGTATTGCAGGCATGTCTGATGGCAAGTACTTGGCTTGGCTTCTGGCCTGGAGAGGCTACTAAAAGTTCAACCTGGAGATTCCTTACAAAAGTTCCAGTGAAGCAGATTCTAAAGGATCTATATGATCAATCACTATTCTTGCTGAGCTTATGTAAATGATTACGCCAGGTTTGTTAAAATTAGGATTTGTTTTGCAAACATTAGTCTTGATTTGGCTGTCTCTGAAAATGAGGATTATTTTAGAGAGAAATTGTGTTTCAGTAACCCACCTTTGTGGATGTTAAATCCTAGTTTTGATTGTCCTTAAATGTTGTTTGCTTAAGCTAGACAACTTGAGGTAAACTTCAGAGAAATAGCTTTTCTATTTCTACACAATAGCTCATGTATAGGCAATCTTCTTGCTTGTTATTCTATAGGGTTAATGGGACCCCATGGGCATATGCACTGAGCGTGGAGTCTGCTTAAGATTCTCTTTGTCTCGGGATGCCTGGGTAGCGCAGTCATTAGGCGTCTGCCTTCGGCTCAGGGCGTGATCCCGGCGTTCCGGGATGAGTCCCACATCAGGCTCCTCTGCTGGGATCCTGCTTCTTCCTCTCCCACTCCCCCTGCTTGTGTTCCCTCTCTCGCTGGCTGTCTATCTATCTCTGTCAAATAAATAAATAAATAATCTTTAAAAAAAAAAAAAAGATTCTCTTTGTCTCCCTCTCCCTTTGCCCCTCCCCCTGCTTGTGCCTGTGTGCACACATGCACATGCTCTCTCTTTCAAAGAAAAAAAAGTATGAGGAATATGATTATTCATGGTAATGACTCAAGAATTTGCCTGTGAATGCTCAGAGAATCATAATAATTTGCTTATGTTTTGAATAATTGCCCTGTGTATGTACTCAGTTCTCTCATCTATAAAATGGGGATAATAATGGTACCTACCTCATAAAGTTGAGAAAATTAGAAGAGTTAATATATGTAAAATACTTGATACACTACCTAGTCCATGATGTTAAAAACTATTGAAATGTTATATATTTTTATATATTGTTCTTGCTCCAGGTATGTGGTGATAGAAAGGGGACAGTGTTTTTAAAAATTTATAAATTAATTGACCAGTGATATACTATATACAACTGGCCCTTGAACAACATGGGTTTGAACTGCACAGATCCACTTATACATGGGTTTTTTTTTTAACAATAAATATACATATTGTCTGTAAATGTATTTTCTCTTCCTTGTAATTTTCTAAGTAACATTTTCTTTTCTCTAATTTACTTTATTATAAGAATACAGTATATATTGGGACACCTGGGTGGCTCAGTTGGTTAAGCATCTGCTTTTGGCTCAGGTCATGATCCTAGAGCCTGGGATCAAGTCCTGCATTGGGACTCCTTGCTTGGCAGGGAGCCTGCTTCTCCCTCTGTCTGCCGCAACCCCTGCTCCTGCTCTCACTCTCTCTCTCTGACAAATAAATAAATAAAATCTTTTTTTAAAAAAAGAATGCAGCATATAATACAAATAATAACAAATATGTGTTAATCAACTGTTTATGTTATTAAGTTTTGGGGGAGTCAAAGGTTATACATGGATTTTTGACTGAGCAGGGTCAGTATCCCTAACCTCCACATCATTCAAGGGTCAACCGTATTAATATGTTGCTAGTATTTTCTTGAAATGATAGTGCCGTGGCTCCTAAACTTGAACATTTCTCAAATTGTTGACGGGTGTATCTGTCCGTGATAGATAAAGTACACAAATATAAAGATACCTACTAATTCCCTTGCTCTCCATTGCTCTTGATTGTACGATGGCCAAACCTGGCTTCCCATCAAAACTTGCCTATAGGGACACCTGGGTGGCTCAGATGGCTGAGCGTCTGCCTTCAGCTCAGGTCATGATCCTGGGGTCCTGGGATCAAGTCCCGCATCAGGTTCCTTGCTCAGCGGGGAGCCTGCTTCTCCCTCTGCCTGCTGCTCCCCCTGCTTCTACGCACACAATGCTCTCTCTCTGACAAATTAAAAACAAAAAACAAAAAAAAACTTCCCTATGGATAAAGGATATGTAGATCAGTGAAGACCAGAATCTAAATCATTTAATAGTAAATTATTATCTGAAGAACACTAACTTGTATTTGATATTTAATCCATCAATTTCTGTAAGTTTATCATTGAAGAGAAAATGTATTCTTTTATTTTTTCGTTTAGTTTTCAAACATAAACAGAAGTAGAGAGAATATTGCAATTAACTCTCATTTACCTATCATCCAACTTTAACAATTAACCACATTTTGCCATTTTTGTTTCATTTATACACATCTCTTTATTAGTTTTCTATTGCTACCATAACAAATTCCTACAAATTTAGAGACTTCAAAACAACACAGATTTATTATTTTACAGTTCTGTGGGTTAGAAGTCCAACATGGGTCTCATTGGGCTAAAATCAAGGTATTATCAGGGCTGCATTCCTTTATGTAGCCTCTAAGAAGGGAATCCATTTTCTAGTTTGTTCTGATTTCTAGAGGCTGCCCACATACCTTGGCTGGAGGTCCCTTCCTGCATCTTCAAGGCCAGCAATGGTGGGTTAAATCCTTTTCACATCACATCCCTCTGACCTCCTCTATAGTCACATCTCCCTTTATCCTCCTCTCTTATGCCTCTCTCTTTCACTTTGAAGGACTCATACCATGAGATTGGAACCATCTGTATCCTGTAATCCAGGGTAATCTCCCCCATCTCAAGATCCTTAATATAATCACATCTACAAAATCCCTTTTGCCTTTTAAGGTAACACATTCACCAGTTCAAAAGATTAGAACATCTTTAGGGAACTGTTATTTTCTGCCTACTACAACCTCCACACACACACACACACACACACATTATTGTTTTTTCTTGGAATATTTTAAAGTAAATCCTAGACATCATAAAATTTTCCAATAAATACTTAAGCATGGATCTGTTTCTTTTCTACTTTGTTTTCAGTCTAGCTTCTGGCTCCATACTCAACCATATCATTAAGAGTACCAGTGACCTATGACCTACATATTAATAAACCCATTGGATAATTTCCAGTCTTCATCTTTCTTTTCCTCCAGCTTCATTTATCAAAATTGAGTACTCAATGATAGCTAATAGTTAAGAATACACACACACACACACATAAATACTAGACACTATTCTAAGTGCTTTGCATATGTTAACTCATTTAACATAGCAGCTATATAAAATAGAGATGATTATTTCCTCCATTTTCAAATGAGAAAACTGAGGCAGAGTGGATAAATGGCTTGTCCAGGATCATACAGTTAGAAAGTGCCAGAACAAGAATTTAAACCCAACCAATCTTGCTCTATAGTTCTCTGTAGTTCATATATATATATTTTAAAGATTTTATTTATTTATTTGACAGAGAGAGAGAGACAGCCAGCTAGAGAGGGAACACAAGCAGGGGGAGTGGGAAAGAAAGAGGCAGGCACCCAGGGGAGGAGCCTGATGTGGGGCTTGATCCCAGAACGCCGGGATCACGCCCTGAGCCGAAGGCAGACGCTTAACGACTGAGCCACACAGGTGCCCCTGTAGTTCATATTTTTAACCACTATATTATACTGCTTTTCCTTTTCCTTAAACTTGTTCAGCAATACTAAAAAGTAGCTTGTGGTATTTTGTTTTTTAATCCAATTAATCTTTGTATATAGCAAATCCAAATGGCACGATATTATTTATGGTATTTAATAGAAAAAAAGTTCTACCTTACTGAGTCCTAATCCCTAAGGTCAGCATCTTTTGACTTTTGACCTGCCACTATAAAACATAAGGATCTAACACACTTACATGAGCCCATCCTATGTTCCCTTTCTATTTTGGATGTTTGTGGGGTTTTTTCTATTGTTAACTTTCAATAACATGCTTGAATGTTTATCTTCCAATTTTTGTTTTCTTTGTATTAACGTCTTAACCTTCGTTATTGTGAAATAAAGCATACACAGAAAAGTGCCCTCCGAAAGTAAAAACCCACAAATATACAAGTTAATGGGCAAAGTGAACAGCCATGTAATGGCTACCCCAGTTAAGAATTAGAACCCCCAGGGGTGCCTGGGTGGCTCAGTCAGTTGGGCGTCTAACTCTTCTTTCTTTCTTTCTTTCTTTCTTTCTTTCTTTCTTTCTTTCTTTCTTTCTTTTCTTTCTTTTCTTTCTTTCTTTCTTTCCACAGAGATAGAGACAGCCCAGCGAGAGAGGGAACACAAGCAGGGGGAGTGGGAGAGGAAGAAGCAGGCTCCCAGCGGAGGAGCCTGAGGTGGGGCTCAATCCCATAACGCCGGGATCACGCCCTGAGCCGAAGGCAGACGCCTAACCACTGTGCCACCCAGGCGCCCCTGGGCGTCTAACTCTTGATTTCGGCTCAGGTTGTGATCTTGGGGTCTTGGGAACAAGCCCCATGTGCAGCTCTGTGCTCCCAGGGTAGTCTGCTTGAGATTCTTTCTGCCTCTGCCCCTCTCCCCACTTGTGTGCACAAGCAGGAGATTTCTCTCTCTCTCTCTCAAATAAATAAATCTTTAAAAAATAATAATAATTAGAACCCCCATGAGTCTTTTCCTATGCACAACACTTTTCCCCCTCCCATTAAGGAGGAAATCACTTTCTTACTTTTCTTGATGGTTTATCACCTAATAATGTGTCCCATAGATTTGCCTAGTTTTTTAAACTACATATAAATGAAATCATACTATAAGTACTATATCATTTTGGGGATGGAATTTCTGAATCATGGAATATGTATGTCTTAATCTGTTCTAGATATTGCCAAACCATTTTCCATACTTTTGTAGCAATTTACACTTCCACTGAGAGTATGCCATACCATGGATGATATTTCTTCCTTTCATTCACATTGTCAAAAGCGATCATTATATCTCTTATGTAACCATAATGTGCTTCTTTATGCTTTGTTCATAGATTGGTCCTAAAATTTAAGAATCCATAATCAGCTTTATTTTATGAGTGTATAGATATTCTTCACTGCAGAACAATTTAGTGTGCTAGGATTGTATCTCCTTCTCTCAGTGTCATGATCCCCTAGAAACAAAATCAAATGGATTCATATTTTATGTTCCATCAGTATAAGATAATAAATTCCCAGTACATTTGAGTGAGATTCATATATACATAGCTACTGATTTTTGTGGTACAGTTTCTGTTTTTCCATGAGTTCCTGATTGTTCCTATTCTCCCTGCCTCCATGATATCACATTCTCATTGTTTAACTCCTGCCTTTCTAGCCACTTCTCAGTCTACCTCTTTAATTCTTCTTTGCCTAAACATTAATCGTTGGTAGAGATACCCAAGACTATGTCTTAGGTTAGCAGATTTCCAAACTGTGCTCCCTAAACCTTTAGAATGTTGGACACTGTTTTAGGGAATCTTTAAGGTTGAGGTCAAAACTATTTTCATAATAATATTAAGATATTATTTGCCTTTTCCCTTGTTGATATCTGTACAGATGGCCCAAAAGCAATGGTGTATAAATCTGCTGGTGACTCAGCACAAATCAAGCCCGTGGCACCAAACCATACTAGCAGTCATTGTATTCTTCTGCTACACATTCGTAGTCAAAAAATAAAAAGTTGCAAGCTTCACCTAAGAATGTCTGGTGGAACAGTAAAAATTATTAATGTGATTAAAGCTTAATATGTGAGTCCTTTAATATTCCATGTGATGAAATAGGAAGTATACATAACTCATTTCTGCTGTATATTAAAGTATGATGGTTGTCTTGAGGAAAAGCACAGAGATTGAGTTGCAAGTGGACTAGCTCCTTTTTTCATGGAACCCATTTGTACTTGAAAGAACACCTGACAACAGACTAGGTTTTTTTATGCTTAGATAATTTGGTAGATATTTTCCCAGAAATGAATGAAGAGAACCTGTCATATCAATGGAAACAACTGATGATATTTGTTGCCAGTGATAAAATTCAAGCTATCAAGGGCAAATTAGAATTTGGAAAATGTGTGATTATAGCATGAGCTCAACAGCTCCCCAATGGTTAAAGACTTTTTTCTGATGAGATCAGTAGTGATTTTAATAATATAATCTTTTGATGTTGTGTAATGAAGTGTGTCAATATTTGGAAGTTCTGCATAACTAAGCCAATATTTTTTCAAATGACTAAGAACATTACCAGATCATACATTGGTAAGACAAAAGGTAGGAAAGACTATTGGCTTTCTTTTTCTGACTTAAATATTTTTACTATTATTACATAGGCCTTAAATATGAGCAACCATATTTATTACTATTTAACTGTTTGATTCCAAGACAATCATAAGCACTAGTGGAGATATATTACTTAGAAAACAATTCAGGGTTTCTTGGATATTCTGGATCAGGACTTGGCCAACTATGGCCCATGGGCCAAATCCTGACCACCACCTATTTTTATATAGGTGTAAGCTAAGAATGGTTTTTACATTTTTTAACGGTTAAAAGGAAGAATTTTTTGTGACACATAAAAGCTATATGAAGTTTGAATTTCAGTTCCATAAATAACTTTTATTGGAATATAGCATGCTCATTCGTTTACATATTGTCTGTGGCTGCTTTCCCACCACAAAGGCAGAGTTGAGTCGTTGTGAGAGCAAACATATGGGATGCTGTCATCACTTTGTACTATTGCTAAAAGGCAAATATCAAGAGAGGAATCTAATAGAATTCCATAAGTGCTTTCCAAATGATGATGAATATGTTTAATTAAAAGCATTTGCATATAAATGGATATCAGTTTCTGGCAGTACCTGTGTGAAAAGTCAAAGTTGAAATATATAAGATCTCATTACAGTTCAGCATTAACAGATGAGTATTTGGAACAGATGTTGATGACAGGTCTAGAGTGTTTTCTGACACTAGCCACCAATAATTCATTAGTTCTCTAATTGTCCTACACCAACTGGGTGTCCAACAATTCAGTTCAGTTCTGCACTAACTACCCAGAGTTAGTGTCCAACATCACAAGATAAAGGGCTCATTCCCACAAGTCTGCCCTCACTTCAACAGCCACAGGTAGGGTACGCAGGCCATCCACACTTTTGCCCATCCAACTACAAATCAGTCGCCACACCCTCTCCTTAGGTTTGAGAAGTTGCTAGAATGGTTCACAGAACTCAGGGAAATGCTTTATTTATGCTTACTAGTTTGTTATAAAGGATAGAAATACAACTCAGGAATAACCAGATAAAAAAAAATAACCAGATAAAAAAAAAAATGTACAGGATAAAGTATGGGGAAGGAGGTACTCAGAACTTCCATGCCGGCTCTGGGCATGTCTCCCTCCCGGCACCTCAGTGTATTTGTGGAAGCTCACTGAATCCCACCATTTAGGAGTTTTCCTGGAGGTTTCATCACTTAGGCATAATTGATTAGGCCATCGGTCATTGGTGATTAACTCAACTTCCAGCCCCTCTCCCCTATTGTACTGACTATACAATAACAGCCAAAGAAGCAGTGTACACATTGCCAAGGTAACCTGAAAGACCACTTTTCTCCAAAACAGGGGAGTCCTTGATTACCCTTCAGACCTCAACTTGCTCACCAATTTCAGAGCGAGAATGGGAGACATGGGGTGACACAGGTTCTTCTTGGAGTGTTTGAGCGTAGAGGTGAGAAGAGGACTCAAATAGGGAGCAAAAGGCCAGGCTTCACAGGAACAGAAACTGCACAAAAGCTTGCCCCCTCTTCTTCAAGGATTTCTCAGGGCAAGAAGCAAAGATATGACCAGGCCACCAGTCTGGCCCTAGGTCATCCGTAAAAGGGAAAATGTTCATCCAGGCTGGGGCCACACAGCTATGTGGAGCCTTGCTTATCCCTGCAGGCTTTGCCACTGAATTGACTCTCTTTGAGGAACTGAAAACATGAGCTTTCTAGCCAGAAAATTAGAAAACATCATTATAGGCACAAACCAACAGCACTTCTGCAGCCAGAACCTCAAACTTCAGAGGAAATGTCTCAATCGCAGCCTTCTGAGTCTGTCCCGGAGAGGGATTTCTTTCCTACCAATTCTCCTTTGACTAGATTAATGACAAAATTGAGTTGCATGGGAATATAAGTTACAGGGAGCGAGAGCTTCAGTGCCCTGCTTACCAAGAGGATTTGGAGACAGACTCTCCCACTGTCTTCTATTAAGCTAGATATTAAAATGATTTACAAAACTAAAATCATGCACTATTCACTAAAAAAAATTTTTTTTGTATTGAAAACAAAGTCATTTTTCAGTAAGAAGTGTAATTTATGTTAACATTTTGTGGGAAGCAAGGTAGAATGAGATACTGGAATAGAGTGGGCCCAAACCCAATAATTGGTATCCTTACAAGAAGGAAATTTGGACGCAGATACAGAAATGAGAATTCTATAGGAAGGAAGCAGTGGTTGGAAGCAGAGATGCTTTCACAAGCCAGGGGACGACAAGGATTGCCTTCCAGCACCAGAAGCTAGGAGAGGGGCGTGGAATAGAGCCTTCACTAGAGACTTCAGAAGGAACGTGGCCTTGTAGACACCTTAATTTTGGACTTCTAGCCTCCAGCTGGGAGACCTTTTCTGTTGTTTAAAGCCACCTGTTTGTGGTGCTTTTTTTTTTTTTTTAACTGTAGCCCTAGGAATCCAATACAACATGTAATGGGTTTATTATTAAGTTAAATGTATAAAAATATTGATTAATTTTAATTTGTAAGGTGGTAATATTGATAAATATAATACTCATAAACAAAAACTCTTTAGGGTCTTCAAGTTTTAAAAGTACAAAGAATTCTGAGACCAAAAATCTGAGAAATACTGTCCAATGTCCTTTTCCTTCCCTAGACTCCTCAAAATCTTAACCATGCCTGTATTTCAGTTACCATATAAACACCAGTGATTGCAGGTTTTTATCTTCTGCTCAGACCTCTGAACAGAAGCTCTGAGCTTCCAATTCATATATCCTACTGTCTATTTTTAGACATCTGAACATCTGCATATGCGAAACTAGTCTCTAGATCCAACCTTTCACACTGGTCTTCCAGGCTTCTCTCTCTGAAAGGCACCACTCACTCATCCTCCATTCCAGTCCATCACCAGAATGTCTCCAGAATCCATCCACATCTCTCCATGCCCACTATCATTATATCTGTAGCTCTCATTGTCTCTCACCTGGACCACTTTGATAACCTTTTAGTTGATTCCCTTGCATGGACTGTGGGCTCCCTACAAATTAGTTCTTCTTACTGCAGCCAGAGAGAATGAGTTATTTAAAACTCATTAAATCATATTCAGTCTCCCTCAACTCCACATCTCTCCACCTCATCCCTACCCACACCACCTGAAAAAAAACCTTTAATGGCTTTCTGTAGCTCTTTGCATAGACACCAAAATTCTTAGGCTGCATGGTCTAGTTAGAACATTTATTAAAGTATTTTTGGGAGCAAATTCCACTAGAAAAATCTAATCCCTTGATCAATTTTTCTATAATGCAGCTAAGCCAGTTTCATTTTCATACTAATTTTTAATGAAAATAATTTGGTTGAATCAATTCTTGTCCCTTTTAATTTTATATTGTGAATTTTCTTTGAAGACCTTTATTTTGGGATGCCAGGGTGGCTCAGTTGGTTAAGTGTCTGCCTTCTCAGGTCATGATTGTGGGGTCCTGGGATTGAGCCCCGCGTCGGGCTCTCCGCTAGGTGGGGAGCCTGCTTCTCCCTCTCCCTCTGCCTGCAGCTCTGCCTGCTTGTGCTCTCTTTCTCTGTCAGATAAGTAAATAAGATCTTTAAACAAACAAACAAACAAACAAAAACAAAAAAAGAAGACCTTTATTTTGACTGACTTTACTAGGTCAAATTTGCAGTTCTACTAAATTTTGTCAAATTTTTATAAATTCATAAATTTTTAATATCACTTCATTTTATGTTGATTAGTTATTTCATAAATATTTTTATTTCATAAAATCTGATATTTACTGGGTTGATTTACACGGAAACTATTTTCAAGAAAATGTGAATCTTCATCCATATATATATTTTACCTGTGCAATTATAGCCATCCTCAGTTTTGTTTTCTATTGTTTATTTCTACAAGTAATTTATTTAGTGAAGATTAGTATTTGTTCTTTAACTAATGAGCTGTCCGTTTCACGTAGATCAGGATTGCTCTATTATCAAAGTCCTTTACTAGTCTCGAAATTCTTTGGGAGTACAAAGAACATTCTCAGGGTCATAACATTTTGCTTTGTAAATATGTATCTTTTCACTAAGGTTTTTCTTAGTATTATATACTGCTCTGAAACTAATTCTGCAACTTGCTTTTTCTTATCTTAAAATATTAGATTGGTTTGTCCTGGTTTTAGGGAAGCTTTTTAAAAACTAATACATCACTTTATTTCTCTATTTTATTCACTTTCCAATATGTCTGAGTTTTACGTGCGTTAGAAGACAGGTGGCTGAAAACAGGACAGATGGGCTGTATTATGGAAAATGGCTTTGCCACCTTTTATAGGAGGAATGTTTACCAGAATTCCAGACTGTATGCTGAAATAATAAATACTTGAAGATGTGTTACATCTGCAACATTCAAAGTATATTTTCCATTTGGCAAAAGATTTGGCACTGAAGAAATATTTAGGTATTTTGGGCTAGTCATCCCACTCCTAGAAATTTATCATAAGCCATTAATCTCAAAGAAAACAAAAATGACAGCATTTGGGGTTTTTATGTTCACTTGAAATAACATGCTGTGATAAAAATTTTTTAGCAATAAGGTTGTCAATTGATTCGTTTAATTTGTTTCTTCTGTTCTCACTCCCCTGATACTCTATAGCCTTCCCATTTTTTTTCTATGCATATTTACATATCCATTTTTCCATACTGTGTATGATTTCAATTAATAACTCTTTGATATCTTTATTTATCAGTGTGAAGTTCAAACTGCTGATAAAAAGTTGAACATTTCTAGTCTCTACTAAGTGGTTTTGAATATCTAAGTTCTGACCAGCTTTTTGGGAGGGTAGCTCATAGATACCCACATCCAGATGGAAATACCAAAACATTCTTTTTTTTTTTTTTTAGTACCAAAACATTCTAAGTAAGAATAATTTGTTCTCTTGGCACCATTGCTCTTCTTCATTCCTGTGGACATAATATCACTTCTCTGCTCAGGAATGAGTATGCAGATCACGTTATGGCTCTTCTGCAGCAGTTGGATCATTTAGCAAATGGCAAGGGGTGGGGTGCCTGGCTAACTCAGTCTGCAGAGCCAGAGAAAAGAGAACATAGGCAGTAACCTCTCTGCCATCGACTGTAGCGACATTTTTCTAGATATGTCTTTGGAGGCAAGGGAACCAAAAGCAAAAATACACTTTTAGGACTTCTTCAAAATAAAAAGCTTCTGCACAGCAAAGGAAGCAATCAACAAAACTAAAAGGCAATACACAGAATGGGAGAGGATATTTGCAAATTACATATCTGATAAAGGGTTAGTATCCAGAATCTATAAAGAACTTATCAAACTCAACATCCAAAGAATGAATAATCCAATTTAAAAATGGGGCGAAGACATGAATGGACATACAAATGGCCAACAGACACATGAAAAGATGCTTAAAATCCTTGATCATCAGGGAAATACAAATCAAAACCATGATGAGATATCACCTCACACCTGTCAGATTGGCTAATATTGACAAGACAAGAAAAAACAGGTGCTGGCAAGGATGCAGAGAAAGGGGAACCCTCCTACACTGTTGGTGGGAATGCAAACTGGAAAATCCACTCTGGAAAACAGTATGGAGTTTCCTCAAAAAGTTAAAAATAGAACTACCCTACAACCCAGGAATTGCACTACTAGGTATTTACCCAAAGAATACAAAAATACTAATGCAAAGGGATACATGTATCCCAATGCTTATAGAAGCATTATCTACAATAGCCAAGATATGGAAGCAGCCCAAGTGTCCATTGATTGATTAATGGATAAAGAAGAAAAGAAGATGTTGGGTGCGTGTGTGTGTGCGTGTGTGCATATACATATATACATGTATATGTGTATATATACAATGGAATATTATTCAGCTATAAAGAAGATAAAATCTTGCCATTTGCAACAAGATGGATGGAGCTAGAAAGTATTATGCTAAGCAAAATACATCAGAGAAAGACAAATACCAAATGATTTCACTCATATGTGGAATTTAAGGAACGAAACAAATGAGTAAAGGGATTAAAAAAAGAGAGAGGGAGGCAAACCAAGAAACAGACCCTTAGCTATAAAGAACAAACCAATGGTTACCAGAGGGGAGGTGGGTGAGAGGGTGGATAAAATAGGTGATGGGGTTTAAGGAGTTCACTGGTTGTCATGAGCACTGGGTGTTGTATGGACGTGTTGAATCACTATATGTACACCTGAAACTAATATTACACTGTATGTTAACTGGAATTTAAATAAAATGTGAGCCTAGATGGCGCAGTCATTTAAGCATCTGACTCTTGATCTCAGCTCAGGTCTTGATCTCAGGGTCACAAGTTCAAGCCCGACATTGGGTTCCATGCTGGGCATGGAGCCTACTTAAAAATAAAAATAAATAAATAAATACATACATACATACATACATAAAATAGAAACTGGGGGGAAAAAAAAGAAAAAAAGGAAACCAAGGTCTGTGCACTAAATGTGATACTTGTTACTGGGGTGTCATTGACTCCAGCCCCTCTCAGCTGACAAAGAAAGAAAATATATATATATGTATAAATATATGTATATTTATGCACAGAAAAAATGTGGGTTTCTAGAAATTTTCCATTATCTCCCGTTTTTTTGGTTATTTGCTGATATAATCTTACCTTTCACCTGAAATTTATTTATTTATTTATTTATTTATTTATTTATTTATTTATTTATTTGACAGAGAGAGAGACAGCCAGAGAGAGAGGGAACACAAGCAGGGGGAGTGGGAGAGGAAGAAGCAGGCTCCCAGCAGAGGAGCCTGATGTGGGGCTCTATCCCAGGACTCTGGGATCACGCCCTGAGCCTAAGGCAGACACTTAACAACTGAGCCACCCAGGCGCCCCTCACCTGAAACTTTTATGTTTAACCTTTCTATAAGATCCTAGGAAATCTTGAAGGAAACTTTTCTTAGCCCTTATTGGATGAGAGGGTAAAAACCCATTTTTTAAAAATTTCCTTTTGTTTTGAACAATTTTGAAAAAGGGTTTTAAGATTTTTAGTTTGTCATTTGTCAGTTAAAATCATAAGTAAGAAATATAGGAAGATCAGATAGAAGTCTTTAGTCAATTGAGAAAAAAAAAGGGTGAAATCATACTATTTTAGAGTATCTCTCTGTGTATGATTAGATGTTATTTTAAGAGTTTTGTCCAAGGACAGTAGTATTTAATTGAAAAACCTCAGTAAAAGTATGGGTATTTACTATGAAATACAGGATATTACTATACTTTAACTGGACACTTGGAAAAATATATATTTCATAGAAGGCTACATATTATGTTGACATCGATGTCTTAAGAAGATAGACTACCTAGAGCATTTAATGCCTAATTTGAAAAATATAATTCCAAGACTGAAAATTGAATAATAAAATAATAAAAACACTCTAATTTTCTTGTTTAACAATGTTCAAACAACACAAGGTTATCAGTTAGAAAAATTAAAGATAGTCGATTATGAAATCTTTTGGTTTTACAGTAAGTTTTGAAATGTTTCTTTCTTATTCAAGGAATTTGTTCTGTTATCCTTTTCCTGAATCAATAGTTTCTTCTCTCCTGGATCATTCTCATCAATATATAGACAAACTTTAATGTTTACCATCAAACAAATTTAATTTGAAACCATTTCCCCATCTAGTCATGCTGGCCTTTCTTGCATAGTTTCCCAAAGAGAAGCTTATAGTTCGTTGCTATCTTCACCTCCTGGCCCCTCCCCAGTCACTCTTTTTTTCTCTCTAGAAATTTCTCGATATTACATTTATTACTCTTTTCTAAAATTGTGGTAAGTTTACCATTTTAGCCATTTTTTAAATGTACAGTTCAGTGGCATGATGTGCATTCACATTGTGAAACCATCACCTCCATCTGTTTCCAGAAATTTTTCATCTTCCGAAACAAACTCTGTACCCATCAATCAATAACTTCCTATTCCCCCACTCTTCTCAGCCCCTGGCAATCAACATTCTACTTGTCTCTGAATTTACTTTTCTAGAGACCTCATATTAGTAGAATAATACAGGACTTTTTGCATTTGGCTTATTTCACTTAGCTTAGTTTTTTTCCAAGGTTCATCCATGTTGTAGCATGTGTCAGAATTTCATCCCCCCCCCACCGCTTTTTAAAGATTTTATTTCTTTATTTAAGAGAGAGATGGAGTGGGAGGGAGAGGGAGAGAGAATCTGAAGCAGACTCCACACTGAGCTCAGAGCCTGATGCCAGGCTTGATCCCACAACTGTGAGTACATGACCTGAGCCAAAACCAAAAGTCTGATGCTTAACTGACTGAGTTACCCAAGCGCCCCAGAATTTCATTCCTTTTTAAGGCTGAATCATATTGCATTAAATATAGGTATCACCTTTTGTTTATTCATTCATCTATTAATGAACATTTGGGTTGTTTCCACTTTTTGGCTATTGTGAATAATGCTACTATGAACACTGATGTATAAGTATCTGTTTGAGTTTCTGCTTTCATTGATTTTGGGTAGAAACTTAGAATTGGTGAATCATATGATAATTCAATATTTAATCTTTTGAGGAACTGCTATACTGTTTTCCATGTTGGCTGTACCATTTTACATTCATACCATAAACACATAAGAGTTCCAGTTTCTCCACATCCTACCACAGTTGTCATTTTCCATTTTTTATTAATAGCCATCCTAAAGGATGTGAAATGGTATCTCTATTGTGGTTTTGATTTGCATTTCCCTGGTGATCTTTTCATGTGTTTATTGGCCATTTGCATCTCTCCTTTGGAGAAGTGTCTCTTCCAGTCCTTTGCTCATTTTTAAATTGGGTTATTTTTCTGTTGAGTTGTAGAAGTTCTTTAAATATTCTGGATATTAATCTTTTATCAGATATATGATTTGTAAATATTTTCTCCCATTCTGGTTGCCTTTCACTCTTGCTAGTGTTCTTTGATCCCCAAAAGTTTTTAAATTTGATGAAGTCCAATTTTTCTGTTGTTGCCTGTGTTTTTGATGTCATGTACAAGAAATCATTGCCAAATCCAGGGTCCTGAAGATTTTCCCGTGTATTTTCTCCTAAGACTTTTATAGTTTTAGCTCTTACAGTTAGGGTTTTTTTTATCCATTTTGAGTTAATTTTTTGTATATTTTGTCAAGTAAGGGTCCAACTTCAGTCTTTTACATCTGGATATCTAGTTTTCCCAGTACCATCTGTTGAAAAGACTGTTTCTTTGTTCATTGAATAGTCCTGACACTCGTCAAAATTCATTTGACCATATATTTAAGGGTTTATTTCTGGTCTGTCTATTGTATTCCCTTCTCCTATATGTCTGGTTTTATTCTAGTATACCACAATGTTTTGATTATTACTGTAGTTTTGGAGTAGTTTTATTTTTTAATTTTGGTTTTATTGTCTGTGATGAGAGTGTTGTTTGTAATATTTCTACCTTTTGAAGCATACTGGTTTTCTTTGTGCCCTAATATTTGACTTTTAGAAATGTTCCGTGTGCCCTTGAGAAAACTTATATTCTATTATTGGAGCATAATGCTTGACATATAGCTGAAAGATCTTAGTGTGTCACTTAAGATTTTTTATATCTGTGATGTCAATACCATAAACACTAGTTACATGAGGCTATTTAAAATTTAAATTTTAGGGGCGCCTGGGTGGCACAGCGGTTAAGCGTCTGCCTTCGGCTCAGGGCGTGATCCTGGTGTTATGGGATCGAGCCACATCAGGCTCCTCTGCTATGAGCCTGCTTCTTCCTCTCCCACTACCCCTGCTTGTGTTCCCTCTCTCGCTGGCTGTCTCTATCTCTGTCGAATAAATTAAAAAAAAAAAATCTTTAAAAAAAATTTAAAAAAATGAAATAAAATTTAAATTTTAGGCTATTAAATTTAAATTTAATTAAATAAAATAAAAAATTCAGTTCCTCATTATGATAGTCTCATTTCACGTTTATAGCCACAGGTGGCTAGTAATTACTCTATTGGATAGAGCAGATGTTGTACGTTTCCATCATTATAGAAAGTTCTGTTGGACAGTACTGGCATATACTCTTATTTAATTTTTGTTCACATAACTATCTTGTACTGAAAATGGTTTGTTAAAGTCTCCTATTATTAGTGTGTTTCCAACTACTTGTATTTCCTATAGTTTCTGTCCTATGTAGTTGGTTGCTTTATTTATTTATTTATTTATTTTTTGGGTGCATATATATCTTCACTATTTCTTAAAAAAAAAAGTTATCTAGAGAACAGTGACAAAGATTTAACACCTGTTTAATCACAGTTATGGATACATGGATTCTTGTTATAGTATTTTTTTTAAGATTTTATTTATTTATTTATTTGAGAGAGAGAGGAGGGGGAGGGAGGAGGGAAGGTGGTAAGAGAGAAGCAGACTCCCCACCAAGCAGGGAGCCCGACATAGGGCTTGAGCTGAAGGCAGAGACTTAACCGACTAAGCCACCCAGCCACCCTTTGTTATAGTATTTTCTATATGTTTGAATTACTTCATAATTAAAAGAAGACATAAAAACATATCATAATAAGATTTCATATCCTGATATAAGAAGCTAAGAAGTTAAAAAGAAGATCTTAAGAAAGAAAAAAGCAAGTCATTTACCAAAAAAATGAAACTAAAATGACATTAGAGTTTGTTCTTATCTGTAACTTTGCTAAAAGAAAGTAGAGTGATATCCAAAGTTCTAAAGGATATGTCTTTACTGTGGAAGTCAGTACTCTACCAAAATATCAATTAAAAATGAGAAGAGATGGGGTGCCTGGATGGCTCAATCAGTTAATTGTCTGCCTTTGGCTCACGTCATGGTCCTGGATTTCCGGAATCAAGCCCCACATCGGGTTCCCTGCTTAGTGGGGAGTCTGTTTCTCCTTCTGCCCCTCACTGCACTCTTGTGCTCTCTTTCTCAAATAAATAAATAAAATCTTTTTAAAAAGTAAATAAAAGTAAGAAGAAATAGAAAATCCAGAAATGGACCCACAACTATGTGGTCAACTAATCTTCAACAAAGAAAGAATATCCAATGGGAAAAAAGAGTACCTTCAACAAATAGTGAAGCAGCAACATGCAGAAGAATGAAACAGGACTACTTTCTTACACCATACACAAAAATAAATTCAAAATGAATGAAAGACCTAAACATGAGACAGGAATCCATCAAAATCCTAGACGAGAACGCAGGCAGCAACCTCTTTGACCTCAGCTGTAGCAACTTCTTACTAGACATGTCACCTGAGGCAAGGGAAAGAAAAGCAAAAATGAACTATTGGGATTTCATCAAGATAAAAAGCTTCTGCATAGCAAAGGAAATAATTGATAAAACTAAAAGGCAGCCATGGGATGGGAGAAGATATTTGCAAATGACATATCTGATAAAGGGTTAGTATCCAAAATCTATAAAGAACTTATCAAACTCAAAACCCAAAAACCAAATAATCCAGTTAAGAAATGGTCAGAAGACATGAATAGACATTTTTCCAAAGAAGACATCCAGATGGCTACAGACACTTGAAAAGATGCTCAGGGGCACCTGGGTGGCACAGCGGTTAAGCGTCTGCCTTCGGCTCAGGGTGTGATCCCGGCGTTATGGGATCGAGCCCCATATCAGGCTCCTCCGCTATGAGCCTGCTTCTTCCTCTCCCACTCCCCCCTGCTTGTGTTCCCTCTCTCGCTGGCTGTCTCTATCTCTGTCAAATAAATAAATAAACTCTTTAAAAAAAGAAAAAAAAGAAAAGAAAAGATGCTCAACATCACTCAGCATCAGGGAAATACAAATCAAAGCCATGATGAGATACCACCTTACACCTGTCAGAATGGCTAAAATAAATGATCCAAACAACCAGTGTTGGAGGTTGCAGAGAAAGGGGAACCTCTTGCACTGTTGATGGGAATGCAAGCTAGTGCAGCCACTCTGAAAAATAGTATGGAAGTTCCTCAAAATGTTACAAATAGAACTACCCTATGATTCCCAATTGCACTACTAGGTATTTATCCAAAAGATACAAAGATACTGATTTGAAGAAGTACGGGCGCCCCAATGTTTATAGTGACATTATCAACAATAGCCAAACTACGGAAAAAGCTCAAATGTCCATCAACTGATGAATGGATAAAGAAGATGTGGCTCTGCATTCGCCCCTCGGCTACGAAGAACAGTCGGTAGAACTACAGCATCGGTTCGCAGCGATCGTACAGTCGCAGGTCTCTAAGCTTTGCCCTGCTCCCAGGGGAGGACGGGGTGAGGCCCAGAGAACAAGCGTTTCCTAGTTGGAGCGTGGGTGCCGAGTGCGCACGCACACCCTCGGGACCGTGCGCAAGGGCGCCTGGGAAACCCGCAGTGGCTGGAGACGGGCCTCGCAGTTGAGGGGCCAGCGGGTGGGACAGACGGACGTCCCTTCCCTGTACCCAGCCGCCCAGGGTAGGGCCTGGGCTAGGGTGTTTTCATACGCGTTACCTTTATCTGGTGAGCTAGGCAGTGCGTTAGCTAACCCGGAAGTAAATTCCAGTTTTAGATTTCAATCGGGTTACATTTTTACTGGAGTATGTTCTGGGGGAGAAGAGACCTGATTCCTCCGTTCTAGAACGACAGCCCTGAGGTGGCAGGCGCTGGTCAGGGCCAGTGTCCGCGGCTCCTGGCGCAGAAGAGGATCTCCGTGACTCCTCTTCGAATGACTGGATGGAGTCACTAGAAAGGGGCATGCTGTGTCTGGACGCAGAGTCACTGAGTCCAGCAGGAGAAACGTGTACTTATTTGTTCATTCTTCAGTATATCCTGAGAGATCATGATGTGTGAGACATGTATTGGAATCTGAAGGATACAGAGGCAAGATGTGGAAGGAGCCCAGGTGTCCATCGGCAGATGAATGGATAAACAACGTGTAGCATGTGTGTACAAGCGAACATTATTCAGCCTTGAGAAGAAGTCCTGACACATGTTACAACCTGGATGAACCTTAAGGGCATTATGCTCAGTGAGGGACAGACCGCGGACCCGCACGCTTGAGACAGCAGACTGAGAACGGGAGCTCCGGGAGCGCACGCGGGACGGCTGGCGGTTGGCGGGCCACCTGCACGGGGGAGCAGGCGGACTCGCGGACGGCACCCGTGAGACAGCAGACTTAGAACGCGAGCTCCAGGAGCGCGCGCGCAGGGCGGCTGGCGGGCCACCTGCACCGGGGAGCGGGCGGACCGCGGACCCGCACTCTGGAAACGGCAGACTGAGTCCGTGAGCCGGGAGCGTGCACCACCAAGCATCTCACGGAGCTCCGGAGCTCCGGTGTGCTCACTGGATCGAGGCTGAGACCGGGAGCTCCGGGAGCGTCCGCGGGGCGGCTGGCGGCCGGAGGGCCACCTGCACGGGGGAGCAGGCGGACTCGCGGTCAGCACCCGTGAGACACCAGACTGAGACGGGGAGCTCCGGGAGCCCGCGCGGGGCGGCTGGCGGCGGGCGGGGTTGGAAACACAAAGGACAGAGACGTGCCGGCCCTGGAAGTGAGGGCTGGGACGCCGGGTGTGGGGCGCACAGCCCGGGATGCTGCAGGGTTGAGCAGCACCAACAGAAACAGAGTTAAAGTGGCCAGAACATCAGTGGAGAACGATCCGCGATCCCTCTGTTCTGAGACAGAGGCTGAATTTCAGCCGCTGCTGCTCTCTCAGAAGAGGCATAGCAAACCGCCAGGGAAAGCCGCCAGAGAACAAAAGCC